>NW_027315945.1:4824722-4927222 GCF_026437365.1 Eucyclogobius newberryi | reverse complement strand
GCGCTGGAAAGATCGAAGAACAGAATCCTCACAGAGCTGCCAGGCTTTTCCAGGTGAGAGAGAGAGCGGTGCAGCAGGGAGATGACGGCGTCCTCCACTCCGATGCCAGACCGATATGCAAACTGCAGCGGGTCCATGGCTGAGCTCACGGTGGAGCGGAGGTGGTCCAGGACTAGCCGCTCCAGTGTCTTCATCAGGTGGGACGTGAGAGCCACTGGCCTGAAGCTGTTGAGGTCTTTGGGGTGCGGTGTCTTAGGCACAGGTACCAGACAGGAGGTCTTCCAGACCTGTGGTACCACCCTCAGCTTCAGGCTCATGTTGAAGACATGCTCCACAACTCCACACAGTTCATCTGTGCAGGACTTAAGGTGCCTGGGGCTGATGCCATCAGGTCCTGCTGCCTTCCTCACTTTAATCCTCTTCAGCTCACTCCTCACCTGTGCTGCTGTGACAGTCAGTGGTTGGCAGGGGGACTGTGTGCTGGGGGGATGGGTGAGTCCAGGCGAAGTGGGGAGCTGATGGTCCGGGGCAGATAAGCGAAGAGGAACAGATGCAGGGCATTGTCCAGCTGTGGAAGAGGGAGCGTGCAGCTGTACAGGGGGAGGGGCGGGTGACCGATCAAACCTCAAGAAGTGAGCATTTAAATCATTCACCCACTGTAGATCCCCCTCTGTCTGGGCAGGGGGGATTTTGAAGCCCGAGATGGTTTTCAGGCTCCTCCACAGTCCCTGAATGTTCTTTTGCTGCAGCTGCTCCTCCATCCTCCTCTTGTAGCCGGCCTCAGCCTGCCTGATCTTCCTCCTCAGCTCCTTCTGCACAGTCCTCAGCTCCTCCTTGTTCCCTGACCTGAAGGCTCTCTTCTTCTCCTTCAACAGAGCCTTCAGTTCACGGTTAATCCATGGCTTATTGTTTGGAAAACACCGCACCGTCCGGGAGGGAACAATGTTCTCAAAACAGAAGTTGATGTAGTCCGTGATGCACTCTGTGATGGTGTTGATGTCCTCCCCATGTGGGTCATAAAGCTCAGTCCAGACAGTGGTGCTGAAGCAGTCCCTCAGAGCCTCCTCGCTCTCAGCAGACCACATCCTCACCTCACGGGACACCACAGGCTGCCTGCGCACGGTGGGTTCATACACAGGCCTCAGATGTACAAGGTTGTGGTCCGAGCTGCCCAGGGGAGGGAGGGGGGAAGAAGAATAAGCCTCCTTGGTGTTGGCAAAAAACAAGTCCAATGTTCTATTCTCTCTGGTGGGGCAGGTAACATACTGGGTGTATGTTGGTAGAACAGAAGAGGGAGAAGCGTGGTTAAAGTCACCAGAGATGAGGAAGAGAGCCTGTGGATGCTGTGTTTGCAGCCTACAAGTGCAGGAGAGCAGTGCTTCACAAGCATCTTCAGCATTGGCAGACGGGGCCACATAGACTGCGATCAAAATCACATGTGAGAACTCCCGGGGCAGATAATATGGCCTCATGCCAATAGCCAATAGTTCAATATCCCTGTTACATAGCTGCTCCCTCACTGTGCAGTGTTCGGGTTTGGACCAGCTCGTGTTCACATACACCGCCAGACCTCCACCTCTTTTCTTCCCGCATTCTCTCATTCTGTCGCCCGCAGCAGATGAAAATTGTCCAAACCTACAATAGAGTCTGGCATTTCTGCTGTTAGCCAGGTCTCTGTGAAAATCAAGACGCTGCTGTCCCTATAAATCCTCTGGGACCGCATGAGGCTCGCTATTTCCGTCATTTTATTTTGAAGGGACCTCACGTTACCCATGACTACGGCGGGAACCGACTTCCTGTTTGTCCCTCTCTTCTCTCGGAGTTTACGTCCAGCCCGTCTGCTTCGTTGCGTTTTCCTTAGGATGTCCGCCGGGATAACGTGACGATCCCCGGGTAAGACGACTGTTCTCCGCAGTTTCATGAGTTCCTCCTTTGTGTAAACGTGGTACGGCGCCGGGCGGGGGGCGGGGCCGGAGCCGGGGGACTCAGAGCCAAGACACATCGCAACGACACGACGAAAACACTCAATCCAGCCGAATAAAGTCAAAACAAGTTAATTTAAAGCGATTCCAGTGCGTGTCCCGATCGTTCGTGAAGTTCCTCTTTCATATAAACGTGTACATAAACGTGTACCGACGACACGCCGTACTTTAGCGCGGCCGGAGGGCGCGGGGGGGGGGGGGCTGGTGGGCTCGCTCGGACTAGCTCACGTCACAACAACACAACGAACGCAACGAAAAACGCTCAAATCCAGCCGAAAAAAGTCAAAAACAGTTGAATTAAAAAACTATTCCAGCGCGTGTCCCTATCGTACAGTAAAATAGAAAAAATATACTAACTATATTTACAAAATATAGGAGATAAAGCACAATAAGTGTGAGAAAGAAGAGAGAGCGTTTACACCGGGCTGCCAGCTGTACCAGCGCCTTATGACGAGCACTTATGTAGCACTTGAAGTACACAGTACACAGCACCACAACAGCGTTACAAAAGGCTTCTCACGCTCACTTTTTTGACAGCCTCTGAAAATATCTCGATAAACAATATGATTGAACACTGTGTTTTATAATACTAATGCAATGATTCTAGTCAATCATCTTAACTTCAGAGCAACAATTAAAAGAACTTTGGAGCTTTTAAAAAATGATCATTCTCCGATGTCAATGTCTAGTCTGCTCCGGCTTTGCTCCGGCTCCGGCCCAGCTCCGGCTCCGGCCCGGCTCCAGTTCCGGCCCGGCTCCAGTTCCGGCTCCAGTTCCGGCCCGGCTCCGGCCCGGCTCCAGTTCCGGCCCGGCTCCAGTTCCGGCCCGGCTCCAGTTCCGGCCCGCTCCGGCCTGGCTCCAGTTCCGGCCCGGCTCCAGTTCCGGCCCGGCTCCAGTTCCGGCCCGGCTCCGGCCCGGCTCCAGTTCCGGTCCGGATCCGGCCCGGCTTCAGCTCTGGCCCGGCTCCAGTTCCGGCCCGGCTCCAGTTCCGGCCCGCTCCGGCTCGGCTCCAGTTCGGGTCAGAGTTGAGCCTTAAGGGCGTTACAGACTGCGGCGTCCAAAGCGTCCAGTTTACATTCAAAGTCTATGTAAACACGCGTCGAACGCATCCTGCGTTTTCCGCGGCGCGATTCCTGCGTTTTTGGACGCTCTCGGCGCTTTGGGCGCGCGTACGAGGCGTCCAAAGAGATGTTCAGCTTTGTCCAACTTTCTGCGGCAGATGCGCCGCAGCAGCCAACCAGAGATGACGCCCCAGTGACGTGCTACGCACGACCCGGAAAAAGACGCAAGATAAAAAAAATCCTTAAAACGCAGCTCTTGGTGTAAATAATGATATTGACTAAACTCTGCTCAGCTCTGAAGTATATGCAGGTCCCAGACGGGCCCTGGGGCCCATCGCCTCCGCTTTTGGACTTTGTAAAGTTAATAAACCAAAGCCACGGTCCAACATTAAACTCCATTTACACCACGAGAAAAGCAACACAGCACAACTCGACTCCACTGAGCATGTGCAGGACGACTCGACTCCACTGAGCATGTGCAGGACGACTCGACTCCACTGAGCATGTGCAGGACGACTCGACTCCACTGAGCATGTGCAGGACGACTCGGACGCACGTCTGCTGCAGAGTGTATTTTAAGGACGTGAGTCCGGGGCGTTTGTCTTCAAATGTACAGGCGTCTAACTTCTGCGTCGGGCGCGAATTGGCCGCCGCGGTGTTAACAGCGCTTTAGTTGAGCCTTAGTTGTCTTGCCTTTGCTCTATGAAAGCAACTAGTGCAGCCAAACACTCACACATTATCGAGTCTCAAAATGTCGTTGTGCCTGAATAGTAATTATTGTGGGGCTACGCAACAAGTGGAGAAATAAAATGTTGTTAAATCCAGTTGAGAGAAATGCACAAACATCTTTCTCTTTTTTTTACTCCTTTTTAAAAACTGTGTATTTCTGTAAATATCAGCCAGCACAGAAGTCGCCCTGAAGGCATCGTGACAGTCAGAGGGTTCTGGGGCTGTCCCAGGATACTCTACACTTTCTTCACCACCTGCTCTGCCCACAGGGTGTAGGGCCCTCAAGTTTACATTCGCAATTTTAGAATGGATTTTTACAATGATCTGATTATTTTAGTCCTGTAAGGACAAACCTTAGAACCAGAAAATACAAATGTGAGGAGGTTTTCCATTAAAGAACAATAAAAGTGATTGATCGTACAGTTTGTATTAAAAGAGTTTCATTTCCGCAGCGGGTAGGTTCTGGATTAACAATGGTCTCTGCGCTCAGGTCAAACCTCAATTTATTGTTGATTAAAGTGCATGTTAAGTGCTTGTAAAATCAATTTCCATGTTCTTGGTTTTTTAAGCATTCAAATGAAGGTAATTGTCCTCACACCGTTCAAAAAATAGTGCCAGAGCGAGGCCATGGCCCAGGGCAATCACACCAGAACTGTGTATCTCACTCACGACACAACCCTGAGGAGGTTTACATACATTGACCCAGGAATGACTAAAATACTAACTTTTAAATACTATAACTGCTTTGGCTTTAAGCGCTGCACATGCGCTGCAACTCTTTTTATCAATATCTTGCAACTTTTCCTTTGAAAACAACCTGTTAAGACACATTTACTTGGTCTAATTGTTTTAGTAGTAAAATAAGAAGAGAGGAGAGCACGGGACAGAGGAGGAGGAGGAGCACCGACTCTGGTCAAAGGAATGATCAAACTAAACTAAATCAAATGCAATAGAATAGAAAGGTCTGATGTCTTATATGCTTATATAACTTTTTGCAGGACATGGATCAAAGTCAAAACAGTTTCCATGGAAACAAGCAGGAAAGTATAGGAATAAGTACATAAGAACCACTTTAAAACACAACAAATATTACTGATAAAATGACTTCTTTTCAGACGTTGAGGTATTTGGAGTAGTTTTCCTTGTTGTTGTATTTAGGAGAAAAATATATTTGCCAATATTGGTCCTTTTTGGTCCGACTGGTGCTGTTTTGAACTTGTATTGATGTGGGAAAGGCTGCAGAAGGCTTTCATTGAGCTGGAGTCGACAGGAAATGTCCAGAGCCTGGGAACACTGCGTCTCATGTGAGGAGAGAGAGAGCGGGTCAGGAGGAGGCCACTGTCTGGGCAGAGCGCGCACACTGCAGCCGAGACCAGCAGAAGGCAGAGGACGACCGCACGACCGCACGATCACAACTGTCAGCTTTAGTCACATTTACAAGGAGAAAACCAAAGATCCATCCTGAACGCCGTAGACTGTGCGAGGGATGAACTGTGAGCGTCTGGGTACAGGCTGAGGATGGAAATCATTTAAAAAACCTTGACAATGGAAGTTTATTTAACAGTGCAGGAGCCAGGGACATGAGCAGTATTCAAATGAGATGAAACATAGCCTCATAAAAGTAAATACACATGATATATTTTTAGGAATCACGAATTGTTAGGAACTGGATTGATTGAAAAGTGGACAATGCATTGATATTAATAAGAACTTTCCCTAGCACTAAATACAGAGTTGACTGGCCCTAAATATGATCCCAGAATATACACGTATCTGTGTTTTACCACCAAGAGTGAAGCAAAATACAATTGCAATTACAAATGATTCATGTTTCAGTTCAGTTTTGTGTATATTTCCTAAGTCACGGCCAAACAAGCTGATCATTGGCTAAAACCAGTCAAAGTGATGTGGTGTAAGGGTTGTTGGGTGTATTTATAGAAGCCTGTGTGTTCCAATAAGCAGTGAGCCAGACTTGCAGCCTGCAGGCAGCTCCAGTCTTATTGTGCAATCTCAGGACAAACAGAAGAAAGAAGGAGCTGATCGTCGGTCCCCTGGGGGCCCATCACAGCAGCTGAAAATACCTCCCAGTGTCTCCGTCCCACCCGGGTCTATCCACAGCTCCACCACCGCAGTGTTAGCGGCGGCGGAGATTAGCAGAGGAAGTGGGGCACTGCTGCGGTCTGCCTTCAGCGGCACACGGGCCTCTGAAGTGCCAGGATGAAGCCAGACAATGATCTAAGAAGATTAGGCCATTCAAAGTAGACAGATTAGACAGAAGCAGCATTTCATTTTGTCCAGCCTCTCTCCTCTGCACTAGAGGACTGCACTAGCAACAGAACCATCAGCCCCTCCGGCTCTTCACAGTGAGGTATAAGAAGTACAGGTCCAATATTATTATCTCAAAACAAGTCCCGGCCTCCCGCCTCCACTTACACGTGCGCAGGACGTTGAGCCAAAAGTTGTGCTCTGTAAATAAGGACTGAAGCCTGCGTAAATTCAGCCTGGAAGACCTAACTCCATCATCTACGTCAAGGCCACCTGCTCCCCAGCTCAACCACCGCACCCAGTCCGGCCTGTCCTCCTGTCCTCCTGTCCGTCTGTGAGAGTTCAGATCTCTCCTTCACCACGGAACTCCTCCAGGTTTCTACTTTTACCCATGGAGGTTTTTGTAGTTTTTCCTGGCCGAGAAGGAGGGTCTAAGGACAGAAGGAGGCTCTAAGGACAGAATGAGGCTCTAAGGACAGAATGAGGGTCTAAGGACAGAAGGAGGCTCTAAGGACAGAAGGAGGGTCCTAAGGACAGAAGGAGGGTCCTAAGGACAGAAGGAGGGTCTAAGGACAGAAGGAGGCTCTAAGGACAGAAGGAGGGTCCTAAGGACAGAAGGAGGCTCTAAGGACAGAAGGAGGGTCCTAAGGACAGAAGAAGGGTCTAAGGACAGAAGGAGGGTGTAAGGACAGAAGAAGGGTCTAAGGACAGAAGGAGGGTGTAAGGACAGAAGGAGGGTCTAAGGACAGAAGGAGGGTCTAAGGACAGAAGGAGGCTCTAAGGACAGAAGGAGGGTCTAAGGACAGGGGATTCCCGGGACATCGCCCCTCGCACCTGCTCCCCATCTTCAATCAACGCACCAGGTCACTCCTCCCTGTGGCACGTCGCACCTCTGCTCCCAGTGCACAGCCAATCCGACATTAACCCTCACTCAGTCGGCTTGGCCGCTTCAGACCGTACTGCGAGCCACCACCTCCCCTCCTCCTCCTCTGCATCCCTCTCATCCTCATCATCTTCCCTCTCACCACATTTACCACCACAGTCTCCAGGCCCTGGGGGGACACATCTAATACAAATAGATCATGGAGTGCCCATGATCGCAGTGTCTTCCGCCGGGGTCTGAGCCCCAAATAATCCACGTAATAAAGCTGCTAAACAGTCCTTTCTGTGTCGTCTGAGTCTCTCCAGGGTGAACTGGTTTCAATAAGACTCACAGCGATGAGGGCCCGACAGAGCCCGACGCTGCGTGAGAGGCGTGTCCTCGTGTCCCACAGCCCTGGCATCTGCACTTCTGCTTCTGGTCGATTCTTCGTCAAACTCCAAATGAATCTGACACCGATGAAGACTCGTTAGGAGCCTGGCAATACGATACGCATCTTGATACTTGGCTAAATCAGATTAATAGTAAAAAGGATTTATCATTTCCTCTACTCTATTATATTTCAGATTATTTATACTGCTGCATCCTCATTGTAAATGAACCCAATAAAAAGGCTGCTGACTTTCTAGATATTGTGCTCTGTTGTCATTAGTTATTCTGTTGTGATGTGTATTACATTGGTGTAGCACAGTAAAGTATTTACACAGTATTGCAGTATTTTCTACAGTGAATGAGGAGAAACAGTCCTTTTTCTCCTCACAGCCATGGACCACTTCTCACTTTCAGGTTAAAACACCTCATTTAAACTCCTCGTTATCAATACACAACGAAGTGAAGTGATGAAAAGATCCATTGATGAGATCGACAGAGCAGACGGACTCCAGGGACATTTTTAGCTCAGCGCGGAGCTCGTTCTCCTCACCCAAACACCCGGTGTGAAGCGCTGGTTTAGTTTACGCTGCGTTTTGGAGGCTTTAAACTTTGTAGACATTTTGGTGTTCGATAGAATACTCACAGCAGACACATTTCCTGTGAGCTCCTCGCTTTAAATGCTTTCTACGCTTTTAAAAACACCACGAAAAAACCGTGCCTCTTGTTTTAAAGCCAGAATATATCCACATATGAACTCCAACTATGGGTCTGATGTGGAAACAATGTTAGAACATGGTTTAAAGTGCATAAAAGTCTATTTAGCTTGTCCTTTAAATGAACTGCAGAACCTTCACTAGATACCACCACTGTTCATCAATTAACCAGCACTCTGGCCCTGCCGCGCCACGCAAGCACCTTCCAGCTCCTTCCATCACTGCGCGCTTAAAAATGAATGAGTAAATATGAAATGAAAAAGCAGAAGAGTGAAGAGCCCACGTATATTGCCCCTGCTGCTCACCACATTAACACGCACGCTGAAAATAAACCGGCGTAATATTATAACTGGCTGACTGTGGCCTGTGATTTAGTTTCTTTTCCTTTTTCCATCAGCGCCTCATCTCGCTTCTGTGATCACGACTTGACAGGAACCATCGGGGCTGCTGCTCGTTTCTGATGGTAATGACAAAATCAGCCGCGGCGCTGGCAATGTTTGCCTGAGTGTGGATGTAGCAGAGATGTGAGGAGGACCCCAGGGTAAAGCAGGAGCAGATCCAGCAGATCCAGGATGTCACTGATGCCGGCAGCAAATCAAAGTCATGCAGCTCAAACGGTGACAGAGAGCGGAAGTTAAAGGACACTTCATTTGTAATGTTATTTAGCCTTTAAACTTGCTCTTTGCCTTTGCCTCTCATGTTTTAGAGACTTGGAGGAGATCTATTACACAAAATTGACTTTTAGGAGTGTTTAACCATGTATAACTCTATCATATTACATATAATAAAACACCTTCTCATTTAAAACCACTTAAAAATGCATTCTCCTGTGGACGAGACGCCATTGCTCTGACAGCCGTTCCACTGCTCTGCACGTTCCCCACCGTATTCACTTCCTTCTGCAGTTTAGTTTTCTTATAAGGTGACACACTAAGGATTTGGTAGTGTCGCCATTTTGGCTTAAATAAAACAAATCGTGACCTGCAGGGGCCTCCAGAGGGCGACGTAACATGAAGGCGCAGTCGTTTTGGATCAATCCAAAATACTACATAAAGAATCTGTTTCAATCCTGCTTCTTTTTGTAAAGCCCATATAGCAGTTGCCTCGCGGCGTGGAAGGAAATTGCTGATTTGAGTGTGAAGTGCATGTGTCCAGGGTAAATGTGCTGCTCAGTCTTAGCTCAAGTGTAGAAAATAAAATCATCTACATTATTTTTTTTGTCATAATTGTAATCGCAATTATTCAAACAATGATTCACTTTCTTATTTCAAACACCTCAAAGAAATTTCTTCTGTCTCTTCTGTTTATTGAAACGGTACAATAAAGTATTTCCTCTGCATTTCTGCTAATCTACAATGAGTATTTGACTCATTATTGTCTTTTCCATTGACCCATTAGGTCAGTGGTCCCCAAACTACGGCCCGCGGGCCACATCCGGCCCGTTGGGCCTTTCAATCCGGCCCGCCAAGCTTGTCCAAGTTATATTAAAAATGTAAAAAAAATATATATATATTGTTTTGTTTTTTTGTTTGCCGTAGGCTTTATTAGAGAGTAGATGGAATGAGGAAAAAAAGGACGGAAAAAAAGCTGGCCGTTCATTTTACCTTTAGCCTGTAATGCCCACATTTCTCCAAGAGATGGCACTGTTCCCTCTTAGCTGCGCGCCTGCGCAGCTGCGCACTGCTCGCACATAGTGCACTGCTCGCACATAGTGCACTGCTCGCATATAGTGCGCGCACAAGAAAATCTATGGCGAAGAAAATTAAAATTCACCACAAACGGCCACCGGGGCCAATCAAGCAGGAAGCGCAAGTGTTTGACACTGAAGAAGACTCTTGTGGACAGTAGAAGACTCTTGTGGACAGTAGAAGACTCTTGTGGACAGTAGAAGACTCTTGTGGACAGTAGAAGACTCTTGTGGACAGTAGAGAAGACTCTTGTGGACAGTAGAAGACTCTTGTGGACAGTAGAAGACTCTTGTGGACAGTAGAAGACTCTTGTGGACAGTAGAGAAGACTCTTGTGGACAGTAGAAGACTCTTGTGGACAGTAGAGAAGACTCTTGTGGACAGTAGAAGACTCTTGTGGACAGTAGAAGACTCTTGTGGACAGTAGAAGACTCTTGTGGACAGTAGAGAAGACTCTTGTGGACAGTAGAAGACTCTTGTGGACAGTAGAAGACTCTTGTGGACAGTAGAAGACTCTTGTGGACAGTAGAGAAGACTCTTGTGGACAGTAGAAGACTCTTGTGGACAGTAGAGAAGACTCTTGTGGACAGTAGAAGACTCTTGTGGACAGTAGAAGACTCTTGTGGACAGTAGAGAAGACTCTTGTGGACAGTAGAAGACTCTTGTGGACAGTAGAAGACTCTTGTGGACAGTAGAGAAGACTCTTGTGAACAGTAGAAGACTCTTGTGGACAGTAGAAGACTCTTGTGGACAGTAGAGAAGACTCTTGTGGACAGTAGAGAAGACTCTTGTGGACAGTAGAAGACTCTTGTGGACAGTAGAAGACTCTTGTGGACAGTAGAGAAGACTCTTGTGGACAGTAGAAGACTCTTGTGGACAGTAGAAGACTCTTGTGGACAGTAGAGAAGACTCTTGTGGACAGTAGAAGACTCTTGTGGACAGTAGAAGACTCTTGTGGACAGTAGAGAAGACTCTTGTGGACAGTAGAGAAGACTCTTGTGGACAGTAGAAGACTCTTGTGGACAGTAGAGAAGACTCTTGTGGACAGTAGAAGACTCTTGTGGACAGTAGAAGACTCTTGTGGACAGTAGAGAAGACTCTTGTGGACAGTAGAGAAGACTCTTGTGGACAGTAGAAGACTCTTGTGGACAGTAGAAGACTCTTGTGAACAGTAGAAGACTCTTGTGGACAGTAGAGAAGACTCTTGTGGACAGTAGAAGACTCTTGTGGACAGTAGAAGACTCTTGTGGACAGTAGAAGACTCTTGTGGACAGTAGAGAAGACTCTTGTGGACAGTAGAAGACTCTTGTGGACAGTAGAAGACTCTTGTGGACAGTAGAAGACTCTTGTGGACAGTAGAGAAGACTCTTGTGGACAGTAGAAGACTCTTGTGGACAGTAGAAGACTCTTGTGGACAGTAGAAGACTCTTGTGGACAGTAGAGAAGACTCTTGTGGACAGTAGAAGACTCTTGTGGACAGTAGAAGACTCTTGTGGACAGTAGAAGACTCTTGTGGACAGTAGAAGACTCTTGTGGACAGTAGAGAAGACTCTTGTGGACAGTAGAAGACTCTTGTGGACAGTAGAAGACTCTTGTGGACAGTAGAAGACTCTTGTGGACAGTAGAGAAGACTCTTGTGGACAGTAGAAGACTCTTGTGGACAGTAGAAGACTCTTGTGGACAGTAGAGAAGACTCTTGTGGACAGTAGAAGACAGTAGATAATTAATCATTATTTAATGCATTTGGAAAACAATTTGTACATTGAGTCTTGCATTTGTTGCTTTGTTACAAGTTACAGGTCAAATCTTGCCTGTAATTTATAGTAATTCATTAGTTCACACAAACACACCATATTTTCCTGGCCCGGCCCCTCGGACAAATTTTAGAACCCAATGTGGCCCTCGAGTCAAAAAGTTTGGGGACCACTGCATTAGGTTATTCATTATTTGAATAAAATGTGGTCTTATTTACTGAACTTGACTTGTAGACCTGTGGTTATGGACATTTGATGCGTGTGATGCGTGTGATGCGTGCGTGTGATGCGTGTGATGCGTGTGATCGTGTGATGCGTGTGATGCGTGTGATGCGTGTGATCGTGTGATCCGTGTGATGCGTGTGATGCGTGTGATGCGTGCCTGTGATGCGTGTGATCCGTGTGATGCGTGTGATCCGTGTGATGCGTGTGATGCGTGTGATCCGTGTGATGCGTGTGATCCGTGTGATGCGTGCGTGTGATGCGTGTGATCCGTGTGATGCGTGCGTGTGATGCGTGTGATCCGTGTGATGCGTGTGATGCGTGCGTGTGATGCGTGTGATCCGTGTGATGCGTGTGATCCGTGTGATCCGTGTGATGCGTGTGATGCGTGTGATGCGTGTGATTCGTGTGATGCGTGCGTGTGATGCGTGTGATCCGTGTGATGCGTGCGTTGATCCGTGTGTGGAGTGGCGTGTGATGCGTGTGATGCGTGTGATTCGTGTGATGCGTGTGGCGTGTGATGCGTGTGATCGTGTGATGCGTGCGTGTGATGCGTGTGATCCGTGTGATGCGTGATGCTTGATCCGGTGCTTGATCCGTTCCGTGATGCCGTGTGATCCGTTGTGATGCGTGTGATCCGTGATCCGTGTGATGCGTGTGAAGCCGTGTGATGCGTGCGTGTGATGCGTGTGATCCGTGTGATGCGTGCCTGTGATCCGTGTGATGCGTGTGATCCGTGTGATGCGTGTGATCCGTGTGATGCGTGTGATCAGTGTGATGCGTGTGATGCGTGCCTGTGATCCGTGTGATGCGTGTGATCCGTGTGATGCGTGTGATGTGTGTGATGCGTGTGATCCGTGTGATGCGTGTGATGCGTGTGATCCGTGTGATGCGTGTGATGCGTGTGATCCGTGTGATGCGTGTGATCCGTGTGATGCGTGTGATGAGTGTGATCCGTGTGATGCATGTGATGCGTGTGATCCGTGTGATGCGTGTGATGCGTGTGATCCGTGTGATGCGTGCGTATGATGCGTGTGATCCGTGTGATGCGTGCGATGCGTGCGTGTGATGCGTGTGATCCGTGTGATGCGTGTGATGCGTGTGATCCGTGTGATGCGTGTGATGCGTGTGATGCGTGTGATCCGTGTGATGCGTGCGTGTGATGCGTGTGATCCGTGTGATGCGTGCCTGTGATCCATGTGATGCGTGTGATCCGTGTGATGCGTGTGATCCGTGTGATGCGTGTGATCAGTGTGATGCGTGTGATGCGTGCCTGTGATCCGTGTGATGCGTGTGATCCGTGTGATGCGTGTGATGCGTGTGATGCGTGTGATCCGTGTGATGCGTGTGATGCGTGTGATCCGTGTGATGCGTGTGATCCGTGTGATGCGTGTGATCCGTGTGATGCGTGTGATGAGTGTGATCCGTGTGATGCGTGTGATGCGTGTGATCCGTGTGATGCGTGTGATGCGTGTGATGCGTGTGATCCGTGTGATCCGTGTGATGCGTGTGATGCGTGTGATCCGTGTGATGCGTGTGATGCGTGTGATGCGTGTGATGCGTGTGATCCGTGTGATGCGTGTGATGCGTGTGATGCGTGTGATCCGTGTGATCCGTGTGATCCGTGTGATGCGTGTGATCCGTGTGATGCGTGTGATGCGTGTGATCAGTGTGATCCGTGTGATGCGTGTGATCCGTGTGATGCGTGTGATGCGTGTGATCCATGTGATCCGTGTGATCCGTGTGATGCGTGTGATCCGTGTGATGCGTGTGATGCGTGTGATCCGTGTGATGCGTGTGATCCGTGTGATGCGTGTGATGCGTGTGATCCGTGTGATGCGTGTGATGCGTGCCTGTGATCTGTGTGATGCGTGTGATGCGTGTGATGCGTGTGATCCGTGTGATGAGTGTGATGCGTGCCTGTGATCTGTGTGATGCGTGTGATGCGTGTGATCCGTGTGATCCGTGTGATACGTGTGATGCGTGTGATGCGTGTGATCCGTGTGATGCGTGTGATGCGTGCCTGTGATCCGTGTGATGCGTGTGATGCGTGCCTGTGATGCGTGTGATCCGTGTGATACGTGTGATGCGTGTGATGCGTGTGATCCGTGTGATGCGTGTGATGCATAAATCTGCCTTTCAAAGCAGTAACATGCTCAGTTAGGTTGTGCCCTGACTGAGCATGCTCAGAGAAGCAACAGCAGCCGCAGGTTTCAACAAAGAGGCTCAGGCTCTGTTCACGATTATGATTCCACGTTAGTTAGAAATAAAGTGGTTTAACTCTGGGAGTTTAGCTCAGAAGGAAAGACCTTTGACCCTCACGTGGGAGACTGTCACTCAGCACACTGCTGTCACTCACACACATGCAAACACTGCAAAGAGATGGTTCTATTTGAGTTACGTCCCAAAACTGGCAAGAAACAAAAACATAATACAAATAATAACACTAAATGATATAAATAACAGTCATGAAATGAAAGAAAGGAAAAACTAAAAATCTAAAATCTTAAGAAAGATATGTAACATTAAGACAATTAAGTAAAGGACTTAAATGGACTGAAATATATTAAAGAGCTTAATTAAATCCTAATGAGTGACTTCCAAAACCGGGGCCCCCGGGGATCCCACCCTCCCTCCATCACTCTGTTCTGACACTCCAGATATCAGTCTGTTCTGTACATTATCATTCAGAGTCAGCTCATTGTTGTTTGGTCGTGGCCTCAGTAAATGTGAAAAACTGAGGTTCAAGCCCTGGAGGAGGACCACCTGGAGGAGGACCACCTGGAGGAGAACCACCTGGAGGAGGATCACCTGGAGGAGGATCACCTGGAGGAGAACCACCTGGAGGAGGACCACCTGGAGGAGAACCACCTGGAGGAGGATCACCTGGAGGAGGATCACCTGGAGGAGAACCACCTGGAGGAGGATCACCTGGAGGAGGACCACCTGGAGGAGGATCACCTGGAGGAGGACCACCTGGAGGAGGATCACCTGGAGGAGAACCACCTGGAGGAGGATCACCTGGAGGAGGACCACCTGGAGGAGGATCACCTGGAGGAGAACCACCTGGAGGAGGACCACCTGGAGGAGAACCACCTGGAGGAGGACCACCTGGAGGAGGACCACCTGGAGGAGAACCACCTGGAGGAGGATCACCTGGAGGAGGATCACCTGGAGGAGAACCACCTGGAGGAGGACCACCTGGAGGAGAACCACCTGGAGGAGGATCACCTGGAGGAGGATCACCTGGAGGAGAACCACCTGGAGGAGGATCACCTGGAGGAGGACCACCTGGAGGAGGATCACCTAGAGGAGGACCACCTGGAGGAGGATCACCTGGAGGAGAACCACCTGGAGGAGGATCACCTGGAGGAGGATCACCTGGAGGAGAACCACCTGGAGGAGGACCACCTGGAGGAGAACCACCTGGAGGAGGACCACCTGGAGGAGGACCACCTGGAGGAGGACCACCTGGAGGAGAACCACCTGGAGGAGGATCACCTGGAGGAGGATCACCTGGAGGAGAACCACCTGGAGGAGGATCACCTGGAGGAGGACCACCTGGAGGAGGATCACCTGGAGGAGGACCACCTGGAGGAGGATCACCTGGAGGAGGATCACCTGGAGGAGGACCACCTGGAGGAGGACCACCTGGAGGAGGACCACCTGGAGGAGAACCACCTGGAGGAGGATCACCTGGAGGAGGACCACCTGGAGGAGGATCACCTGGAGGAGGACCACCTGGAGGAGGATCACCTGGATGAGGACCACCTGGAGGAGGATCACCTGGAGGAGGACCACCTGGAGGAGGACCACCGCTGACTACAACAGGCAACAGGATTTTATTTTGTAGATAAAGGCATTTGTGAAACGCTTGAATGGCAAAGGCTGCAGTTTACATAAGTACTGCCAATAACCAGAAATCCTGTAGCTTTAAACATTATTATTACTCATATTATTTATTTTGCAGTTTCATTTCAGGCTCCTCTCTTTTTAAATGTCTATGTCCCGAATACGAACATATTTGCCATTTTTACAAACAAAGAGGCTTTATTTTATATAAAAACATCACATGATTAAAAAAGTGAAATGCAGAACAAGTTTCAAATAGATGTCTCTAAATGTAAGATGTTTTCCTGTCTTTCAAACAATAAAAACAGCTCGGACATGTGTAATACAAAAGCCCTTTCTGTTGAAACGGACTGTATTGGGTTGTGAAAGCAGAAAAACAACTGCCCTGGCCTCTCTGCGACAGGAGCAGTATTTAAAGAGCAGGGCTAACTGAAAGGCTCCGTGTTGATGAGAGAAAACCACCTGTAATCTGTGCTCGGGTAAAGGCTTTATAAATAGGCTGAGAGGACGTGTTCTCGGGGGGCTTGTAATGCGTCTCCATCTCAGCGGAGGGCTGCTCGGAGTGGGCTTCGCGTTGCCCTGGAGACACAGCCCTCCCCTTCCCCCGAGCTCTTCACACACACTTCTGAGGCAAATGAGTGGCTCGCTGATCAAGAGTCACAGTCCAGACTCTTCACTCACCTGAGCTGTGGCGGGAAGTGAGAGTGTGTCCACACAGAAGGGCAGGGTGCGCCACCCTCTGTGGCTCTAAACCTACTTTTAAGGGAGCAAGAGCCAATGATCGAGCTGTAGAACAAAACCACAGGATCTGACTTAGAGTCCAACAGCCTCGGAGGACTTTGAAAAGACAAATATGCATTATTTGTATTGTTATTTGCCATTAAACATGCTCTTGAGTACCTTGTCATTTCATGAGTTAGAACTTCAAAAAAATAATACTGATATTTTAAAAGAATTATAGTATTAGAAGTATAAAATGTCGGACTCAATAATATTATTTATCAAGATATATTTAGTGGTGATATATCATCTGTCTAAAACAATATGGTGACAGGTTTACTCTCTCATACTCTCTTCATGTTATGCTTCATAAAAAAGAACACTACGCTCACAAACCCCTCACAAACGAACAGGAGGAGGAGCTTTCAGCCAAATCTGCATATGATTAACATATGCTTAACTTACAGTTTTATTCTCGCATCATTTGTAATATTAGCATAAGAAAAATAACCCTAAGAGCTTCTTTATGATAACTATTAAACCTCATCTGCAAAGTTATATCACATTCACACAAGCTTTTTCTCCTGCGTTCCCTCTTTTCTCTCTAGTGATTTCCTTCCTAAACCCGAGCCCTCCATAAAGCCTACCTCGAATGACACTACCACAGAAATACACGAGCGGTGAAGACGTTCACCTCGAGCGTCCTGATGCAGAAATGACATGTGAAGTCTGGTCTTCCCTCTGTCGTTCCACTTGCAGATGAGTTCTAAATGTAAAGAGTGTGATTATGTAAAGTACTTCACTGGATTACACCTTCCCATCTCTCCTTACACCCCTGCCATGCACACATGACAAGCTACTTTCATCGGAGGGCCCCGGATCCGTCTGGACGTCCGGAGTTTAGTTCTTTTCCCAGTCCAGAGCCGGGATGCGACACCATCTGACAGTGTCCAGAGTAGGGTTGTGTTCAAAATATCGATACGGCGATATATCGTCACGGGCTCCGTATCGATACTTTTCAATAACGTTAATTTATTACAAATTGTCCGGGCGGCCGTTTAGAAGCTCCCTCCTGTAGAGGGCGGTAAACAGCGCGGAACTACGGAGACAGACACACACCGTGCGCCAGCTGTGCACAGGCCTGAAGAAGAGCTTTTGGCTCCAAACGTCGCTACTGTTACACGCCTCCCTTTTCCATTCTATTTGATTTCCTTTTTCATTGATTTCATTCCTTTCACCCCTTTATTTCATACTAATTCAACGCAGCCCCGGAGCTAACTTGGCCCCGAGGCCACCACAACAGCCGAACCGGAGGCAAAAAAACTGACACAAGCCTGACACCAACATCACACACATCATCTTCCCTACTCTACACTACATTAAACGCAACGGTTAAACAATAAAACCGAGCGGTTAAACAATTCAACTATCCAACAAGGCCCCGCTGAGCGCCTGTTAGCTTAGCGTTAGCCGCGGCCACTTCCGCGCTAGCGCTACTTAGCTTAGTGCCGAGCCCGATCCGAAGAAACGGGATTTTAAGACCAAAACAACAACAAAAAGGCACAAACAGAGGGTCAACAGACTCCCACATCACACACATTACACAGACCTTTACTTGAATGTGTTCTTTGCATAAGCTTTGTGGATAAACATGAAAATTCATGCATTTTCTTATCCGGAATAAAACAAATACCCATTTGGTAAACTTTAAGACCCTTTTTTCAAAAAAAAGTATCGGGATACGTATCGGAATGAGGGAATTGTATCGGGACATACAAGTATCGGGATACATATCGTATCGCGACCCCCTGTATCGGGATACGTATTGTATCGTGAGGGTCTTGGCAATACCCAGCCCTAGTCCAGAGCATAACGAGGGGTTCAAAAAAAGCAGTTCCTGCTTCCTCTAGCTTTAGCCACGCCCCTCACACACACAAACTTGGAATTAGTAAAAACAAACAAACATGTGAATTGCTCAGATTGACCAAATTATTAAAAACTGTAATTTGATTTGATTAAGAAAAGATTTGCCAGGCCCTGAGCGTGGACACTTTTTTTCAACAGAACCATTTCAAAGTGCTCTAAGTGAACCTGGAGGGCCCGGGCCAGTCGACTAGTGGCCTTTGTTGTGATGACATGTACACACGGTATAAGAGCAGGCAGAAAACACCCAAAATCACAACAGCAGTCTCGTCGAAGGGCGAGATCGATACTGCACTTTGGAATATACAAACTATAAAATAATGACCCCTATAACGATAACTATAAAGCTATAACTATGGCAGACAAAAATATAATATCTTCTTTGGGAGTCAAAAGTAGCAGGCTGTGATTAGCTGACAGTGAAAAGAAGGATGGAACAAAAGGAAATATATTTTGTTAAACTGTCACTTCAAAAGATTCCAAACAGCCTGAATAAGAGTCTGTAACGATGTAAATGTGATGCGCAGGTTTGTTTAACGTATGTCTTTAAACGTGTGTACGAGGGGCCAGTGTGCAGTTCTGATCCAAGCGTTCAGAGCTCCAAGTGTAAAACGTGTTGCGCGCCCGACTGCTGCTCCGTCTGTTCACAGCAGAGGGAGAGCGCTCAGAATAACAGCCGGGTGTGAAGCTGCCGTCCCGAGCGGCGAGAGCGTGCACAGGACCGCCTCACACTGCAGAATGTGCTACACGTTCAGCTCTGTCTGTTCAAGGCTGGGGTTTCTTACTCTGCTGTTGGAAAAAAAAAGTACATTTTGTGTAGAGCTGGGTTTCGATTCAAATTTCAAGAATCGGTTCGATTCCGATTTTTACGTTTCAAAATCGTTTTTTTCCGATTTCTCAGATTCGATCCGATTCGATCCGATTTCGATTGGATCCGGGGGTTAATGTTATTAAAAATGAAAAATGTATTTGAAGCGTTTCCTTCACTTCATGACTGTGTAGAGAAGCAACATATTAAAACTAGTATTATATCAATATGAAACAGAGTATTGGTAGTTACTGATGGAAGACTGATGAAAAGGTTAAGGGTCAATCTACCTTCAAGAAAGAGAATCCAGGAGTCCTGAATTATCTTTCTTGAAGGTAGATTGAAGTTCACTGAGGGAAATGTAGAAAAGAATTTTAGTTAAAAAAAAATTTAAAATAAAAATAATAATATTATGAATTAAAAAAAAATAAAAAAAATCGATCTTTGGACATACAAATTGATAATCGGTCATTAATATGCGAATCGATTGAAAATCGGAAAATCGATTATTTCAACCCAGCTCTAATTTTGTGTTTTCCATCAAATCTTGTAACAATCATAAGTAAACTTTATTTGTCTTGTGCTTTTCTCATAAAGTCACAAAAGTCGTAAAAAAGACAATATAAAGATCATATCCAATCAAATATACAAGATGCAGTCACATTTTAGAAGCCTGGCCAGTGAGGCTGTTTTTTAACTCCATCCACAGAACCCCAGCAGGAGGAGAGGGAGGCGGGATGCGACAGCTTTATCCAATTAAATCAAACCACTGTGTGATGTTAAATAATAATCATTTTATTTCTCCTCAACACGGAAGTAAGGGCTGAAAGCAGCGCTCTGATTGGCTGTGCTTGGGCGGACCTCCCAGTTGGACTCTGCCGTCTGAATAAAGCACGGCTGAAGCGGTGGCTGCTGTTACGCTGCTGACTCGGAACAGACAGCGGGATTTTGAGCAACATTTGTCTGGATTCATTTTCCACAAAAATCACAACAAAGGTAGTTTTGGGCCGTGTGTCGTGTGCTGCCCTTTTGGTTCAGTCCGTCCAGTCCGCGGGGTTGGACCTGGTTAAGTCTGGGTTTTGTCTGGGTTTTGGTGGGGCGACACTGACCATGTGACTGTCATCGCGTACCACTCAACGATACGATACGGAGCGCACACTGGGTTTGGTGCTGATGCTTGGTGTGCGGTGGACCCACAGCTCCAAAAGTTCATTTGCTCGAAGACTTGTGATTGTTGTACGCAAAGACATCAAGACAAATCTCACGGACAGCGGTATGCGAAGAGTCCACGTGGGTGTAAGTCCGTGATGAGGCACCTACCAGTTCAGTCCCAGCGGAGAAAGAAGCACCAGAGCTTCCCTCTCCACCAGCCCATCGCAGAATCAAGCCCGATAAGAGCTGAGAGAGGCACTGTCAGTCCCACTGTCCCAAACAAACCACGCCCAGAGTCCTTCACCGCTCATCAGCTTGGCCACGTCGCTTTGGGACAAGAGAAGCCTGTCCCAAACACTCGGCGTAGCGCTTTCAGGGAAAAATATAATTTAAATATTGACTCAATTTAAATTTTCCGATTTTTGTTTAAAAATGAGTAATTTGCTTATTTTTCAGTTTTGTTCTGAAATGGGTTGTTTTGGATTTCCCATTGCAAAACACAAATGGAATGGTCAGCAGGTCCATGGACCACGTGATCCAGTAAAGCCTTTTATTCATTATTTTATTCTTTGCTAGCTCTTTTGTGAAATTTGTGAAAAGTTCTAATTTATACAAATTGAATGAGAATAAGTTTAGACTGCAGCCACTAGTTCTGTTTTTTGTGTTTTTAAGACAGTGGACGAGGACGTGTGTGTCCTGCACAGAGCAGGAGAGCCACAAGAAGAATTTGAATCACCATTGTTTACATCATTGTTTACATCATTGTTTACATCATTGTTTACATCATTGTTTACTGTGTGTGGAATGAATCTTATCTGTTTGTTCCTGAGCTGTCGTCAGACAGTGTGGGCTGGACCTGATTGCCGTTGGGACCCAGAGAACCCGTATATAATAAGAATAATAAGACATAATCCATCATGGACCCTCATGAAGTAATTACGCCCAATTGTAGGCGTCCCCTGTGCATAGGACCAGATGGGGGCCCCGCTGAGCCACAGGTGGTGTCGGCCCACGCTCGCACTTCCTCTGTGGAACAATGAAACGCACAAGTGAGCGTGTGTGTGTCAGCGTGTGTGTGTCAGCGTGTGTGTGTGTCAGCGTGTGTGTGTGTGTCAGCGTGTGTGTGTGTCAGCGTGTGTGTGTGTCAGCGTGTGTGTGTGTCAGCGTGTGTGTGTGTCAGCGTGTGTGTGTGTCAGCGTGTGTGTGTGTCAGCGTGTGTGTGTCAGCGTGTGTGTGTGTCAGCGTGTGTGTGTCACCGTGTGTGTGTGTCAGCGTGTGTGTGTCACCGTATGTGTGTGTCAGCGTGTGTGTGTCACCGTGTGTGTGTGTCAGCGTGTGTGTGTCACCGTGTGTGTGTGTCAGCGTGTGTGTGTCACCGTGTGTGTGTGTCAGCGTGTGTGTGTGTCAGCGTGTGTGTGTCACCGCGTGTGTGTGTCAGCGTGTGTGTGTGTCAGCGTGTGTGTGTGTCAGCGTGTGTGTGTGTCAGCGTGTGTGTGTGTCAGCGTGTGTGTGTGTCAGCGTGTGTGTGTCACCGCGTGTGTGTGTCACCGTGTGTGTGTGTCAGCGTGTGTGTGTCACCGTATGTGTGTGTCAGCGTGTGTGTGTCACCGTGTGTGTGTGTCAGCGTGTGTGTGTCACCGTGTGTGTGTGTCAGCGTGTGTGTGTCACCGTGTGTGTGTGTCAGCGTGTGTGTGTGTGTCACCGTGTGTGTGTGTCAGCGTGTGTGTGTGTCACCGTGTGTGTGTGTCAGCTTGTGTGTGTGTCAGCGAGTGTGTGTGTCAGCGTGTGTGTGTGTGTCACTGTGTGTGTGTGTCAGCGTGTGTGTGTGTGTGTGTCAGCGAGTGTGTGTGTCAGCGTGTGTGTGTGTGTCACCGTGTGTGTGTGTCAGCTTGTGTGTGTGTGTGTGTGTGTGTCAGCGAGTGTGTGTGTCAGCGTGTGTGTGTGTCAGCGTGTGTGTGTGTCAGCGTGTGTGTGTGTCACCGTGTGTGTGTGTCAGCGTGTGTGTGTGTCAGCGTGTGTGTGTGTCAGCGTGTGTGTGTCACCGTGTGTGTGTGTCAGCGTGTGTGTGTGTCAGCGTGTGTGTGTGTCAGCGTGTGTGTGTCACCGTGTGTGTGTGTCAGCGTGTGTGTGTGTCAGCGTGTGTGTGTGTCAGCGTGTGTGTGTCACCGTGTGTCTGTGTCAGCTTGTGTGTGTGTGTGTGTGTGTCAGCGAGTGTGTGTGTCAGCGTGTGTGTGTGTGTCACTGTGTGTGTGTGTCAGCGTGTGTGTGTGTGTGTCAGCGAGTGTGTGTGTCAGCGTGTGTGTGTCACCGTGTGTGTGTGTCAGCGTGTGTGTGTGTGTCAGCGAGTGTGTGTGTGTCAGCGTGTGTGTGTGTCAGCGCGTGTGTGTGTCAGCGTGTGTGTGTGTCAGCGCGTGAGTGTGTGAGTGTGTCACCGTGTGTGTGTGTGTGTCACCGTGTGTGTGTGTCAGCGTGTGTGTGTGTGTGTGTCAGCGTGTGTGTGTCTCAGCGCGTGAGTGTGTGAGTGTGTCAGCGTGTGTGTCACCGTGTGTGTGTGTCAGCGTGTGTGTGTGTCAGCGTGTGTGTGTGTCAGCGTGTGTGTGTCACCGTGTGTGTGTGTCAGCGTGTGTGTGTGTCAGCGTGTGTGTGTGTCACCGTGTGTGTGTGTCAGCGTGTGTGTGTCACCGTGTGTGTCAGCGTGTGTGTGTGTCAGCGTGTGTGTGTGTCAGCGTGTGTGTGTCACCGTGTGTGTGTTTCAGCGTGTGTGTGTGTCAGCGTGTGTGTGTGTCAGCGTGTGTGTGTCACCGTGTGTGTGTGTCAGCGTGTGTGTGTGTCAGCGTGTGTGTGTGTCAGCGTGTGTGTGTCACCGTGTGTGTGTGTCAGCGTGTGTGTGTGTCAGCGTGTGTGTGTGTCAGCGTGTGTGTGTCACCGTGTGTGTGTGTCAGCGTGTGTGTGTCACCGTGTGTGTGTGTCAGCGTGTGTGTGTCACCGTGTGTGTGTGTCAGCGTGTGTGTGTGTGTCAGCGTGTGTGTGTGTCAGCGTGTGTGTGTCACTGTGTGTGTGTGTCAGCGTGTGTGTGTGTCAGCGTGTGTGTGTGTCAGCGTGTGTGTGTCAGCGTGTGTGTGTGTCAGCGTGTGTGTGTCACCGTGTGTGTGTGTCAGCGTGTGTGTGTCACCGTGTGTGTGTGTCACCGTGTGTGTGTGTCAGCGTGTGTGTGTCACCGTGTGTGTCAGCGTGTGTGTGTGTCAGCGTGTGTGTGTGTCAGCGTGTGTGTGTCACCGTGTGTGTGTTTCAGCGTGTGTGTGTGTCAGCGTGTGTGTGTGTCAGCGTGTGTGTGTCAGCGTGTGTGTGTGTGTCAGCGTGTGTGTGTGTCAGCGTGTGTGTGTGTCAGCGTGTGTGTGTCACCGTGTGTGTGTGTCAGCGTGTGTGTGTGTCAGCGTGTGTGTGTGTCAGCGTGTGTGTGTCACCGTGTGTGTGTGTCAGCGTGTGTGTGTCACCGTGTGTGTGTGTCAGCGTGTGTGTGTCACCGTATGTGTGTGTCAGCGTGTGTGTGTCACCGTGTGTGTGTCAGCGTGTGTGTGTCAGCGTGTGTGTGTGTCAGCGTGTGTGTGTGTGTCACCGTGTGTGTGTGTCAGCGTGTGTGTGTGTCACCGTGTGTGTGTGTCAGCTTGTGTGTGTGTGTGTGTGTCAGCGAGTGTGTGTGTCAGCGTGTGTGTGTGTGTCACTGTGTGTGTGTGTCAGCGTGTGTGTGTGTGTGTCAGCGAGTGTGTGTGTCAGCGTGTGTGTGTGTGTCACCGTGTGTGTGTGTCAGCGTGTGTGTGTATGTGTCAGCGAGTGTGTGTGTGTGTGTCAGCGTGTGTGTGTGTCACCGTGTGTGTGTGTCAGCGTGTGTGTGTATGTGTCAGCGAGTGTGTGTGTGTGTGTCAGCGTGTGTGTGTGTCAGCGCGTATGTGTGTCAGCGTGTGTGTGTGTGAGTGTGTCACCGTGTGTGTGTGTGTGTCAGCGTGTGTGTGTGTCAGCGTGTGTGTGTGTGTGTCAGCGTGTGTGTGTCTCAGCGCGTGAGTGTGTGAGTGTGTCAGCGTGTGTGTCACCGTGTGTGTGTGTCAGCGTGTGTGTGTGTCAGCGTGTGTGTGTGTCAGCGTGTGTGTGTCACCGTGTGTGTGTGTCAGCGTGTGTGTGTGTCAGCGTGTGTGTGTCACCGTGTGTGTGTGTCAGCGTGTGTGTGTGTCAGCGTGTGTGTGTGTCAGCGCGTGTGTGTGTGAGTGTGTCAGCGTGTGTGTGTGTGTGTCACCGTGTGTGTGTGTCAGCGTGTGTGTGTGTCAGCGTGTGTGTGAGTGTGTCAGCGTGTGTGTGTGTGTGTCACCGTGTGTGTGTGTCAGCGTGTGTGTGTGTCAGCGTGTGTGTGTGTCAGCGCGTGTGTGTGTGAGTGTGTCAGTGTGTGTGTGTGTGTGTGTCAGCGTGTGTGTGTGTCAGCGCGTGAGTGTGTGTGTCAGCGAGTGTGTGTGTCAGCGTGTGTGTGTGTGTCAGCGAGTGTGTGTGTCAGCGTGTGTGTGTGTCAGCGTGTGTGTGTGTGTCACCGTGTGTGTGTGTCAGCGTGTGTGTGTGTGTGTGTCAGCGAGTGTGTGTGTGTGTGTCAGCGCGTGTGTGTGTCAGCGTGTGTGTGTGTCAGCGCGTGAGTGTGTGAGTGTGTCACCGTGTGTGTGTGTCACCGTGTGTGTGTGTCAGCGTGTGTGTGTGTGTGTCACCGTGTGTGTGTGTCACCGTGTGTGTGTGTGTCAGCGTGTGTGTGTGTGTGTGTCAGCGTGTGTGTGTGTCAGCGCGTGAGTGTGTCAGCGTGCGTGTGTGTCAGCGTGC
The DNA here is from genome assembly GCF_026437365.1 of Eucyclogobius newberryi. Taxonomy (NCBI): domain Eukaryota; kingdom Metazoa; phylum Chordata; class Actinopteri; order Gobiiformes; family Gobiidae; genus Eucyclogobius; species Eucyclogobius newberryi. The sequence continues at coordinate 4,902,251 of NW_027315945.1, read as the reverse complement.
GTGTGTGTCAGCGTGTGTGTGTCACCGTGTGTGTGTCAGCGCGTGAGTGTGTCAGCGTGCGTGTGTGTCAGCGTGTGTGTGTGTCAGCGCGAGAGTGTGTCAGCATGCGTGTGTGTCAGCGTGTGTGTGTGTCAGCGTGTGTGTGTGTCAGCGCGTGTGTGTGAGTGTGTCAGCGTGTGTGTGTGTCAGCGTGTGTGTGTCAGCGTGTGTGTGTGTCACCGTGTGTGTGTGTCAGCGTGTGTCACCGTGTGTGTGTGTCAGCGTGTGTGTGTGTGTGTGTCAGCGAGTGTGTGTGTCAGCGTGTGTGTGTGTGTGTCACCGTGTGTTTGTGTCAGCGTGTGTGTGTGTGTGTGTGTGTCAGCGAGTGTGTGTGTCAGCGTGTGTGTGTGTGTCAGCGTGTGTGTGTGTGTGTGTGTCAGCGTGTGTGTGCGTGTCAGCGTGTGCGTGTCAGTGTGTGCGTGTCAGCGTGTGTGTGTCAGTGTGTGCGTGTCAGTGTGTGCGTGTCAGTGTGTGATCAAGTGCGTGTGAGCGTGTCAGCGTGTGCGTGTCAGTGTGTGCGTGTCAGCGTGTGCGTGTCAGCGTGTGCGTGTCAGCGTGTGTGTGTCAGTGTGTGCGTGTCAGTGTGTGCGTGTCAGTGTGTGATCATGTGCGTGTGAGCGTGTCAGTGTGTGCGTGTCAGCATGTGCGTTTCAGTGTGTGCGTGTCAGCGTGTGCGTGTCAGCGTGTGCATGTCAGCGTGTGCGTGTCAGTGTGTGCATGTCAGCGTGTGCGTGTCAGCGTGTGCGTGTCAGTGTGTGCGTGTCAGCGTGTGCGTGTCAGTGTGTGCGTGTCAGCGTGTGCGTGTCAGTGTGTGCGTGTCAGCGTGTGCGTGTCAGCGTGTGCGTGTCAGTGTGTGCGTGTCAGTGTGTGCGTGTCAGTGTGTGCGTGTCAGCGTGTGCGTGTCAGCGTGTGCGTGTCAGTGTGTGCGTGTCAGTGTGTGCGTGTCAGCGTGTGCCTCAGTGTGTGCGTGTCAGTGTGTGCGTGTCAGTGTGTGCGTGTCAGCGTGTGTGTGTCGGCGTGTGCGTGTCAGTGTGTGTGTGTGATTGTGTGCGTGTCAGCGTGTGCGTGTCAGCGTGTGCGTGTCAGCGTGTGCGTGTCAGTGTGTGTGTGTCAGTGTGTGCGTGTCAGTGTGTGTGTGTGATTGTGTGTGTGTCAGTGTGTGTGTGTGTGTCAGTGTGTGTGTGTCAGCGTGTGTGTGTCAGCGTGTGTGTGTCAGTGTGTGTGTGTGATTGTGTGTGTGTCAGTGTGTGTGTGTGTGTCAGTGTGTGTGTGTCAGCGTGTGTGTGTCAGCGTGTGTGTGTCAGTGTGTGTGTGTGTGTCAGTGTGTGTGTGTCAGCGTGTGTGTGTCAGCGTGTGTGTGTCAGTGTGTGTGTGTGTGTCAGTGTGTGTGTGTCAGTGTGTGTGTGTCAGCGTGTGTGTGTCAATGTGTTTGTGTGAGCGTGTGCGTGTCAGCGTGTGTGTGTCAATGTGTGCGTGTCAGTGTGTGTGATTGTGTGTGTGTCAGCGTGTGTGTGTCAGTGCGTGTGTGTCAGCGTGTGTGTGTCAATGTGTGCGTGTGAGCGTGTGCGTGTCAGCGTGTGCGTGTGATTGTGTGTGTGTCAGTGTGTGCGTGTCAGCGTGTGTGTCAGTGTCTGCGTGTCAGCGTGTGTGTGTCAGTGTGTGTGTGTTAGTGTGTGTGTGTCAGTATGTGCGTGTGTGTGTCAGTGTGTGTGTGTCAGTGTGTGCGTGTGTGTGTCAGTGTGTGTGTGTCAGTGTGTGCGTGTGAGCATGTGTGTGTCAGCGTGTGCGTGTGAGCATGTGTGTTTCAGCGTGTGTGTGTCAGTGTGTGCGTGTCAGCGTGTGTGTGTCAGTGTGTGTGTGTGTGTGTGTGTGTGTCAGCGTGTGTGTGTCAGCGTGTGTGTGTGTCAGTGTGTGCGTGTGAGCGTGTGCGTGTCAGCGTGTGTGTGTCAGTGTGTGTGTGTCAGTGTGTGTGTGTGTGTGTGTGTCAGCGTGTGTGTGTGTCAGTGTGTGCGTGTGTGTGTCAGCGTGTGTGTGTGTAAGTGTGTGAGCATGTGCGTGTCAGTGTGTGTGTGTCAGTGTGTGTGAGTCAGTGTGTGCGTGTGAGCATGTGCGTGTCAGCGTGCTATCACAATCTCTCAGCAGAGGATTAGTGAGACAGAAAGAATCATAACTCATGTCACGTTTTGAATTATGAAATATTGCAGTATGCAAATGAGTGCACGTTTGATACAATTCATTTAAAGTGTTTTGTAACAAAAACAGGACCAAGCCTCCCATAGGATGTGTTAAAGAAGACAAATGACTGTATGCAATATACATGTTTAATCTGGTTACAACAGCGTTTCCTCCTCATCGTTTTTCTCAGAGATCAGAGAGTTCATCCAGTATTGACTGACACTCAAGTGCTCAGAAAAGCCTGTTTTCACCTGCCCCCTATCTACGCCCCTGTATTTACTTGCAACATATTTTTTTATTGAGTCTGGGTACAGGAAAATAATTACTGACTACAGATTACTCCTTCTAAATGTTATAATTTTTTTATGCTGATTACTTAATTTCTTAAGTAATTAGCCTTCCGATTTCTATGAACGAAAAATCTATAAAAAGCATAAAATTACTTTTCCTGTGTAATGAGCAGTTATTACCTCATTGTATTCGCATTACAGTGAACCCTCGTTTATCGCGGGGGGTCACGCTCCAAGAAGAACCCGCGGGAATCGAAATCCGCGAAGTAGAAACCTTTATTTTTTTACAGTTATTATACAATGAAATACTCCATAAAACATTGAAGCTCACACGCGCGCTCTCACCGGCCTCTCAAACTTCAATTTGGCAAGCGGTTTTACGTACGTGTCCATATGAATCCATAACATTATTTGCACACAGGTAGAAAAGACGCGGAGAGACTGTTTAGCCAATCAGAATGCAGAACACAATGCATGATGGAAATCCGCGAAGCAGCGAGACCGCGAAAAGTGAACCGCGTTATAGCGAGGGATCACTGTAAAGGTTTGTTGATGGGTAACCAAGCTCCAGTCTTTAAACATGGCCGCTTTGAGACAATGGCAGAGCTCATTGCTGCATGTCACCAGTTGCTGTTCTTGCACTACACTTTTCTGGACCGAGATTTCTGATGTTTTTCCTGGGATCTACTCAAGCCATTCCTCCGGTTTTGGGGGTCACTGCCCCAAGTGCTCGGGTCACTACGGGCACCACCGATACCTTCACGCTCCAGGCCTTCTCCAGCTCCTCTCTGAGGAATTGGTATTTCTCTATGTTACTATCCCATGGTACTGCAATGTCCAACACCAAGGCTTTCCTCTGCCCCTTGTCAACCATCACTATGTCCGATTGGTTCCTACAATTCGGTCCTTCTGTTTCTGGTCCCAGAGGACCTTGGCTCGGTTGTGCTCCACCACCTTTGGAGATGTTTCCCACTTTGTCTTTGGGGTCTCAAGCCCGTACTCTGCACAGATGTTTCTGTTCACTATACCAGCCTCCTGGTTATGGCGCTGTATGTTGTCCCTGCCACCATCTTGCACCCTGCAGTTATGTGTGGGATGGTCTCAGGGCCCCTTTGCACAGCCTACACCTTGGGTCTTGTCTGGTGTGGTAGATCTGAGCCTCTATTGCTCTGGTGTTCAGGGCCTGCTCCTGTGCTGCCATGATCAGGGCCTCTGTGCTCTCCTTCAGACCGACTCTAGCCATTGGTAGGATTTTGTTATATCAGCCACTTCAGTTATGTTCCGGTGGTACATCCCATGTAGGGGCGTGTCCTCCCATGATGGTCCCTCCTCCAGCACCTCATCATCCTCTGTTCCCCATTGTCTGAGACATTCACTGATCACGTCATCTGTAGGAGCCTTGTCCTTGATGTACTTATGGATATTGGACGTTTCTTCCTCTCTCACACTCACTAGTCCCTGGCCTCCTTCTTTACGGCTAGTGTACAGTCTCAGGGTGCTGGATTTGGGATGGAACCCATGGTCAAAGGGTTTGTTCTATGGTCTGTATCTCCTCCTTTGGACAACTGATTATTCCTGCAAAGTATCAGATTACAGGCAGGGCACAGCTGTTTATTGCCCGGGACTTGTTCTTACCATTGAGCTGCTTCTGAGGACTTGCCTCACTCGTTGCAGCTATTTGGCCGTAGCCGCTTTCCTTGTTACCTCTTTAAGATAAGATAAGATATTCCTTTATTGTCCCACATGGGGAAATTTCATTGGTGCAACGCAGGTAGATACAGAGGTAGATACAGAAGAACAGATCACTTATAGGAAGTCTGAAAAACACTTTCAGTAGAAGATCTCCTATAAATAAATAAAAACTCCCATAGACAAATAAATAAATAAATACATAAATACCATTGCATGTGATCACGACAGTAATTGCACATGAATTTCACCTTAATTGCACATGAATTGCACATGAATTGCACATGAATTCCAACAGCAATTGCACATGAATTCCAACAGCAATTGCACATATGACAGAATTGCACATCAGTATTAGGTTAGGTCAGTATTGCGAGTGTTCAGTACTAACAGTTTTTGTTATAAAGTCTGATAGCAGCAGGAAGGAAAGACCTACGGAACCTTTCCTTCACACAGCGAGGGTGGATCAGTCTCTCACTGAAGCTGCTCTCCAGAGCGGAGAGAGTGTCCTGCAGGGGGTGACACTCATGGTCCAGCATAGATGTGAATCTAGCCAGGACCCTCCTGTCCCCCACCTCCTGCACCGAGTCCAGAGCACAGCCCAGGACGGAGCTGGACTTCTTGATGACTCTGTCCAGCTTCCTCCGCTCCCTCTCTGTGATGCTGCTGCTCCAGCAGGCCACACCATACAGGAGGGCTGATGCCACCACAGAGTCGTAGAAGGTCTTCAGGAGTGGCCCTGTCACTCCAAAAGACCTGAGTCTCCTCAGGAGGTAGAGCCGACTCTGGCTCTTCCTGTACAGTGCGTCTGTGTTATGAGTCCAGTCCAGTTTGTGGTTCAGATGAACACCCAGGTACTTGTATGAGTCCACTCTCTCAATGTCCCGTCCCTGGATGTTCACTGGTGAGGGGGCAGTGGGGTGGCGTCTGCGGAAATCCACCACAATCTCCTTGGTCTTCCCCGCGTTGATGAGGAGGTGGTTCCGTTGACACCAGTCCACAAAGTCCTGCGCCAGTCCTCTGTACTCCGCGTCATCGTCGTCCGTGATGAGTCCGATGATGGCAGAGTCGTCAGAGAACTTCTGCAGGACATAGCTGTCCGTGTGATGTCTGAAGTCTGCAGTGTAAAGGGTGAAGAGAAAGGGCGCGAGGACAGTGCCCTGGGGCACCCCACACTGCAGGTCCGAGTGTCAGACACACAGTTCCGGGCTCTCACAAACTGGGGTCGGTCTGTGAGGTAGTCCAGGATCCACTCTGCCAGGTCATACTCCACACCAGCCGTCTCCAGCTTGTCCCTCAGGAGCAGCGGCTGGATGGTGTTGAAGGCGCTGGAAAGATCGAAGAACAGAATCCTCACAGAGCTGCCAGGCTTTTCCAGGTGAGAGAGAGAGCGGTGCAGCAGGGAGATGACGGCGTCCTCCACTCCGATGCCAGGCCGATATGCAAACTGCAGCAGGTCCATGGCTGAGCTCACGGTGGAGCGGAGGTGGTCCAGGACTAGCCGCTCCAGTGTCTTCATCAGGTGGGACGTGAGAGCCACTGGCCTGAAGCTGTTGAGGTCTTTGGGGCGCGGTGTCTTAGGCACAGGTACCAGACAGGAGGTCTTCCAGACCTGTGGTACCACCCTCAGCTTCAGGCTCATGTTGAAGACATGCTCCATAACTCCACACAGTTCATCTGCGCAGGACTTAAGGAGCCTGGGGCTGATGCCATCAGGTCCTGCTGCCTTCCTCACTTTAATCCTCTTCAGCTGACTCCTCACCTGTGCTGCTGTGACAGTCAGTGGTTGGCAGGGGGACCGTGTGCTGGGGGGATGGGTGAGTCCAGGCGAAGTGGGGAGCTGATGGTCCGGGGCAGATAAGCGAAGAGGAACAGATGCAGGGCATTGTCCAGCTGTGGAAGAGGGAGCATGCAGCTGTGCAGGGGGAGGGGCGGGTGACCGATCAAACCTCAAGAAGTGAGCATTTAAATCATTCACCCACTGTAGATCCCCCTCTGTCTGGGCAGGGGGGATTTTGAAACCCGAGATGGTCTTCAGGCTCCTCCACACTCCCTGAATGTTCTTTTGCTGCAGCTGCTCCTCCATCCTCCTCTTGTAGCCGGCCTCAGCCTGCCTGATCTTCCTCCTCAGCTCCTTCTGCACAGTCCTCAGCTCCTCCTTGTTCCCTGACCTGAAGGCTCTCTTCTTCTCCTTCAGCAGAGCCTTCAGTTCACGGTTAATCCATGGCTTGTTATTTGGAAAACACCGCACCGTCCGGGAGGGAACAATGTTCTCAAAACAGAAGTTGATGTAGTCCGTGATGCACTCTGTGATGGTGTTGATGTCCTCCCCATGTGGGTCATAAAGCTCAGTCCAGACAGTGGTGCTGAAGCAGTCCCTCAGAGCCTCCTCGCTCTCAGCAGACCACATCCTCACCTCACGGGACACCACAGGCTGCCTGCGCACGATGGGTTCATACACAGGCCTCAGATGTACAAGGTTGTGGTCCGAGCTGCCCAGGGGAGGGAGGGGGGAAGAAGAATAAGCCTCCTTGGTGTTGGCAAAAAACAAGTCCAATGTTCTATTCTCTCTGGTGGGGCAGGTAACATACTGGGTGTATGTTGGTAGAACAGAAGAGGGAGAAGCGTGGTTAAAGTCACCAGAGATGAGGAAGAGAGCCTGTGGATGCTGTGTTTGCAGCCTACAAGTGCAGGAGAGCAGTGCTTCACAAGCATTTTCAGCATTGGCAGACGGGGCCACATAGACTGCGATCAAAATCACATGTGAGAACTCCCGGGGCAGATAATATGGCCTCATGCCAATAGCCAATAGTTCAATATCCTTGTTACATAGCTGCTCCTTCACTGTGCAGTGTTCGGGTTTGGACCAGCTCGTGTTCACATACACCGCCAGACCTCCACCTCTTTTCTTCCCGGATTCTCTCGTTCTGTCGCCCGCAGCAGATGAAAATTGTCCAAACCTACAATAGAGTCTGGCATTTCTGCTGTTAACCAGGTCTCTGTGAAAATCAAGACGCTGCTGTCCCTATAAATCCTCTGGGACCGCATGAGGCTCGCTATTTCCGTCATTTTATTTTGAAGGGACCTCACGTTACCCATGACTACGGTGGGAACCGACTTCCTGTTTGTCCCTCTCTTCTCTCGGAGTTTACGTCCAGCCCGTCTGCCTCGTTGCGTTTTCCTTAGGATGTCCGCCGGGATAACGTGACGATCTCCGGGTAAGACGACAGTTCTCCGCAGTTTCATGAGTTCCTCCTTTGTGTAAACGCGGTACGGCGCCGGCCGGGGGGCGGGGCCGGAGCCGGGGGACTCAGAGCCAAGACACATCGCAACGACACGACGAAAACACTCAATCCAGCCGAATAAAGTCAAAACAAGTTAATTTAAAGCGATTCCAGTGCGTGTCCCGATCGTTCGTGAAGTTCCTCTTTCATATAAACGTGTATATAAACGTGTACCGACGACACGCCGTATTTTAGCGCGGCCGGAGGGCGCGGGGGGGGCTGGTGGGCTCGCTCGGAGCTAGCTCACGTCACAACGACACAACGAACGCAACGAAAAACGCTCAAATCCAGCCGAAAAAAGTCAAAAACAGTTGAATTAAAAAACTATTCCAGCGCGTGTCCCTATCGTACAGTAAAATAGAAAAAATATACTAATTATATTTACAAAATATAGGAGATAAAGCACAATAAGTGTGAGAAAGAAGAGAGAGCGTTTACACCGGGCTGCCAGCTGTACCAGCGCCTTATGACGTATGAGGTGGCCATTTGCCTGTGGGATTCCCAGGTACTTTAACTGTCCTCATTGTCTGGGGACAGACATTGAGGACCTCTCTTAGTCACCATCCGACTACACTTCTCTAGCCTGAATGACATTCCAATATCTGAGCTGTAGATCCTGGTGGTGTGAATCAGGGAGCCAATGTCCCGCTTGCTCTTAGCATCCAGCTTGATGTCATCCATGTAGAGGAGGTGACTGATGTGGGCGCCGTTCCTGAGTCGGTATCCATAGCCAGTCTTGTTGATTATTTGGCTGAGGGAGTTCAGACCTATGAAGAACAGCAGTGGGGACAGCGCATCACCTTGGTATATGCCACATTTGACGGACACTTGTGCAAGTGGCTTGCCATTGGCCTCAAGGGTGGTTTTCCACAACCTCATCGAGGTCCCTATGAAGGCTCTTAGAGCCCCATTGATGTTGTACAACTCCAAACATTCAATGATCCAAGAACGTGGCATTGAGTCGTATGCTTTCTTTCAATCATTCCAAGCAGTGCTCAAGTTGGTGTGTCGGGTTCTACAGTCCCGTGCGACTGTTCTGTCTACCAGGAGCTGATGTTTTGCACCTCTGATATTTTTTGCTGATGCCTTTCTGAGCAGTGCTCATTATGCCCGACAGGAGCTCCCACTTTGTGGAGGGACAAGTAATTGGCTGATAGTTGGACGGGACTGTGCCCTTTGAGGGATCCTTCTGGATCAGGATCGTACGCCCTTCGGTTAGCCATTCAGAGTGATCTCCATCCCTTAGCAGTGTGTTCATTTGGGCTGCTGGGCGCTCGTGGAGTGAGGTGAGTTTCATGAGCCAGTATGCATGTTTCATGTCAGTGCTGTCCAGTTTTTCATGCCTGAGACTCTTTCCTGTATATCTGCCACAGTGATGGTAACTGGATTGTGCTCAGGGATGTTGCTGTGGTCCTCTCGCAGAGCGATCAGCCATTGTGCATCTCGGTTGTGGGATGCTTCCCTCTCCCATATGCTTTTCCAGTACTGTGCAGTTTCCAGCCTTGGTGAGTCTGCTCTGCTGTTATTACCCTGCCATTGAGCGTACACTTTCGCTGGTTGAGTTGAGAAAAACCTGTTTATTCTCCTTTTTATTCTCCATTTGTTTCAGAAATGCTTTCTGGAGTGTGTTTTTTCTGATCATCTTGTTTTGTGATTGAGGTTTATCCTTTATTAACACCCAAAGTCAATGGGACAGGCTCCAGTCACCCGCGACCCCAAACGGATACAAGCAGTAGAACATGAATGAATGATGTTATTACATTTTTCTTTTCTTATTTTCTTATTTACTATTATAATGTCCTACTGCCTGTACAGCCCCTTGGACAGTTTTTTTTGTGTGCTTTATGCTTAAATTTGACATTGACATTAAAAACAACCAGGTGAACTCAACTAGCAAAGGATTACTCCTGAGAAGAGTGATCAAAGCTCTGCTGAGGGTGAACGGGGAGTGAGACTCAAGTGTAATAACGTTCATACAGTATGCTATAGTTTAATACTAAGCAGAAAATATCATTTTATGTATTTTTCCATCGTTCAGAGAAAAAGCTGCGGCAGGTCTGAGAAAATCTGATGAGTCGGCGCTGTCAAAATCCTCTCAAACAAATCGGAATCCCAACAAGCTCCAAATATGCCTCAAATGAGTCCAGTCAGCTTCGGGAGCAGACGCATACATGGAACAGAAGCTGCAGGTGACCCATTCTGTTTTCAACCCGGTTAAATCATGGTTAGATCGTTTGTTTTGTCCAAAGTTGGACCAAGTGAAGACCTTTTTTATACTGGGATTAGTCCTGGTTCTGTTTTGATCTAGAAGTGCTGGTTTAGGCACTGATTAAATCATATTTCAGATATGATTGACACAGTACATGTATAGTTTTAGTGGAACCCTCACGCCACTGCTCTGTGATGAACCATCAAACGAACATTGTGTGTGTGTGTGTGTGCGCGTGTGTGTGTGAAATTGTGTGAATTGTAAGTTATAGAAGTGCATGGATTTCAAAATACAAAAGGTTAGACTTTTCACTCTAATAGTACGACAGTTCTCATCTAAATTAGTTGCTGATTCAAACAAATGACGCCGTATTTGTCACATTTGTTTGATGACCAAATGAAGTTCAGTCAAGGCTGATGAAAACCTCTTGCTAAATGTTTCGTCAGTGACTTAGAGGAACAGAAGACAAAACAACGGAGCTGAGATTAGAAGAGGTATTCTGATCCTTCACACGTTCAGGCGAGGAACAATTCTTTGTTTCTAATTTAATCATTTTCTCACTTGGTCGTGTTACGCTGTAAAGAGGTCGCTGTAATGCCTCCAATGTCAAATTCATTTGGGCCGGGGGCCGAATTTGGACGCTCAGGCTGGGTCGCGGGCCAAACATAACGTAAAACATAAAACAATTAAAAATATAACAAATAAAGAGCTTTATATAGCCTACGCTGTTTTTGAAGCAATTACTGGATCGATTAAAAAAAAATTACAAAACGTTTGTTCTCATAAACTGAAATGTATTAAGAAAAACAAGTGTAATTTCACCAATACTGTGCTTCAGTTTATGTGCATTACAACTTCAGAGTTGATCTACAGAGATAAACATTTAGTCATTGGTATTTGGAACTGAGAAATACTGAGAATAATATAAAAACCTTTTAAATGTACTAACTAACATTTCCACGTCTGTGTAGTTCTCTGTAGTTATCTGTAGTTATCTGAACACCTGAACTGACACACCACAAAATACAAACAAACGTGGAGCATTTAAGGAGGTTAAGTTTCCCCTCTCAGTGCATGAGCCAGTGTTCCATCAAACCAAACTCTTTTGTCGAATTTTGACGCTCAAGCTGAGTTGTGGGCCAAATATTATGTACAAAATAAAACAATAAAAATATAAGAAATACATAGCTTTTTTACAACCTAGTTGTGGAGTCCATATTCATGCAGCAGCAGGAACACAAACATGGACTTTTGGTGTGATTTATGATATGAAATGTTCATATCACAGACATGTTTCTGCTCAAACTCAATATGAGCTATTTTCATAGGTCATGGACGAATCAGTTATTATAGTATTTTGTTGCAACAACGCCACTCCAGTTTAACTGGAGAATATTTCCCAAAGGCACGCAGATAAGTCTATTATGAAGGAGGCTGGCCAGGTTCCATTTAAATTACATGGTTTTTATTTCACAATAATATTGCAAACAGTATTTTAATCAAGTCACGGATGGAACTACGGTTCTAAGTTTTAAAAAAAATATAAATTCGAAATGTTTGTTTGGCCGGATTAAAACGTCTGGCGGGCCGGATGTGGCCCGCGGGCCTTGTATTTGACACATGTGGTATAGAAAGATTCAGTTGTAACATCTGAACAAGACTCTCATCCAAGAGTCATTCTCAATCTGGGAACTCAGATATTTATACTTTCTCTGAGTAGGCTCCCCCCATTAAAGTTTATTTTTTACAAAAACAGCCTTTTCTAACCATCTCTTCTGCAGAGACTCTTCACCTCGCTGTGGTCAAAAGACATAATCCTGAATTAGTGTGTCTTCTGTGTTGATGCAGCTGTTTGTGCAGTGGCTGTTTAGTCTCACTATGTAACGCTCTTTAGCGTCCCTCTGTCTCTTTCCTCAGCTGCGCAGACAGGGCAGGTCAGCTGCGCAGACAGGGCAAGTCAGCTGCGCAGACAGGGCAGGTCAGCTGCGCAGACAGGGCAGGTCAGCGGCGCAGACAGGCCAGTGCCCTCATTTATAAAGCCTGGTACACACAAAACGAAGCCAAAAACCTTCACATTGTGTTCTGTCCTCCAGCTCAATGATCAACAATGCCTTTAGAATGTTGTGATGTCACATTAACTTGTCCTCCTGCCCTCAGACCTCCCCCTTCTGCCCTCAGACCTCCCCCTCCTGCGCTCAGACCTCCCCCTCCTGCCCTCAGACCTCCCCCTCCTGCCCTCAGACCTCCCCCTTCTGCCCTCAGACCTCCTCCTCCTGCCCTCAGACCTCCCCCTCCTGCCCTCAGACCTCCCCCTTCTGCCCTCAGACCTCCTCCTCCTGCCCTCAGACCTCCTCCTCCTGCCCTCAGACCTCCCCCTTCTGCCCTCAGACCTCCCCCTCCTGCCCTCAGACCTCCCCCTTCTGCCCTCAGACCTCCCCCTTCTGCCCTCAGACCTCCCCCTCCTGCCCTCAGACCTCCCCCTCCTGCGCTCAGACCTCCCCCTCCTGCCCTCAGACCTCCCCCTCCTGCGCTCAGACCTCCCCCTCCTGCCCTCAGACCTCCCCCTCCTGCGCTCAGACCTCCCCCTCCTGCCCTCAGACCTCCTCCTCCTGCCCTCAGACCTCCCCCTCCTGCGCTCAGACCTCCCCCTCCTGCGCTCAGACCTCCCCCTCCTGCCCTCAGACCTCCCCCTCCTGCGCTCAGACCTCCCCCTCCTGCCCTCAGACCTCCCCCTCCTGCCCTCAGACCTCCCCCTTCTGCCCTCAGACCTCCCCCTTCTGCCCTCAGACCTCCCCCTCCTGCCCTCAGACCTCCCCCTCCTGCGCTCAGACCTCCCCCTCCTGCCCTCAGACCTCCCCCTCCTGCGCTCAGACCTCCCCCTCCTGCCCTCAGACCTCCCCCTCCTGCGCTCAGACCTCCCCCTCCTGCCCTCAGACCTCCTCCTCCTGCCCTCAGACCTCCCCCTCCTGCGCTCAGACCTCCCCCTCCTGCGCTCAGACCTCCCCCTCCTGCGCTCAGACCTCCCCCTCCTGCGCTCAGACCTCCCCCTCCTGCCCTCAGACCTCCCCCTCCTGCCCTCAGACCTCCCCCTCCTGCCCTCAGACCTCCCCCTTCTGCCCTCAGACCTCCCCCTCTTGCCCTCAGACCTCCCCCTCCTGCCCTCAGACCTCCCCCTCCTGCGCTCAGACCTCCCCCTTCTGCCCTCAGACCTCCCCCTTCTGCCCTCAGACCTCCCCCTCCTGCGCTCAGACCTCCCCCTCCTGCCCTCAGACCTCCCCCTCCTGCGCTCAGACCTCCCCCTCCTGCGCTCAGACCTCCCCCTCCTGCCCTCAGACCTCCCCCTCCTGCCCTCAGACCTCCCCCTCCTGCCCTCAGACCTCCCCCTCCTGCCCTCAGACCTCCCCCTCCTGCCCTCAGACCTCCCCCTCCTGCGCTCAGACCTCCCCTTCCTGCCCTCAGACCTCCCCCTCCTGCCCTCAGACCTCCCCCTCCTGCGCTCAGACCTCCCCCTCCTGCGCTCAGACCTCCCCCTCCTGCCCTCAGACCTCCCCCTCCTGCCCTCAGACCTCCCCCTCCTGCCCTCAGACCTCCCCCTCCTGCCCTCAGACCTCCCCCTCCTGCCCTCAGACCTCCCCCTCCTGCGCTCAGACCTCCCCTTCCTGCCCTCAGACCTCCCCCTCCTGGAGTGGTTCACCATCTCTCGTGGACCTCCCCCTCAGAGGGTCCCGCCCTCACTCAAGAACACACGTGTTTGTTTGGACACTTCCTCATCAGCACCTATTGTTGGGCCATGGGCGCAGAGGGAGGACAGGACGTGACCCCCACTCACTCCCTCACTTCCTCTGGGCTGCTATTATTTTCCACAATCGGCTGAACTCACAGTCACTCTTCTCAACCTGTTGTTTTGGCATTATTTGACTGTCCAAGCTTTCCACAATAAGACAGAACGCTCTAACATCTGTACAGAAAACATCTGTACAGAACGCTCTAACATCTGTACAGAAAACATCTGTACAGAACGCTCTAACATCTGTACAGAACGCTCTAACATCTGTACAGAAAACATCTGTACAGAACGCTCTAAAATCTGTACAGAACGGTCTAACATCTGTACAGAACGCTCTAACATCTGTACAGAACGCTCTAACATCTGTACAGAAAACATCTGTACAGAACACTCTAACATCTGTACAGAACGCTCTAACATCTGTACAGAACGCTCTAACATCTGTACAGAACGCTCTTACATCTGTACAGAACGCTCTAACATCTGTACAGAACACTCTAACATCTGTACAGAACACTAACATCTGTACAGAACGCTCTAACATCTGTACAGAACACTCTAACATCTGTACAGAACACTCTAACATCTGTACAGAACACTCTAACATCTGTACAGAACGCTCTAACATCTGTACAGAACACTCTAACATCTGTACAGAACACTCTTACATCTGTACAGAACGCTCTAACATCTGTACAGAACACTCTAACATCTGTACAGAACACTCTAACATCTGTACAGAACACTCTAACATCTGTACAGAACACTCTAACATCTGTACAGAACACTCTAACATCTGTACAGAACACTCTAACATCTGTACAACACTCTAACATCTGTACAGAACACTCTAACATCTGTACAGAACACTCTTACATCTGTACAGAACGCTCTAACATCTGTACAGAACACTCTAACATCTGTACAGAACACTCTAACATCTGTACAGAACACTCTAACATCTGTACAGAACACTCTAACATCTGTACAGAACACTCTAACATCTGTACAGAACACTCTAACATCTGTACAACACTCTAACATCTGTACAGAACACTCTAACATCTGTACAGAACACTCTAACATCTGTACAGAACACTCTAACATCTGTACAGAACACTCTAACATCTGTACAGAACACTCTAACATCTGTACAGAACACTCTAACATCTGTACAGAACACTCTAACATCTGTACAGAACACTCTAACATCTGTACAGAACACTCTAACATCTGTACAGAACACTCTAACATCTGTACAGAACACTCTAACATCTGTACAGAACACTCTAACATCTGTACAAAACACTCTAACATCCATCATCCGAATCAGAATGAGAAAAGGGTTTATTGCCATTAGTCGATGAACAAAAATTCACAAACATAGGAACTTGTCCTGGTGGTTCGGTGCAACACAGAAAACGAACATTGAACACTTTATACAAAAACGGCATGATATGTACATCCTAAATAAAATATAAAATATAAAGTTAGTAGTGCAATAGAAGTGAACTGTGCGGTGAGTGCAAGGTGCTTAGGCAGTGTTCATGAGTCCAACGCCAGAGGGAAAGAAACTGTTATTATGACGGGAGGTTCTGGTTCGGATGGACCGTAGCTTCCTGCCTGAGGGGAGTGGCCTCCTGCCTGAGGGGAGTGGCCTCCTGCCTGAGGGGAGTGGCTCAAATAGTTCGTGTCCAGGGTGAGAAGTATCGGCTGTGATCCGACCTGTTCGTCCCAGAGCCCTGGAAACGTACAGGTCCTGCAGAGATGGGAGTTCGCGGCCGGTCACCTTCTCAGCAGAGCACACAATGCGCCGTAGTCTCTGTTTGTCCCTGGCTGTGGCACCAGCGTACTAGGGCTGGGTATTGCCAAGACCCTCGCGATACGCTACGTATCCCGATACAGGGGTCGCAATACGATACGTTTCCAGATACTTGTGTATTCCAATACAATTCCCTCATTACGATACATATCCCGATACACTTTTGAAAAAAGGGTCTTAAAAATGTACCAAATGTGTAATGTTTTTACTCTGGATAAGAAAATTCATGAAATGTCATGTTAATCCACAAAGCACTTAATTATAAATCCATTCTGCTCTAATAACTTCAGACATCCAACTGATCCAAATAGAAATATAAGGAGCACATTCTAGTAAAGTATTGTATGTTTCATGGTCTGAACCTGCTGCAGCAGCATCTTCTGCACAGATCAGTGTCTGATCAGGTCCACAGCTCCTTCTCACCTCGACCCAGAGGAGCAGATCAAAAGTACTATTCCACCTCGTTTAAAGCCTACGGGCCACACAAATATTTTTTTTCTTAATTATGCAAAAAAATATTGATACTGTGACTCATACGAAGTCTGTGACGATATATCGCCGTATCGATATTTTGAACACAACCCTACAGCGTACCACGCGGTGATGGAGGAGGTGAGGATGGACTCAATGATGGCCGTGTAGAACTGCACCATCATCTCCGCTGGCAGCTTGGCTTTCCACAGCTGCCGCATGTGGGAGCACAACTGCAGCTGAACGAGCTGGTGATGGGTTGCTACAGTCAAATAAAAAGTTCAATTCACAGTGAAATCTTTTACACGATTGTGAAATATTGTATCCATGGGTTTTATAAGAATGAAATATTAAAACTGTTGCCTTGGTCACTAATAACAAAGTCCCCAAAGTTGGCCATAATAGATAATTTATGTTATGAAACCCAAAAATAAATATATTAGAGGTGATCAAATGAGAGGAGCTTTTTTGGCCAAGTATAAACTGTAAAAGCGCAGCCTGGTGGGCAGAAATGTCATCCGGAATGTTTTGGAGTGGAATAATCCAAAAATGAAATACTTGTTGACTCGCGTGCCTTCATAGACTGTGAAGAAGTGAGAGGTGCTGACACAGACGTTCCACTCAGCAGATGTAAAGTGTGCTGAGAGGAGCAGATATGAACTCCACTCAACACAATGTTTATCACTTATGTTCTCCTGAAGAGCCATGAGAAGCTAGGGAATGTAGTTTGAGAGTGGCCTGCTCCTGCCATGAGACAGTTTTATAGTTTTTAGTTTAGTTTGTCACTTTATTGAGAAATGATTAATAAAGTTTTGATCATTAACACAGCAAAAATCTTTGAATCATGAATCAGAGAGAAAGACTCTACAGGGAAAACCCCAGTGTGCAGCTCACTACTGACTTTAAAAAAAGGTTTGTAAAGTTGTATATACACTGAACAAACACTCAACGTTTTGTTATGGCCTATTTCATTCTGCCACCATTTCATAATTTTGCACAGTATTTTAAAGGGTCTATACACTGCCCATAGATGTTATAATTAAACATTAAACATCCAATATCCATGTGTTTGTCTCCAGCAGATTAGACTGTAACGGCCGCTCACTGGCCTCTCCAAACGAGCTGTAAAACAGCTGCAGTTCATCCAGAACGCTGCTGCTCGGGTCCTGACTAGAACCAGGAAGTACCATCACATTAGTCCTGACTAGAACCAGGAAGTACCATCACATTAGTCCTGACTAGAACCAGGAAGAACTAGAACCAGGAAGTACCATCACATTAGTCCTGTTCTCAGGTCTCTGCACTGGCTCCTGTGGCTCAGAGAAGAGACTTTAAAGCAGCTCTGCTTGTGTACAAGTCTCTCCATGGCCTAGCACCAAAGTACATCTTGGATATGTTAGTGCCATATGAACCATCTCGGACTCTGAGGACCTCAGGGACCGACCTCCTGCTGGTGCCAGAGTTAGGACTAAACGTGGACCGGCCTCCTGCTGGTGCCAGAGTCAGGACTAAACATGGACCGGCCTCCTGCTGGTGCCAGAGTCAGGACTAAACATGGACCGGCCTCCTGCTGGTGCCAGAGTCAGGACTAAACATGGACCGGCCTCCTGCTGGTGCCAGAGTCAGGACTAAACATGGACCGGCCTCCTGCTGGTGCCAGAGTCAGGACTAAACATGGACCGGCCTCCTGCTGGTGCCAGAGTCAGGACTAAACATGGAGCGGCCTCCTGCTGGTGCCAGAGTCAGGACTAAACATGGACCGGCCTCCTGCTGGTGCCAGAGTCAGGACTAAACATGGACGGCCTCCTGCTGGTGCCAGAGTCTGGACTAAACATGGACCGGCCTCCTGCTGGTGCCAGAGTCAAGACTAAACATGGACCGGCCTCCTGCTGGTGCCAGAGTCAGGACTAAACATGGACCGGCCTCCTGCTGGTGCCAGAGTCAGGACTAAACATGGACGGCCTCCTGCTGGTGCCAGAGTCAGGACTAAACATGGACCGGCCTCCTGCTAGTGCCAGAGTCAGGACTAAACATGGACCGGCCTCCTGCTGGTGCCAGAGTCAGGACTAAACATGGACCGGCCTCCTGCTAGTGCCAGAGTCAGGACTAAACATGGACCGGCCTCCTGCTGGTGCCAGAATCAGGACTAAACATGGACCGGCCTCCTGCTGGTGCCAGAGTCAGGACTAAACATGGAGCGGCCTCCTGCTGGTGCCAGAGTCAGGACTAAACATGGAGCGGCCTCCTGCTGGTGCCAGAGTCAGGACTAAACATGGACCGGCCTCCTGCTGGTGCCAGAGTCAGGACTAAACATGGGGAATAAGAACTTCAGTTTTATGCAGCTAAAATCAGCAACAGTCTTCCTGAAAATGTCTCCTGAGCAGTTTTTAAGTCCATAAATCATCACAGACTTTCATTTCTCACTCAAGTCATCTTCATTCTAACTAAGTGCTCACATTAGCATGTCGGGGCAAGCTAGCTTTTGTTTATTTCCCCAGGTGCCAGCAGATGGAGCCCTAACACTTGGCATTTTTCAACCCTAGAGATTAGTGAAGGGCAGATACTGACAGAGGTATTGAAAAGTATTGATACTTGATTGATTTCTCCAAAAAATGCTGTTTTTTCCCCTACATTTTGTTTATGTCTTTGTAATACATTGGGTATACTTTAGGTTTTCTTCTCAGATATTTACATTTCATATTAGTTCAAGCAGAGGCTGAAAGAAATAATAACGCGCTTTAGTACATTTAACATTGGATTTGATGGCATTCAATAAGAAATGATCACGCTAAGCATTTTTTGATGAAGCGCAAATATTATTGTTCTTTTTGGTTTAACTAGACAAAATACTTACAATAGAAATGTTGAGCCCATAATAGTTTTCTAATTGTATCCTCAGATATATTGCAGACTTTAGCAAGTATACTTTACGTGAAGCTAAAGCTAGTTTCCATCCTTTGTGATAGAAAAGAAAAAGGGAGTGACATTTCTGGCCTTGTGAAAGACATGTGGAGAAGACGTGTTTGTAAGTGTAACGGCTTTGTTCCTGTCCACAAGTGTGTCAGACGCAGGATGTGGCTCTTGTGAAACCTCTCGGAGCTGAGGAAGTGGCTTTGACTCAGTGGAACACAACAGTCCAACGGAACATCTATGACTTCAAAACAATCAATGCAGAATGAATCTAGACAAAGGTCGTTTAGCTAGTTTAGATTTGACTTGTTTGTAGGACATGTTTTAGTCAAGTTTTGATTCTTATCTTGATACCTTGGTCACGAGAATAAACATTTTTTTATAAAACATAACTGGTAAACAATGAATGCTCAATCATAACACATTTAAGATACAATCAATTCTGTGCAAAATAGTGGAATTCAATTTAACTGATGACATGAGCAAAAAATAATGAAATACCTTGTCAACAGTCTATTAACCGGACTCACACCAGACTGATAAGTGTGTCTCTGAAGTGAGTTCTACAACTTCAGTCTGGACAGGCTTCAGCAACATTTTATTGTGTGTTTGTGTGTACTTCAATACTTTCACTTGAGTATATTTTTGTTTTAAATTATTTGATTCTTTCATTTTAACTTGAGTACATTTTTGCTTTATCTGTTCGTTTACTTAATGGCTTTGTAATGTAGCTGCTAAGTTGTCTATTATACCAGTCCCTATGGAGCTTTTGGACTATTTATATTTCTAGATTGCTACTTTGACAGGCGCTGTAAACACACAACTGTGCTCCTGGCCTGTGGCTGCAGTACGTGTGGAGGCTGCAGTACGTGTGGAGGCTGCAGTACGTGTGGAGGCTGCAGTACGACGTGTGGAGGCTGCAGTACGTGTGGAGGCTGCAGTACGACGTGTGGAGGCTGCAGTACGACGTGTGGAGGCTGCAGTACGTGTGGAGGCTGCAGTACGTGTGGAGGCTGCAGTACGTGTGGAGGCTGCAGTACGTGTGGAGGCTGCAGTACGTGTGGAGGCTGCAGTACGTGTGGAGGCTGCAGTACGTGTGGAGGCTGCAGTACGTGTGGAGGCTGCAGTACGTGTGGAGGCTGCAGTACGTGTGGAGGCTGCAGTACGACGTGTGGAGGCTGCAGTACGACGTGTGGAGGCTGCAGTACGACGTGTGGAGGCTGCAGTACGTGTGGAGGCTGCAGTACGTGTGGAGGCTGCAGTACGTGTGGAGGCTGCAGTACGTGTGGAGGCTGCAGTACGTGTGGAGGCTGCAGTACGACGTGTGGAGGCTGCAGTACGACGTGTGGAGGCTGCAGTACGTGTGGAGGCTGCAGTACGTGTGGAGGCTGCAGTACGACGTGTGGAGGCTGCAGTACGTGTGGAGGCTGCAGTACGTGTGGAGGCTGCAGTACGACGTGTGGAGGCTGCAGTACGTGTGGAGGCTGCAGTGCGTGTGGAGGCCGCAGTACGTGTGGAGGCTGCAGTACGGTGTGGAGGCTGCAGTACGTGTGGAGGCTGCAGTACGTGTGGAGGCTGCAGTACGTGTGGAGGCTGCAGTACGTGTGGAGGCTGCAGTACGTGTGGAGGCTGCAGTACGTGTGGAGGCTGCAGTACCACGTGTGGAGGCTGCAGTACCACGTGTGGAGGCTGCAGTACGACGTGTGGAGGCTGCAGTACGTGTGGAGGCTGCAGTACGTGTGGAGGCTGCAGTACGTGTGGAGGCTGCAGTACGACGTGTGGAGGCTGCAGTACGACGTGTGGAGGCTGCAGTACGTGTGGAGGCTGCAGTACGTGTGGAGGCTGCAGTACGACGTGTGGAGGCTGCAGTACGTGTGGAGGCTGCAGTACGTGTGGAGGCTGCAGTACGACGTGTGGAGGCTGCAGTACGTGTGGAGGCTGCAGTACGTGTGGAGGCTGCAGTACGACGTGTGGAGGCTGCAGTACGTGTGGAGGCTGCAGTACGATGTGTGGAGGCTGCAGTACGTGTGGAGGCTGCAGTACGTGTGGAGGCTGCAGTGCGTGTGGAGGCCGCAGTACGTGTGGAGGCTGCAGTACGGTGTGGAGGCTGCAGTACGTGTGGAGGCTGCAGTACGTGTGGAGGCTGCAGTACGTGTGGAGGCTGCAGTACGTGTGGAGGCTGCAGTACGTGTGGAGGCTGCAGTACGTGTGGAGGCTGCAGTACCACGTGTGGAGGCTGCAGTACCACGTGTGGAGGCTGCAGTACGACGTGTGGAGGCTGCAGTACGTGTGGAGGCTGCAGTACGTGTGGAGGCTGCAGTACGTGTGGAGGCTGCAGTACGTGTGGAGGCTGCAGTACGTGTGGAGGCTGCAGTACGTGTGGAGGCCGCAGTACGACGTGTGGAGGCTGCAGTACGACGTGTGGAGGCTGCAGTACGTGTGGAGGCTGCAGTACGACGTGTGGAGGCTGCAGTACGACGTGTGGAGGCTGCAGTACGACGTGTGGAGGCTGCAGTACGTGTGGAGGCTGCAGTACGACGTGTGGAGGCTGCAGTACGTGTGGAGGCTGCAGTACGACGTGTGGAGGCTGCAGTACGTGTGGAGGCTGCAGTACGACGTGTGGAGGCTGCAGTACGTGTGGAGGCTGCAGTACCACGTGTGGAGGCTGCAGTACGACGTGTGGAGGCTGCAGTACGACGTGTGGAGGCTGCAGTACGTGTGGAGGCTGCAGTACGTGTGGAGGCTGCAGTACGTGTGGAGGCTGCAGTACGACGTGTGGAGGCTGCAGTACGACGTGTGGAGGCCGCAGTACGACGTGTGGAGGCTGCAGTACGACGTGTGGAGGCTGCAGTACGTGTGGAGGCTGCAGTACGACGTGTGGAGGCTGCAGTACGACGTGTGGAGGCTGCAGTACGTGTGGAGGCTGCAGTACGACGTGTGGAGGCTGCAGTACGATGTGTGGAGGCTGCAGTACGTGTGGAGGCTGCAGTACGTGTGGAGGCTGCAGTACGACGTGTGGAGGCTGCAGTGCGACGTGTGGAGGCTGCAGTACGACGTGTGGAGGCTGCAGTACGTGTGGAGGCTGCAGTACGTGTGGAGGCTGCAGTACGACGTGTGGAGGCTGCAGTACGACGTGTGGAGGCTGCAGTACGTGTGGAGGCTGCAGTACGACGTGTGGAGGCTGCAGTACGACGTGTGGAGGCTGCAGTACGACGTGTGGAGGCTGCAGTACGTGTGGAGGCTGCAGTACGACGTGTGGAGGCTGCAGTACGACGTGTGGAGGCTGCAGTACGTGTGGAGGCTGCAGTACGACGTGTGGAGGCTGCAGTACGTGTGGAGGCTGCAGTACGTGTGGAGGCTGCAGTACGACGTGTGGAGGCTGCAGTACGACGTGTGGAGGCTGCAGTACGACGTGTGGAGGCTGCAGTACGTGTGGAGGCTGCAGTACGTGTGGAGGCTGCAGTACGACGTGTGGAGGCTGCAGTACGACGTGTGGAGGCTGCAGTACGACGTGTGGAGGCTGCAGTACGTGTGGAGGCTGCAGTACGTGTGGAGGCTGCAGTACGTGTGGAGGCTGCAGTACGTGTGGAGGCTGCAGTACGACGTGTGGAGGCTGCAGTACGTGTGGAGGCTGCAGTACGTGTGGAGGCTATAGTACGACGTGTGGAGGCTGCAGTACGACGTGTGGAGGCTGCAGTACGACGTGTGGAGGCTGCAGTACGTGTGGAGGCTGCAGTACGTGTGGAGGCTGCAGTACGTGTGGAGGCTGCAGTACGACGTGTGGAGGCTGCAGTACGTGTGGAGGCTGCAGTACGACGTGTGGAGGCTGCAGTACGTGTGGAGGCTGCAGTACGACGTGTGGAGGCTGCAGTACGTGTGGAGGCTGCAGTACGTGTGGAGGCTGCAGTACGTGTGGAGGCTGCAGTACGTGTGGAGGCTGCAGTACGACGTGTGGAGGCTGCAGTACGTGTGGAGGCTGCAGTACGTGTGGAGGCTGCAGTACGTGTGGAGGCTGCAGTACGTGTGGAGGCTGCAGTACGTGTGGAGGCTGCAGTACGTGTGGAGGCTGCAGTACGTGTGGAGGCTGCATCGTTCACCTGAGCCAGAGGAGATTGAGATCGCGACCTACTGCTTCTAAAATGTGATTTCAGTGATGGAAATGTCAAGAAGCATAAAACTCTGATTCAGAGTTGGTTCCCGTGAGCAGACGGAGGGCCACATTGCACTACACTGAGATTTGAGAGAAGTGACGTCATTTCCGGTGAGTGTGTCGCGTTTTCAGAGCTGTTCGTTCTTAGAGCCTTTTACCGATTTATACACGAAAGTGAACGTTTGATTTCTCCGCAAACAATCCGGAGCCTCAAGCCGCTCGCTTTTCAGTATTTCGTGGATTAAAAAGCCCTCCTCACTTTCTAGCTCCAGCCTGAACTAGCCTAGCGTAGCCTAGCCGCTAGCGTCATGGCTGGATCTACCTTTACCTGTTTGAGCTGTCATATGTCGAGTCAGAACCCTGGCTCCTTCTCTGATGACAGGTGCGTGAAGTGCAGTGTAGTGGTAGTTTTGGAGGCCAGGGTTACGGAGTTAGAAGCGCGGATCCGCTGTTTAGAGGAGCTTAAGTCCAGTTATAGTTCGGTTTTAGCGCGAGGGCTACCGGACCGCGCTGCAGGGCGTAGCATTAGCATTAGCAGTAGCAGTAAGGCCGAGCTCAGCCCCTCAGCGTCTCCCGTGCAGCCGGGACTAGACCAGGAACAGAATAGGGACCATTTTGTGACAGTTCGGAGGGGACAAGGCGCTAAACGCCGAACCTCAGAGCGCCGTGAGCTTCACGTCTATAATAGGTTTTCTCCCCTCAGCGATCACACGCCCGCTGAACACACGAGAGAAACTCTTGTAATCGGGAGTTCTATTGTTAGAGACGTGAAGCTGCCAGCTGCTAGCGTTAGGTGTTACCCGGGGGCCAGAATGGGTGACATCGAAGGAAACCTTAGGATCTTAAAGCGGAGTAGGACCCGTTTCCGGCGAGTCGTGGTTCACGCAGGCGGTAACGACGCCCGGCGGAGACAATCAGAGGTGCTCAAAGTTCAAGTAGCCGCGGTGTGTGACCTAGCGAAGTCGATGTCGGACACTGTAATATTTTCTGGTCCCCTGCCCAATCGGATCAATGCTGAATTGTACAGCCGTCTCTCAGCATTCAACAACTGGTTATCCAGATGGTGCCCTCAAAACAACGTTGTCTTTATTGATAACTGGAGTGCGTTTTGGGGAAAGCCCGGGCTCATACGCAGGGATGGCATCCATCCGACTTCGGAGGGTACATCCCTATTAGTTCGGAATTTGACCGATAGTCTTAGTCGTGTAAGTGACCATCTAGGGATGAGCCCCAGGTGCAGAGCAGCAGTTCAAGACGCTCCTCTGTCGCTGAACTCTCGCCCGTTCTGTTACCTGTGAAGTGTTCAGATTCAAGACAGATAGAGACTGTGTGTGTCCCTCGTGTCCCTCGTACAAATAATGCCAAAAAGTCACATCTCAGAAAAAATATTTCAGGCGTCAGACCAAATAACTTAAGGAAAATAACAATCACAAATGACACAAATACACAAATGAATAAACACGTAAAATGTGGACTGCTAAACATTAGAGCAATTTCCTCCAAATCGCTCTTAGTTAATGAATTAATTAGTGACTATAACATAGATCTTCTAGCTCTAACTGAAACGTGGCTTCAACAAGACGACTACGTCAGACTAAATGAGTCCACCCCACCCACCCATGTTAACTTTCAGACTGCCAGGAGCACAGGCTGAGGTGGTGGTGTGGCAGTGATCTCACACTCAAGCCTACTCATGAGCCCTAAAACTAACAATGCATTTCACTCATTTGAAAGCCTTATGCTGTCAATCACATGTCCAAATATGAAAAACCAAAAAGGAGTTTTGTTCATAGTTATCTACCGACCTCCTGGTCCCTATTCAGAGTTTTTAACAGAGTTTTCTGACTTTATATCAAACTTAGTGTTAGCCTGGGATAAAATAGTTATAGTTGGAGACTTTAATATCCACGTGAACATGAGTGATGACGCTCTCAGTAATGCCTTCAGCGCCTTGTTAGACAGCATTGGTTTCACTCAGAATGTAAATAAACCGACTCACACTCACAAGAACACTCTGGATCTTGTCCTAACGTATGGAACAGAGATTAGTGACCTCATTGTCCTCCCTCAAAACCCTATATTGTCAGATCATTTCCTAATTACCTTTCAGTTTATTCTTAAAGATCATCCAGTCCCACAAAATAAAGTTATAATGAAAAGGACAATATCTGAAAAATCTATCTCAAAATTCAAAGAAATAATAGAGCCAATATTCAGTGACATGTCATGTGATCATGTCATGTGATCCTGCTGAGAACAGCTTTAGTCCCAGTTTAAGTGATCAATGTGTCGACTTGACCATGAATTCTCTGAAGTCTGCTCTTGACGTTGTAGCGCCGTTAAAACAGAAGGTCATTAGGCCAAAGCGCGCCTCCCCATGGTACAACCAAGAACTGCGTTCACATAAACAAAAAGTTAGAAAGTTAGAGGGATTATTTCGTCGCTCTCACACCGAAGAATCTCTAAAAGCATGGAAAAGTTGCCTGCTGTCCTATAAGCAGGCTCTGCGTAAGGCCCAAACCAGATATTATTCAAATCTAATAGAAGTCAACAAAAGTAACACTAAATTCCTTTTCAGCACTGTAGCTAGGCTAACAAACTGTCACAGTGCAGTAGAGCCCTCAATCCCAGCTACACTTAGCTCTGATGATTTCCTCCTATTTTTTAACAATAAAATAAAAACAATCAGAGATAAATTAGATGAAATTACCCCGGCTATTAGCCCTGAACTAGCCCAAGCTGTAAATCTAACGTCCCATATAAATCCACCTGTAAACCTAGAAAGGTTCACAGCTGCTGATCAAGCAGAGATAACTTCAGCCATTATGTCCTCTAAAAGCTCCACTTGTGTCCTAGACCCCATTCCAAGCAGACTCCTCAAAGACATTCTTCCCCTAATTATAGACCCTATTCTTAATATAATAAATACTTCACTCCAAAGTGGCTATGTTCCACATCCTTCAAACATGCAGTCATTAAACCTCTTCTGAAAAAGCCTAATCTAGATCCCGACCTATTGGTAAACTACAGACCTATTTCAAATCTTCCCTTCGTCTCTAAAATCCTTGAAAAAGTTGTAGTAAAACAGCTTTGTCGCCACCTGCAGGACAATAACTTATTTGAAGTTTTCCAGTCAGGGTTCAGAGCCCACCACAGCACTGAAACTGCACTAGTTAAAGTCACAAATGATTTGTTATTAGCCGCTGACGATGGACTGGTCTCAATCCTGGTTCTGTTGGACCTCAGCGCAGCGTTTGACACCATTGACCACAACATTCTACTGCAGAGGTTAGAATGTGATGTAGGTGTTGGAGGAACAGCCCTCAGCTGGTTTAAATCCTATCTATCTGATAGGTTCCAATTTGTTAATGTAAACCAGAGCTCCTCACCAAGCTCTAAAGTAATTTACGGTGTGCCACAGGGTTCGGTACTCGGTCCAATTCTGTTTACTCTTTATATGCTACCATTAGGCAACATTATTAGAAAGCATGGCATTAACTTCCACTGCTATGCAGATGACACTCAGCTGTATTTATCAATGAAACCTGATCAGAGCGATCAAGTAGACAGACTTAGTGCTTGTGTGAAGGAGATAAAAACCTGGATGACACTAAACTACCTGCTTCTTAACCCTGAAAAAACCGAGGTCATTATGCTTGGCCCTAAGCATCTACGAGACGCTCTATCTGAGCAGATAGTCACACTGGACAATGTCAGTGTAGCCTCCAGTTCTACTGTAAGAAACCTTGGAGTCTTATTTGACCAGGAGCTCTCATTTAAAGCTCATATAAATCAAGCTTGTAAAACAGCCTATTTCCATTTGCGCAACATCGCCAAAATCAGAAGAATCCTGCCTAAAAGTGATGCTGAAAAACTTATCCATGCATTTGTAACGACTAGATTAGACTACTGTAACTCCCTGCTTGCAGCGTGTCCTAAAAGCTCCATAAAAAGCTTTCAACTGGTTCAAAATGCAGCAGCAAGATTACTAACAGGAACAAAAAGAAGAGAGCACATTACGCCAGTGCTGAAGTCTCTTCACTGGCTCCCCGTCGAGTCTAGAATCAAATTCAAAATTCTACTCTTGACCTACAAAGCCATAAATGACATGGCCCCATCCTACCTCAAAGATGCTATAGAACCATATCATCCAAACAGAGCTCTTCGCTCTCAGAATGCTGGCCTTCTGGTGGTGCCAAGAGTCTCTAAAAGTACTGTAGGAGGTAGAGCGTTTAGCTACCAAGTTCCTGTGTTATGGAATCAGCTCCCGACCCATGTTAAATATGCTGACACAGTCTCTTCATTTAAGTCCAGGCTTAAAACGTTCCTCTTCGAAATCGCTTATGGTCAGAGTAGTTAGGAACAGAAAGATAAACCCACAGCTTCAGCTACGCTGCCCTAGGAGTAACTATGCTGGGGGAAGTATGACAGCTTGAGCACTATCCTCTTCTTCTTCTGACTACTTACGCTATCAAACAATATTTATTTTTTGATTCCACTTGCAAACTGTTCACCGCCTTCTTTTCTTTCTCTCACTCCTGAGGACCTGTGGACCCAGATGCCCCTCCCCTGGTGAAGTGGTCCCTGCCCTGTGTGGACGGTCCCTCATCTGCCTGAAGAGTGGCTCCAGTTCGCCTCAGTCGGTCCCTCATCTGCCTGAAGAGTGGGTCCAGCTCGCCTCCGACGGTCCCTCGTCTGCCTGAAGAGTGGGTCCAGCTCGCCTCCGACGGTCCCTCTTCTGCCTGAAGAGTGGGTCCAGCTCGACTCAGACGGTCCCTCTTCTGCCTGAAGAGTGGGTCCAGCTCGACTCAGACGGTCCCTCATCTGCCTGAAGAGTGGGTCCAGTTCGCCTCAGTCGGTCCCTCTTCTGCCTGAAGAGTGGGTCCAGCTCCAGTCTCCTTGTGTCCGTCTGTCCGTCTGTGAGAGTCGGATCTCTCCTTCACTGGAACTCCTCCAGGTTTCTACGGTTTTTTCCCAAAGAGGTTTTTTTTTGTAGTTTTTCCTGGCCGAGAAGGAGAGTCTAAGGACAGAGGACCCTGGGACATCGTCCCTCGCCACCACAGACATTGTCTGACTTCATCGCCACCACAGACATTGTTGATTCATTTCTCCCTGTGGCCCTCAGAGGCAACTGTTGTTGTGATTTTGGGCCTTACAAAAATAAATTGATTTGATTTGATTTGATTTGATCGCTCAAATGGTTTTCAGATTTTAAACTCTTCTCTCATCAGCTTTCATTTGTGTTGTGACTGGCAGATCTGTTTTTACTCCTCTAACGCTTTTTCCATTTGGCTTTGAGGATCAAAGGGGATGTGCAGTTAAACACATGCAAATGCAAAATATATGGTCCCTAGTTTGCTAAACAGAGGTTCTGAATGATTCGGTGAGGCTACAGATGCATCTCCATCTGTGAGTGTGACTCTCTACAGTTTAGAATCTCAAAACACCAATGTGCTGGGTTTAATGGCTCATTAAGTTGAAGCGGACGAGTGTTTGGCCCCAAAGCACTTGCATCTGCTGTACTTCTTCTCATTGACCTGAACAATGCATCACTAGTACCTATCCATGGGGTTAAATCAGAAAACAATAGCCTCACTGTCAGTATATTCGGGTTTCGAGTTACTCCATGGTAATTGTAATCAATTAAACATCCTTGGTGTTTACCTGGCCGTGCGTAACCAGGTTATTGCTAATATTCTGGTTATGAAAGGGTTTTCTTAAACGTCACTGTCCAATTCTATGTCCATGAGGTTTTTGTAGAAAATCACTCAATCCTGACAGATCAGTGACAGTGAGCTGCAGGTGGAAAGCACTGACTGAAACAAAAATCTGAAAATGAGGTGAATACTTCACTGGAGGACACCTTAACACTTTGTAACATCTCAATGCTAACGCTAATGCTAGTTTTGAGGCATAACGTCACAAACTGAAAACAAATGAAAACAACTGAGTTGTATTTACCTTTTGTTTGATTGGATGTTTATTTTATATTTTATGCTTTAGTAACTTTATATCTTACATTTTAACAGCTGCAGTACATCCAGAACGCTGCTGCTCGGTTCTGACTAGAACCAGGAAGTACCATCACATTAGTCCTGTTCTCAGGTCTCTGCACTGCCCCCTGTGGCTCAGAGCAGTTCTTCTCAACCGTTTTCAATCCTGCTGGTGCCAGAGTCAGGACTAAACATGGAGCGGCCTCCTGCTGGAGCCAGAGTCAGGACTAAACATGGAGCGGCCTCCTGCTGGTGCCAGAGTCAGGACTAAACATAGAGCGGCCTCCTGCTGGTGCCAGAGTCAGGACTAAACATGGAGCGGCCTCCTGCTGGTGCCAGAGTCAGGACTAAACATGGAGCGGCCTCCTGCTGGTGCCAGAGTCAGGACTAAACATGGAGCGGCCTCCTGCTGGTGCCAGAGTCAGGACTAAACATGGAGCGGCCTCCTGCTGGTGCCAGAGTCAGGACTAAACATGGAGCGGCCTCCTGCTGGTGCCAGAGTCAGGACTAAACATAGAGCGGCCTCCTGCTGGTGCCAGAGTCAGGACTAAACATGGAGCGGCCTCCTGCTGGTGCCAGAGTCAGGACTAAACATGGAGCGGCCTCCTGCTGGTGCCAGAGTCAGGACTAAACATGGACCGGCCTCCTGCTGGTGCCAGAGTCAGGACTAAACATGGACCGGCCTCCTGCTGGTGCCAGAGTCAGGACTAAACATGGACCGGCCTCCTGCTGGTGCCTAAACACCTTTATGGATACGTATCTCAAACGCTTTATGTTTAGTTGTGTCTGATTTACACAAGATGTGAATCATACTTTACCAGACACTTTTACACATTTGTAATAAATATCTTATTGTAACAATATTTTGGGAAGCTCATTATTCTAGGCACGTTTTCTTTTCACTAACGAGGACATTTGAGTTATTTTTCATCATGTGAGCTGTAGAGGCCCGAATAAGTAACTGCTAGGCTCATTATAGATACTGACTAACTACTGACCTGTTTCACACTCTATTTAGCCATTGTAGCTTTAGTTAAGGGTTTACTGGCACTACCCTTACTGGAATATTGTTATTTATTATTCGTATTTTCAGTATTAATACATCACACGTGTATTTTGAATCATGACAGGCTTTATTAGACAGGCCAGTGTGAAAATGGGACAAAAATGTAAAGTGGGATGGGACGAGAGGCAAACTGCTGGGGGTTATGCGTATGGAGTGCACATGTGCTATCCACTCCACCTCCGAGCGGCACCTATTCCTTCATCTAACTTAACTCGTACTTTAACATTTAAACAGAGCTGTGAGGGGCTGTACATAGGCATGCGGCCCAGCGTGGAGCTCCTTTGTGCTCCAGGATGACATTGAAGTCTGCTCTCACGGTCGTCCTCTGATTACATTTGTATTATATTCATATTCGCGGTTGGTGAAACAGTTCGATCGTAAATTTGCCGCTCGCCGAGCCGGCTGCTGATTTGTGAGGAGGGCACTGGGCCGTGGGCATTATGGATGTCCAGAGCGCTGCGCTGAGAGAGCAATAGAAGAAGAAGATAAGACGTTTTGAATTGTAGACACTGTGTTTTCAAGTTCTGTTTTTAGAAGGAGAATGGCTGTCTATTACCTCACGATACGATATGTATCGCGATACTATGTTCATGATACGATTGCTTTATGTTATACTTTGTGTTGTTTAAAAGTCATAATACGCATCACTGCATCATTACACGTATTGCCAAGAAGTCTGTCAGAATGTATCGCAATATCGATAAATTGAGCACAGCCCTAGTATCTACTGGAAATTTTCCCCCGGTATTGAGATTTAAATGTCAAAAATCAATATTTAGTTTACGATACACATTTTAGGCACACCCAGGAACGTTTGAGAGAAAACTATTGAACTGTTTTAAATTTGCCAAAGGAAAAAGCATAATATATCTTTGAGATGAGAAAAAGACAAGCAGTTTATAAGAAAATGCACTTGTCACAAAATATCAAGATAAATACAATTGAATCCCTATATAACTTATTTCTTTAGCAGCTTTTACCCCATATACCTCATAGAGACAGGATATTGTGTTATTTCCAAAGAATTAACCTTGTTACAACAGCGTTTCCTCATCATAAGTTTACGCAATGTTGTATTTTGAGTAATTCCAATATGTTTGAGATAATACTGTATTGGCTAAGGCAGTGCTCTGAAAAATCCTGTTTTCACCTACCCCCTATCCCTGCCCACACCCTGTACTAAAATTTCAAACTATTAGTTATGACACATGTATGTAACTGTTACATAGCTACTTTTATTTTTTCTAAAATTACATAAGTGGCTGTTTGTTACAGTGAAACGTCACTATGAAAGGGCGGGGCTTATCAGTTTTGAACAGGAAGTCAATGGACCTGTTTCTGTTACTGAGCAGTTTTAGATCAATATTGCAGTTTATAATGAACAAAACGTAAATGTATGATCTACTACTTCATAGTTATGGATCAATACTAAGTACCTGAAAAAGCATAACACTGTACGTCTGTCTAAATGAATGAACTCGTGAACACTCTGGGACCTGCTGTGGACCTACCCAATGAAAATATTGATCAATTAATATCTATTTGTCTTGTTTTGTCCCTCACGTCTGCCCCATTACTCTATGTCACTTGTCTAACTTACAAAGAGAAACCTCATGCGTGCACCTTACTAGATCAAAACTAATAACATACACACATTTATGTTGGTGACAGCACGACATTTAAGCGTTCACTTTGACAAGCTGCGTGCTGTAATTAACCCTGTCTAAACGAATTACAGCAGTTTGCAATTACCTCGACTCAGCTGCTCTCAAATCACTGACAACTTAATCAGACGCTGTTATCGTTGGCTCGAGCTCTTCGACACTACAACACAGTAGAATCGTCTCAGGCCACACCACACAGCATCCCAGCATGCATTGCAACGCTCCACACTGGCAGGTGGCAGGGACAGTGCACATATACATTAATCTTATCAGGAGAGGTGTTTTGTACCAGGTGTGGCTCAAGCGCCTGTGGATTTATGCTACTAAACGGACTGCAGCGCAAGCCTTACATTCACTTTGATCTAAAAGCTTTCATTTAGGGAATGCATTTACCCATAACCCATCTGTGTCAGGGTTGTGTGTTCATGATTCGTCTTTTCATCTAGCAAAAGTTCGAAGAGAAACAAATTCGTGACATGACATTGTTGCGGGGGTTCTCCACTTAAAGGTTGAATGGACAATTTTTTTGGCATACATTTGAGTCTTATTTCCTGGTGGCGTGGACGGCCGATTAGTCCTGCCACGTGTCAATCATAAAACGCACCTACCGCTCACCTGCAGCCGCGTGTGGCTCGTCTCCACGTTTCCGCGCGGCTAAGCGCATTGATCTATCATAATATTACGTCATAAGGCGCTAGTACAGCTGGCAGCCCGGTGTAAACGCTCTCTCTTCTTTCTCACAGTTATTGTGCTTTATCTCCTATATTTTGTAAATATAGTTAGTATATTTTTTCTATTTTACTGTACGATAGGGACACGCGCTGGAATAGTTTTTTAATTCAACTGTTTTTGACTTTTTTCGGCTGGATTTGAGCGTTTTTCGTTGCGTTCGTTGTGTTGTTGTGACGTGAGCTAGCTCCGAGCGAGCCCACCAGCCCCCCCCCCCCCCCCCCCCCCGCGCCCTCCGGCCGCGCTAAAGTACGGCGTGTCGTCGGTACACGTTTATATACACGTTTATATGAAAGAGGAACTTCACGAACGATCGGGACACGCACTGGAATCGCTTTAAATTAACTTGTTTTGACTTTATTCGGCTGGATTGAGTGTTTTCGTCGTGTCGTTGCGATGTGTCTTGGCTCTGAGTCCCCCGGCTCCGGCCCCGCCCCCCGGCCGGCGCCGTACCGCGTTTACACAAAGGAAGAACTAATGAAACTGGGGAGAACAGTCGTCTTACCCGGGGATCGTCACGTTATCCCGGCGGACATCCTAAGGAAAACGCAACGAAGCAGACGGGCTGGACGTAAACTCCGAGAGAAGAGAGGGACAAACAGGAAGTCGGTTCCCGCCGTAGTCATGGGTAACGTGAGGTCCCTTCAAAATAAAATGACGGAAATAGCGAGCCTCATGCGGTCCCAGAGGATTTATAGGGACAGCAGCGTCTTGATTTTCACAGAGACCTGGTTAACAGCAGAAATGCCAGACTCTATTGTAGGTTTGGACAATTTTCATCTGCTGCGGGCGACAGAACGAGAGAATACGGGAAGAAAAGAGGTGGAGGTCTGGCGGTGTATGTGAACACGAGCTGGTCCAAACCCGAACACTGCACAGTGAAGGAGCAGCTATGTAACAGGGATATTGAACTATTGGCTATTGGCATGAGGCCATATTATCTGCCCCGGGAGTTCTCACATGTGATTTTGATCGCAGTCTATGTGGCCCCGTCTGCCAATGCTGAAGATGCTTGTGAAGCACTGCTCTCCTGCACTTGTAGGCTGCAAACACAGCACCCACAGGCTCTCTTCCTCATCTCTGGTGACTTTAACCACGCTTCTCCCTCTTCTGTTCTACCAACATACACCCAGTATGTTACCTGCCCCACCAGAGAGAATAGAACATTGGACTTGTTTTTTGCCAACACCAAGGAGGCTTATTCTTCTTCCCCCCTCCCTCCCCTGGGCAGCTCGGACCACAACCTTGTACATCTGAGGCCTGTGTATGAACCCATCGTGCGCAGGCAGCCTGTGGTGTCCCGTGAGGTGAGGATGTGGTCTGCTGAGAGCGAGGAGGCTCTGAGGGACTGCTTCAGCACCACTGTCTGGACTGAGCTTTATGACCCACATGGGGAGGACATCAACACCATCACAGAGTGCATCACGGACTACATCAACTTCTGTTTTGAGAACATTGTTCCCTCCCGGACGGTGCGGTGTTTTCCAAACAACAAGCCATGGATTAACCGTGAACTGAAGGCTCTGCTGAAGGAGAAGAAGAGAGCCTTCAGGTCAGGGAACAAGGAGGAGCTGAGGACTGTGCAGAAGGAGCTGAGGAGGAAGATCAGGCAGGCTGAGGCCGGCTACAAGAGGAGGATGGAGGAGCAGCTGCAGCAAAAGAACATTCAGGGAGTGTGGAGGAGCCTGAAAACCATCTCAGGCTTCAAAATCCCCCCTGCCCAGACAGAGGGGGATCTACAGTGAGTGAATGATTTAAATGCTCACTTCTTGAGGTTTGATCGGTCACCCGCCCCTCCCCCTGCACAGCTGCATGCTCCCTCTTCCACAGCTGGACAATGCCCTGCATCTGTTCCTCTTCGCTTATCTGCCCCGGACCATCAGCTCCCCACTTCGCCTGGACTCACCCATCCCCCCAGCACACGGTCCCCCTGCCAACCACTGACTGTCACAGCAGCACAGGTGAGGAGTGAGCTGAAGAGGATTAAAGTGAGGAAGGCAGCAGGACCTGATGGCATCAGCCCCAGGCTCCTTAAGTCCTGTGCAGATGAACTGTGTGGAGTTATGGAGCATGTCTTCAACATGAGCCTGAAGCTGAGGGTGGTACCACAGGTCTGGAAGACCTCCTGTCTGGTACCTGTGCCTAAGACACCGCGCCCCAAAGACCTCAACAGCTTCAGGCCAGTGGCTCTCACGTCCCACCTGATGAAGACACTGGAGCGGCTGGTCCTGGACCACCTCCGCTCCACCGTGAGCTCAGCCATGGACCCGCTGCAGTTTGCATATCGGTCTGGCGTCGGAGTGGAGGACGCCGTCATCTCCCTGCTGCACCGCTCTCTCTTTCACCTGGAAAAGCCTGGCAGCTCTGTGAGGATTCTGTTCTTCGATCTTTCCAGCGCCTTCAACACCATCCAGCCGCTGCTCCTGAGGGACAAGCTGGAGACGGCTGGTGTGGAATATGACCTGGCAGAGTGGATCCTGGACTACCTCACAGACCGACCCCAGTTTGTGAGAGCCCGGAACTGTGTGTCTGACACTCGGACCTGCAGTGTGGGGGCGCCCCAGGGCACTGTCCTCGCGCCCTTTCTCTTCACCCTTTACACTGCAGACTTGTAATAGTATGTTTAGACTTATACACATGTAATAGTGTGTTTAGACTTATACACCATGTAATAGTATGTTTAGGGGCTTATACACCATGTAATAGTGTGTTTAGACTTATACACCATGTAATAGTGTGTTTAGACTTATACACCACGTAATAGTATGTTTAGGCTTATACACCATGTAATAGTGTGTTTAGGGTTATACACCATGTAATAGTGTGTTTAGACTTATACACCATGTAATAGTGTGTTTAGACTTATACACCATGTAATAGTATGTTTAGACTTATACACCATGTAATAGTGTGTTTAGACTTATACACCATGTAATAGTGTGTTTAGACTTATACACCATGTAATAGTATGTTTAGACTTATACACCATGTAATAGTGTGTTTAGACTTATACACCATGTAATAGTATGTTTAGGCTTATACACCATGTAATAGTGTGTTTAGACTTATACACCATGTAATAGTATGTTTAGACTTATACACCATGTAATAGTATGTTTAGACTTATACACCATGTAATAGTATGTTTAGACTTATACACCATGTAATAGTGTGTTTAGACTTATACACCACGTAATAGTATGTTTAGGCTTATACACCATGTAATAGTGTGTTTAGGGTTATACACCATGTAATAGTATGTTTAGGCCTATACACCATGTAATAGTATGTTTAGACTTATACACCATGTAATAGTGTGTTTAGACTTATACACCATGTAATAGTGTGTTTAGACTTATACACCATGTAATAGTATGTTTAGACTTATACACCATGTAATAGTATGTTTAGACTTATACACATGTAATAGTGTGTTTAGACTTATACACCATGTAATAGTATGTTTAGACTTATACACCATGTAATAGTGTGTTTAGACTTATACACCATGTAATAGTGTGTTTAGACTTATACACCATGTAATAGTATGTTTAGACTTATACACCATGTAATAGTGTGTTTAGACTTATACACCATGTAATAGTATGTTTAGACTTATACACCATGTAATAGTATCTTTAGGCTTATACACCATGTAATAGTATGTTTAGGGTGCATGTACCTTTGGAAATAATGAAGGTAAATTAAAACATCCTTGGAGGAAAATGCCACCCCGTATGAGGCATATTCATCATCTCTTTAAAAGATTCTGGGGAGAGCACTGCCATGTATTTCTTTTATATTATCTTTGTGCAAAACATTGTTTGCAAAATTGACAACTTTGAAATGGTGACTGTAGAAATTAAATGACAAACTAAAGTTATTCACCAGCCAGAATTCTAGTAATGTTTGTGACCTCACAAACTCTTGAGAATCCATCTGGTGCTGTAATAGAGCATGTTTTATTATCTCCATGGTGACAGGTAGGAGACCCTCTACCAGAGAAGTAGTTCACCTTTTATGCACTACTATCCTCATTTCTCATTGTTTTTTTTTTATGTTTTCTCTTTCTTTTGTTGAACACTGGTTGGAGCTCACAGATTTATTGGGCTAATGATGCTGCTCCACTTCTGTCTGGGGCGTTACAGATCCGGCG
This sequence comes from Eucyclogobius newberryi, assembly GCF_026437365.1. Taxonomy (NCBI): domain Eukaryota; kingdom Metazoa; phylum Chordata; class Actinopteri; order Gobiiformes; family Gobiidae; genus Eucyclogobius; species Eucyclogobius newberryi. The sequence goes on along the minus strand of NW_027315945.1, from coordinate 4,865,817 downwards.
GGGCGCGCAGTCGCACAGCTCGTGACGGATCAGGCAGGCGCTCGGCGGGGGGCAGCACTGGTTGTCAAAGCCAGGTGACAAATGAGTGAAGCCGCACACGAAAACACACATGCTAGATTCAAGTGGATGACCCTCTTCCCCAGATATGTCCAAACAAGATGCATGTGTGTACTGGCCTGTTTATGCTCTGGACTGCGGAGCGACTAAGGGCCATAGGCAGTTACACCCTGGACACTAGCAAGGATTTATGGAGACACTGCACTCTTCACTGTGGGCTATGTAGATGTCCCAATTCAGGTGTTCAGTCAGTCGAACCCGCAACTGCCTTACATACACACTTAATGACATTCTTAATTAGAATAGGTATGTTTCTATTGGTTCACTTTGGAGCAGATCGGCCTGGTTCCAAGTGGACCCTGAGCGGTACTGCTGTCTCTCTTCTAGTCCAGCGTCTGATTAAGTTGTCAGTGAGTCTGTGTGGGCTTTAGCTAAGGAGGAGCTCCACACCAGAACAACAACTATATATATTCAATATATTCTAAAATATATACCAATAAGCTTGCATTCTCCTCATTTCTGCTGCTGAAGCTTGGCTGAACTCACGATGTCTTTTAATGGCCTCTACAGGTGGCCGGACAGTACTGCGTGGGAAGCGTGATTCTTCTTGTTTTGCCGCAGCTGCTCAGTCTGTGGCCGTGTTCAGAGGCCCGTTCATGCTCCGCCCTCTAACATGAGCTTCAGAACCAGAGCGGACCACACAGCCTCAAACCCATGAATCTGTGCTCAAACCACGCTGAAGAAACCTAGTAGGCTGGGTTTCAAAGCCCTTCTTTACAAATTAGATTTTATTTTTCAGTGTTGTGTTTTCTACTAAATATTGAAGACCTCAAGTCTGCTTGACCATCTATAAAGGTCGCTGCATGCTGCTCTTAAAACGTGTTGTGGAGGCTTTGCAGGGAAGTTAAATAAATACAGAAAAAGGGTGGGCAGCACCATGTTGAGTGGAGCTCCATTAGCTCCACAACAGGTTTGGTTTAATACTCAATTAATACTCAATTAATTAATTACATTATTTAATTCATGAATTTGCCAATGGCAAACTAGAGAAACCAGAGCTGGTCAAAAGGTGCCTTATGATTCATTCATTCATTCATTCATTTTCTACCGCTTGTTTCCTTTCGGGGTCACGGGTGACTGGAGCCGGGTGACAGTGACTTTGGGCCTTAGGCGGGGTACGGCCTGGACAATGGCCAACTCTTCGCAGGGTCAACAGACATAGACACACAGATAACCATTCATGCATGTGTTTGGACGGAGATCCCAGAGAGAACCCACGGTAACACGGGGAGGACGTACAGACTCCACCCAGAGATCATGTGATGATGGTCTGGCGCTATCTCTGCCACCGTGCACCCCGCCTTATGATTCTTGAATGATTATTCATATCGCTGCAAATTTATGTGCAGATAAATGTGTGGAATTTATGGTTTTATAGTGCACATTTGTTGCATTAATTATAGTAATCTGAGTGCTTGATCCTTCAACCCCAGACAGTTCATCTCACATCAGCCATGTTAGTCTTCATTATTCACTCATATCAATATTGTTTGTCACATTTATCATCAGGCCACTTGGCAGGGCACCAATATAATAGCCATAAGTGCAGACTATATATCAACATCTAAAAGTATTTGGTATTTACATCTATCTCTACTATCTCCATGTCTCTGTATATATTATACATTCCCCATCAATAGGGGAGACTATGGTGGCCCCCCATATAGTCTATATAGTCTCCCCTATAGTCTAAAAACAACCTGGACTATACATTGGTGTCACAAAACCACACTTTGTTTTCCATTATAGTAACTACACAGGGCAAAGAGGTCTGCTTGAAGATTAAATACAGGCAATAAGTGTAATTTATACTTAATATCCAATTTAGTTATGATTAAATGATTCAAATATAAAGCGTTTGTGCCACCATAGACTCCCCAGAATGTAGAGGAAACACTGACACTGCAAAACGGACTTAAAAACATTTAAGAAATATCAAATTTCTACATTAGATGAGGAAAAGCTTACCGTATTTGTAATAATGGAGAAAACATATTTATCCCGGCTTTTTTACTTTTTTTATTTGTGTGCAGCTTCACTTCACTGTTTTTTCATGTTTGTGTTCAACATTAAAAGTAAAAATAAAAATAAATGTTTGTGACATAAAAATAATTATCATTAACCCATATTGGTGTTCATTGATATTTAGTATATAACATTTGCATGCAAATGTGAAAAAAATAACTAACGTGGTCTCCGGCATGAAGGGCAAACACACATTCTACTGAGCTAGACTCCCAGACCTGTAAAAACAGCTGATTAGAGTAAATATAATCTCACATCACCCACAACACACACACACATATATATATATATATATATATATATATATATATATATATATATATATATATATATATATATATATATATATATATATATATATATATATATATACGTACATGGGTGCACGGTGGCAAAGGCGGTTAGCGCTCTTGCCTCCCAAGAAGGAGATCGTGGGTTCGATTCCCGGATCAGAGGATCAGACCAACATCACATGATCTCTCTGGGTGGAGTCTGCATGTTCTCCCCGTGTTACCGTGGGTTCTCCGGCTTCCTCCCACAGTCCAAACACATGCATGTGTTAGGCAAAATTGGTGACTCTAAATTGGCCCTAGTGAATGAATGTGAGCGTGAACTGTCTATGTCTCTGTGTTTGCCCTGCGACAAGTTGGCCACTGTCCAGGGTGTACCCCGCCTAAGGCCCGAAGTCACTGGGATAGGCTCCAGTCACCCGCGACCCCGAAAGGGAACGTACATCTCAGACATGTTAGTGTCATATGAACCATGTCGGATTCTGAGGAGTCAGGACTAAACATGGAGCGGCCTCCTGCTGGTGCCAGAGTCAGGACTAAACGTGGAGAATCTGTGTTTCAGTTTTATGCAGATATAATCTGGAACATTCTTCCTGAAGATGTGAGACAGGTTCTACTCTGACAATGTTCAAATCTAAACTAAAAACAGTTTTGTTTAGCTGTGCATATGACTGAAAGGATTTTTCTGTGCACTCTTCGCTTTTATTTCTTAAACTGTTTTGTGATTATGTAATTTATTTGTGATTTTAATGCATTTTTCCTGTTGTGTGAAGCACTTTGAATTGCCTTGTGTATGAAATGTGCTCTACAAATAAACTTGCCTTGCCTTAACTCCACACGTAAATACACAAGTTATAAAATGCAACATTAATGTATGGTATTATTTCAATTGAATATGTATAGATGAATTGTATGTATATGTAAGTCACGTTGTCCAATCTCCAAGCACAGTCTCTCCTGCAGATTAATAATTGAGTGTAAATCCGAGGGCCTCTGCAGAATAATGATGTCCACATGAATCATTAGCTGGTTCCAGAACAGTGTAATTACTGCGTTTGGGGCTAACCTTTGGGTGTGCTGATGTGGGCAGTGCCTCTGGGCTTCAGTCTGCTCCTGAGGGACACACGCTAACACACGCTAACACACGATAACACAGGCAAACACGCGCTAACACAGGCAAATACACGCTAACACAGGCAAAGACACGCTAACACAGGCAAAGACACGCTAACACAGGCAAACATACAATAACACAGGCAAACAAACGATAACACAGGCAAATACACGCTAACACAGGCAAACACGCGCTAACACAGGCAAATACACGCTAACACAGGCAAAGACACGCTAACACAGGCAAAGACACGCTAACACAGGCAAACATACAATAACACAGGCAAACAAACGATAACACAGGCAAACACGCGCTAACACAGGCAAATACACGCTAACACAGGCAAATATACGCTAACACGGGCAAAGACACGCTAACACAGGCAAACATACAATAACACAGGCAAACAAACAATAACACAGGCAAATACATGCTAACACAGGCAAATACACGCTAACACACGATAACACGAGCAAACACACGCTAACACACGCAAACACGCCAACACAGGCAAATACACGCTAACACACAAAAACACGTGCTAACACACACTAACACACAATAACACAGGCAAACACACGCGAACACACGCAAACACATGCTAACACATGCTAACACACCTAAACACACACAAAACACGCAAACACATGCTAACACAAGCTAACACGCGCTAACACACTTAAACACATGTAAACACCCGCAAACAAATGCAAACGCACATAAACACGCGCAAACAAACGAAACCCACGTAAAGACATGCTAATACAAGTAAACCCACGTAAAGACATGCTAATACAAGTAAACACACGTAAAGACATGCTAATACAAGTAAACACACGTAAAGACATGCTAATACAAGTAAACACACGTAAAGAAATGCTAATACAAGTAAACACACATAAGGACATGCTAATACAAGTAAACACACGTCAGGACATGCTAATACAAGTAAACACACGTAAAGACATGCTACTACAAGTAAACACACATAAAGACATGCTAATACAAGTAAACACACGTAAAGAAATGCTAATACAAGTAAACACATGTAAAGAAATGCTAATACAAGTAAACACACGTAAGGACATGCTAATACAAGTAAACACACGTAAGGACATGCTAATACAAGTAAACACACATAAGGACATGCTAATACAAGTAAACACACGTAAAGACATGCTAATACAAGCAAACACACGTAAGAACATGCTAATACAAGTAAACACACGTAAGGACATGCTAATACAAGTAAACACACGTAAAGACATGCTAATACAAGCAAACACACGTAAGAACATGCTAACACATGTAAACACGCTGCTTTACTGTAGAGGCATGGGTTGTTTATTAAGTTGTTGAACGGCTCCAGAATCACCTCAGTGCCCTCTGAGACCAGAGCAGAGCACAGAGGTGATTATTACCATGGAAATGTATTCTTAAAGCAGTGGTTCCCCATCATTGAACAGCCCCTGATTATTTTTTTACAGAACCAAAGTAATCATGTTTATTGCAAAAAAATGACAATTTGATTGATGATTTTACTAAAAATAGTAATATAGAACATATGGGCATGCTATACCTCATTTGAAAGATTATTACTGAACCTCCAGAACTCATTCTGGCAGCCTGTCACGGGTTTGTTCGCCACTTTCACAGTTCCAACTACTGCTGGAAATGCCTATTAGCAAGTGATCCATTTGGTCAACGAGACTTCAAAGTATGTCTGTGCACTTACAAGCAATGGTGCTTTGGAAAACTTTTTGGGACGAGTGGATCTACAGCTCATCGAACAGGCGCACAGGCCCACGGCGCGGCCCACGGCGCGGCCCACGGCGCGGCCCACGGCACAGGGGCACCGCATTGCTCGCTCTGTTGTTGTCTGCTAATGGCTCTTTTCCTGTGGTTGGACTAGTATAGATGTAGACTACTATTTCATTCAATATCTGCACCAATAAGGCCACCTCAAAGCGAAGCGCTCACTTCTGAGAAAAGAAAATTGTCTGCAAAACCTGTGCGAGGATTTTTTAATATTTAAAAAAAATAATAATAATCAGACCTACCGACCTGAATTTTTTTTTTCAAAGTTATCAGAAAAACACTTTATTTTATTTGTCCTTTTAGGGCTGGACAATATTAAGAAAATGTTCTGTATTATATCTTCTTATATAATATATCTTCTTATAGATCAATGAAGTTTATTCGCAGGTGTTAAGTTCAAGTGGCATGGATAAACGCACTGAATGACCAGTCCTTCACACAGAGGTCCAGCATGAGTGAATCAAGAACTACAACTAGCAATTAGAGAGAGAGGAGAGAGAGGAGAGAGAGGAGAGAGGAGAGAGGAGAGAGGGGAGAGAGAGGAGAGAGGAGAGAGAGGAGAGAGGAGAGAGGAGAGAGGGGAGAGAGAGGAGAGAGGAGAGAGGAGAGAGAGGAGAGAGAGGAGAGAGGAGAGAGAGGAGAGAGAGGAGAGAGAGGAGAGAGGAGAGAGAGGAGAGAGAGGAGAGAGGAGAGAGGAGAGAGAGGAGAGAGAGCAGAGAGAGGAGAGAGAGAGAGGAGAGATAGCAGAGAGAGGAGAGAGAGCAGAGAGAGGAGAGAGAGCAGAGAGAGGAGAAAGAGCAGCGAGAGGAGAGAGAGGAGAGAGAGCAGAGAGAGGAGAGAGAGGAGGAGAGGAGAGAGAGGAGAGAGAGGAGAGAGAGGAGAGATAGCAGAGAGAGGAGAGAGAGGAGTAAGGAGAGAGAGGAGAGAGGAGAGAGAGGAGAGAGAGGAGAGAGGAGAGAGAGGAGAGAGGGGAGAGAGAGGAGAGAGGAGAGAGGAGAGAGAGGAGAGAGAGGAGAGAGGAGAGAGAGGAGAGAGAGGAGAGAGAGGAGAGAGGAGAGAGAGGAGAGAGAGGAGAGAGGAGAGAGGAGAGAGAGGAGAGAGAGGAGAGAGAGGAGAGAGAGGAGAGAGAGCAGAGAGAGGAGAGAGAGGAGAGAGAGCAGAGAGAGGAGAGAGGAGAGAGAGGAGAGATAGCAGAGAGAGGAGAGAGAGGAGAGGAGAGAGAGGAGAGAGAGGAGAGATAGCAGAGAGAGGAGAGAGAGGAGTAAGGAGAGAGAGGAGAGAGGAGAGAGAGGAGAAAGAGGAGAGAGAGGAGAAAGAGGAGAGAGGAGAGAGAAAGGCGGTTGTTAAAACAAATACATGGGCATTTTATTAGGAAAAAATATATCATCACAATTATCAGGCTCATAACTAAAATTATGATCATTGGGCATGAAACAAAAACTTCCCTGTCAGGCTGAGCAAAATAATAGGTCTGTTTGCCATAACCCCAGCGACCCGGCATAAAACTAGTCGACTGAAAAAAAAAAATCAGCATTTTGTTTTCTTTCTTTTATTTTACAAATATTTCGCCGACTCACCGACCGGTCTTTCCTAAAGTGCCGTGTTGAATAATTTTATAGCGCTGGTAAACCTATCTTTCATCCCAAGGGACAAATAACTCATTGTGCAACGCATGTATGCTTCTGTATTACACAGATCATGCAGGAGGGAACCTGTATTGTCTTTCACAGGTTGATTTGGCTCTGTCAGCGCCACTGGCCCGGCCACCGCTCATGCTGTTTTGCATCATGGTGTGGCTTCAATTAAATTTGACTTGCCCATTGCATTCTGGGTGGGACACACGCCCAGCAGCGTCATCACAACAAACATGGCGGCGCCCGTGTCCCCCGCATGTTCCTCCCGCTCGCCTTCGCTACCAAAATAAAGGATAACGACGTACAAAAGGTCGATTCAAATATCTTAAAATCATGAGATTTAGTCTCCCGATCGGGTTGATCGAGACGTTTTCCGTCATTGACTGTTGAAGTCTGACCCCTGGACTGTTGAAGCCTGACCCCTGGACTGTTGAAGCCTGACCCCTGGACTGTTGAAGCCTGACCCCTGGACTGTTGAAGCCTGACCCCTGGACTGTAGAAGCCTGACCACTGGACTGTTGAAGCCTGACCCCTGGACTGTTGAAGCCTGACCCCTGGACTGTAGAAGCCTGACCCCTGGACTGTAGAAGCCTGACCCCTGGACTGTTGAAGCCTGACCCCTGGACTGTTGAAGCCTGACCCCTGGCGGTCACTCCGAGTAAAAAAATTGCAACATTTTGATCTTTTTTTTTGCCCTCAAAGTAAAAAAAATAAGAATTTACCTAGAGACCGACCCACTTGAAAAATGTTGGGTCGGGTTACAGCAAACAGCCAATTTATTTGGGGCAGCCTCAGCAAGAAATCTTTTTTTTTTTTTTTTTAAGAAACTGGTGAAATGTTTTAACCCCAAAGACGGGATTGTTGTAGGGCCATACGATATATATGATAAAATATTTATGATTATATGATAAGTTTGTGGAGCCAATCCCAAACTAATGATAAGAAGGAAAAACAATTGTTATATTTTTATGATTTCTATTTCTTTAAAAAAAAACAGCATGTCCTCCACATAAGCCACGCCTCCATCTCCATAGATTACACAGGATTTTTGATTGGACTGATCCAGAGTTTGAGCAAACACCGGGTTCAGGACGGCCCCAGCTGTTCACCTGAGCACCACTCTGTCCTGCTCTGACCCGGCTGTCATCCTCACCTTGACCTGCCTTAGCCCCGCCCCCAAAACATCTGCGGCAGGTCACATGACGGCCCATTGTAAATGAATACGGCTGACAGCAGGACATAAACATTCAACACTGTACACTCATCTCCAGGTCAGAGCTCATGTCTCCTCTAACTGAAGAATACCGCTGTGGGAAATAGAGCTGAATGTTTCAACTATTTATTGTCAGAAAAGAACATAAAACAGAAACAAGATAACATGTTTGTAGAGCTCTAAACTCCACCGGGTTAAAGCTCTTACTACATTAGTGAGAATAAATTGTAGCTCAAGCGGAAAATAACAAAGAGTAAAATCTGTGTAATTTGATTGTTTTATTCTAACATAATTTAAATCAACTAATGTGAAATGTGGGAATTTCATTTCTGACATCCTAAAACTGGACAGGACCCCCCGGGCAGAGCTGGTGTGGCTCATTTAATTGTGGCTGGTCCGCGACATACTATTTCCACTTTGCTTTTAAAGAAATACAAAAAATGATTCAGATTCAATGGTTTTTGCAGACGAAGGTTTCACAGGGCAGTGCAGATGACCTTACACAGACCTTGAACTGGCAAAGACATTCATCAATGTAAGCACTAAAAGCTGAAAATCATTTGAAAACTGTATTCATATTTAGTTGCCAGAGATTTCGTACAGTCCTTTATGTTTACTGCATGCTAACCAACTCAATTGTGCGATTTCAAATACAGCTGTACTTTTGTAATATTGTATGATAAAATAATTGTTATAACAGGTTTTTTTTATTCATAGACTCCTGGTATGTACGGTATGTATTGACTGGAGCTTCCCGGTGCATTCTGGCTGGACGAGGTGTAAAGTGGGACTACACTATTTGCTGAAGTACTTTTGAACAGTAGCTGACCCAAACGAGGGACGGGGTGCGCAGGAGCGTGTAACAGTAGATTTAGCGTGTTTTGCATCGGTAGAACTGATGCTTCTAAGTGTGCAGCCTTAGTCACGGCAAAACGAGCTGGAGAAAATGTGGTAAACGGGTTTAAAATGTGTATTTGCGATATAAAAGGAGTTAGCGCTGCAAGTAGCAGACACGGAAACGGGCGCGTCTTCACATGCTGTCATGAAAAATTGCTTCACGCGCTCTTATCTTTTGAGTTAATACTGCTTTTTATATTTCATTTAAATCTATTTTGCGTTGTCGCGGTACTTTATAAAAAAAATGATAATAATTTATTTTATTTATATTGTAGAAATCAATAATCTAAGTGCGGCGGATCCGTAAACCAAGTAATAAAATAACTGTGGCCTTAATAATAATATAATACATTTTAAGTACAGATATATGCATACACACATATATACATACAAGCTAAGTCCTACACATAATTGTAGAGTAGAGACAAGTGATTTCACATTAAGTTCACCCTCACCCCTGCTCCCCGCCTGGGACCTAACATCCCACCCACCCTCCCCTTTTTTCTTTCATTTCAGCAACAATATGCAGTAAACCCCAGTAAACATCTTTTTCTGTCGTATATAGTGCTGGGGAGGCTGTCACATTGATTGTCAGAAGAACAGTGCATGGACCGGTGGGATAATTCTATATGATTACAGTAAACTGACGTAAGCCTGAATGTGTCAGAGCAGAACCGGAGGCAGAGGAGAACAAGCAACAATTAACTCTGTCTTGAGAAAAGCTGAGAGAAATGAGCAGGTTGTGCAGTTTGTGAGCTTCGGGTGAGAGCACATCTCACTGACAATGAAAAGGGGCAAAAAAGACAGAAATTATGTGTTTTTAACCTTATCAACAAGTCGCTGACACTTAAAAGCAGAGAAAACTTTTGCAAACATTTACATTAAACTTCCTCGACCACACTCCGTACAGACAAGCTCTCAAAGCATCAAGAGCACGCAATTTGCGTCTGATCCTGAAATATAAAACCTGGACAATAGGAAATGAGGCTAAGTCTGCAAGTAACGTTTATGAGCATAGCCACAGCATTAGCGTGGTGGTTTATTGCATAAACTAGCTCCTGTCACAAAGTGCTCACTGCACAGTCTGGAGAGTCCATTGGTCTCTCACGATGGAAGTAATTGGGAAAGTTACAGAGGAATCCTTTGTTTTGAGACGTTTTGTTGGCAGGGCCCACAGCGCAGCAAACAGCTTCCATCCTCAAGATGGCAGTAGTGGGTCACGTCACATCAAACTCAAGAATACTCCATATTCTCACTCCATATTTATTATTGCATACCCGTAATGTCAACCTTTTTCCCAAACTGAGTTAAAATCCAATTAAAAAATGGGCTTTGATTTTGGGACTGAAATGAACCCACACATTAATGACTGCGCTGCTTATCGTATCTGCGGGCGCGTCTTGTCAACGTGCAGTTATCGATGGTGCAATGTGGTAAAATAACACTTTTACACTCGAATGCACTGTTTAGGACCCGTTTGAAATTGCAAGCACACTTAAAGCTTTTAGAAGAGTTTGGGACGAAAGTCAGCGCCTGGATCTTGCCGGACCTGACCCGACCCAGCCCGAACTCTGCTCTACATGAGCAAGGAACTAACTGTGCACGACCTCCTCATTTTTCAGTTATTTATCTATCTATTCTGGGGGTGGAAAGTCACCTGCATGATTCCATAGAAATATACATTTAAAACCGTACTTGGATGTAGAAGTTTTATGCCATACAGTGGAATATCATTGTCAAAGGAACGAGATGAAGCTCACTTACGATAAGGACAAATGTTTTTTAAATAAACTAAAACCATCCAAAATGAAAAAAAACATGCTTTTGTTTTAATCTATTCTATTCTAAGTTACGTACAGTGCCTTTAACAAGACATGATTACATAACTCACATAATGCCGGCGGGCAAAGAGGTTTGTGCCTGAGCCATTTGTTCACTCACACTTCTTCTCTATCACACCTTATATTAAAAAAGCAGATTCAGCACCAGCTGTTTCAGAATGCACTTGCCTGACGTTCGCATCGCTCCGCTCTTGTTCGATGTGCTTATCGGAACATTCTAGAGCCAGGGACAGAAAGGGCCACACCATCTGGGATTAGGATCATTCAATTCTAGAATCAAGTACAACCTAGGAATCTGAATAGATGTAGAATGCTTTTTAGTGACAACCAAAGGAATATGAGTCAACACTTTCTGTATTTAGCCATCTGTGCCTCTCCGTACAGTGCTTGTCGTTCCAGCATGCTAACCCGGCTGCAGGCCTACCGTCTTTGCCGATGAGGAAGTCCAGGTAACGGTAGGTGTAGGCAAGTCCCACTCTGGTCTCCACCTGCGGCCTCTTCAGGGTGGAGTAAATCTTTCCTGGACTTTGCTCCTCAGACACGGGCTTCATCTTCTTCAGCCCACAGCCCATGGTGGCCCTCAGTGTCGGTCAGATCTGTCTGGAACAGCAGAGCAGCTGGTTAAAGTCAAGTCACCTTAGATCATGAGTCAAGTCACCTCAGATCACGAGTGAAGTCACCTCAGATCATGAGTCAAGTCACCTCAGATCATGAGTCAAGTCACCTCAGATCACGAGTCAAGTTACCTCAGATCACGAGTCAAGTCACCTCAGATCATGGGTCAAGTCACCTCAGATCACGAGTCAAGTCACCTCAGATCATGAGTCAAGTCACCTTAGATCATGAGTCAAGTCACCTCAGATCACGAGTGAAGTCACCTCAGATCATGAGTCAAGTCACCTCAGATCATGGGTCAAGTCACCTCAGATCACGAGTCAAGTCACCTCAGATCATGAGTCAAGTCACAAGTCATAAATGCATAGTAAAAGGTCACCATGTATTTAATGACATCAAATGTCCTTATTATTCCTTAAAACTAAGGAAACTGCCATCAGCGCTCTCCCCACAATCTTTTAAAGGGATGGTAAATATGCCTCATTTTCCTCCAAGGATGGTTTAATTTACCTTCATTATTTCTAAAGGTACATGCACCGTATCCACCATCAATACATTTGAATATTGGCTATACAAAACGTAATAGAATCATGGAAATGATAAATAAACATCGTCATTTAAATGTATTATTGTATGTGAGCACTGTATCATAATACACAATTTTATTCACAATTTTGGTATGTTATGAAAATGTGTACAGCTTTAGCTAATGGATGAAGGCAGTAATATAATGCTGAAATCATTTAGACACATCAACTCTTTTCCTTTTTCATCCATCGGACACAGGCCTCATAGTCAGGATCATAGAGGATCAGCGTCAGATACTTCAGAGGTGAGCAGAGTTTAGTGAATATCTTTATTTGCTGCATCTTGAGGATTCGGTTTGTTTTGGGCCTTTTACCGTGACGTAAACTCTGCTCTGTGCTCCAAGAAATGTAAAGCTCTTCTAAACTCATGGGGTGAATCATTCAGATTCTCAGAAGGCTTTAGGTAAAAGAAGAATCCAAGTAGACTGCTGCAAAGAAATTAAACTGAACTATTGTACTTTCTGCACTAAAAGGTGCACTTAAAATCTTTTAATATCCTCAAAAACCTCCAGTGTGCTTTATAATCCGGTGCGTTTAATATATGGATTATTTCTGGTGGTGCTTACTGACCTCAAAGTGATTTTGTGTGGTTCACGGTGTATAAAGAAGACTCAGGACACGAGAGACTCAGAAGCACGTCCAGAAGCACGTTTACGGTACTCCGGAACCGGAAGTCCCAACAACATGTATGCAAAGCATTCTGGGAACAGTAGTCTACCGCTACACACGGCGCTCGTGGCGCTCTGTCAAAATATAAACTACATTACACGTCAGGAACAACGCGGACACCTAAATAAAGGACCCCATGAGCCAAGAGCTATAAGATCTATTATATTATCGTAAGAGACACTTACGACGCAGACTTTAAACTCTGGGCTAAAGTCTCAGTCAACTGTGGTCAGAGCTTTCACGAGGGCCAGAATCATCACTGAACTGCCCCGTGACTCAAGATGGATCCGGGAATGCGTCCACAGCATCCAGCCCAACTGTTCAACTTTATATATGAACAATTTTCCAAAATAGACCATTTATTGACGTTTGACTTTATAATCCAGTGCGCCTTTTCGTGCGCAAAATGCGGTAGTGCTGTTTTTCACGTTTTTAACAAAATCATACGGCACCTTTCATTTGCCTACATCTGAGTGGTGGATTCTATGTTCATTAGTATTTATTCAGCCTTTATGTCTTATTCTGTATAACTTTATTCACCTGCTAATTAGACATTCATGTTCATCATTTTGTGTTTGTTTTACCAAACCCCATTAGATCATAATTCATGTACTAATACAACCAAAGCTTTTATGTAGAAAAAGCAAACTCACAAGAAAAAAGTTTTGATTGATTGCACTGCCACCTGATCCCTTCACACCGGATTTACACATGTGTCCAAAAGTAAAAAGGCACAAAAAGTCTGTTTGGAAGAGTGGAGAGCTGGGTAAATATGACATGGAGTCTGTAAACACACGTCTGTGGACTGCAACCAGACGCTCGGAGCCACAACAGTAAAAGCAATAAGAAAACACCTAATCCTCCTGATAAACACGGGAGCAAAGTGAGAGAACCACAGGCAGGTGAGAGAGGGAGGGAGGGGAGAGAGGGAGGGGAGGAGAGAGGGAGGGGAGCAGGGAGGGAGAGGAGAGAGGGAGAGAGGGAGGGAGAGGAGAGAGGGAGGGAGGGAAGGAGAGAGGAAGGGAGGGAAGGAGAGGAGAGAGAGAGAGGGAGGGAAGGAGAGGAGAGAGAGAGGGAGGTAGGGGAGCAGGGAGGGAGAGGAGAGGGGGAGGGAGAGGAGAGAGGGAGGGAGGGAAGGAGAGAGGAAGGGAGGGAAGGAGAGGAGAGAGAGAGAGGGAGGGAAGGAGAGGAGAGAGAGAGGGAGGTAGGGGAGCAGGGAGGGAGAGGAGAGGGGGAGGGAGAGGAGAGAGGGAGGGGAGCAGGGAGGGAGAGGAGAGAGGGAGGGAGGGAAGGAGAGGAGAGAGAGAGAGAGGGAGGGAGGGAGGGAGAGAGGGAGGGAGGGAAGGAGAGGAGAGAGGGAGGGAGGGAAGGAGAGGAGAGAGCGAGGGAGGGAGGGAGGGAGAGAGAGGAGAGAGGGAGGGAGGAAAGGAGAGGAGCAGGGAGGGAGAGGAGAGAGGGAGGGAGGGAGAGGAGAGAGGGAGGGAGGGGAGGAAGAGGAGCAGGGAGGGAGAGGAGAGAGAGGGAGGGAGAGAGGGAGGGAGGGAGGGAGAGAGAGGAGAGAGGGAGGGAGGAAAGGAGAGGAGCAGGGAGGGAGAGGAGAGAGAGGGAGGGAGAGAGGGAGGGAGGGAGGGAGTAAGAACCATAGACAGAAGGTCGATTCAAATATCTTAAAATCATGAGATTTAGTCTCCCGACCGGGTTGATCGAGACGTTTTCCGTCATTGACTGTTGAAGCCCGACCCCTGGACTGTTGAAGCCCGACCCCTGGACTGTTGAAGCCTGACCCCTGGACTGTTGAAGCCCGACCCCTGGACTGTTGAAGCCTGACCCCTGGACTGTTGAAGCCTGACCCCTGGACTGTTGAAGCCCGACCCCTGGACTGTTGAAGTCTGACCCCTGGACTGTTGAAGCCTGACCCCTGGACTGTTGAAGCCTGACCCCTGGACTGTTGAAGCCTGACCCCTGGACTGTTGAAGCCTGACCCCTGGACTGTTGAAGCCTGACCCCTGGACTGTTGAAGCCTGACCCCTGGACTGTTGAAGCCTGACCCCTGGACTGTTGAAGCCTGACCCCTGGACTGTTGAAGCCCGACCCCTGGACTGTTGAAGCCTGACCCCTGGACTGTTGAAGCCTGACCCCTGGACTGTTGAAGCCTGACCCCTGGACTGTTGAAGCCTGACCCCTGGACTGTTGAAGCCTGACCCCTGGACTGTAGAAGCCTGACCCCTGGACTGTTGAAGCCTGACCCCTGGACTGTTGAAGCCTGACCCCTGGACTGTTGAAGCCTGACCCCTGGACTGTTGAAGCCTGACCCCTGGACTGTTGAAGCCTGACCCCTGGTTACAGCAAACAATTTATTTGGGGTAGCCTTATATATAGGTGTGACACAGGGTAATTATAGACTTTATTGGTCAATCACCTACATGGAATTTGGTGGAATCAACAAAGCCCCGTTTTGTTCTGTAGAATATGAAGCAGCAGAAGTCGGGTGTCCAGGATGTGATGGGCAGGACATAGTTTCACAGGACCACAATAGCAAGAGGAAATGAGAGCGGAGGAGGAGGAGGAGGGTCAGAGGAAACGAACAGAAGGCTCCTCGGCTAATGAGGAGCGCCATGAGAACGGAAGAGGTGAGGAACCATCAGGACCAGGAGGAAGCAGGGGCAGCGAGGAGGAGAGGAGATAACACGCAGGAGAAGAGGGCAATTAGAGCGGGTCAACCAACACTGCAACAAGTTACAAGAGAGACTAATGTTCATTTGATTTAACTTGACTTATTTAGACCAGAGATATCCGACCTAAAGATAAGTGACCTTTTTGTGTTTTACTTTAGGTAATAATTAGCTTGTAAAACCGTCATCTGAGCATAAATACTGAGAAGAAAAAATAAAAAATCATATGGGGATTGGGGCCTTAATTTGCATGTGAAGGAACGTAGGATTTGTCATAACTCTGTTTAGCATCGGCCAAGTGTAAGATTTTGAGCTGAGATCGAGAATTTGTGGCGTTCAGACACTTTCTCCAGCCTCTAGTTTACTATCCATGTTCTTGACTCCCTCTTTGTTAACATGTTCAGGTGATTTGTTAAATGTTGTTAGTCAGTGTCTTACATTCAGGTGACATGTAATTACAGGTCATTACACAGTGTTTTAGGTTTGGAGCTGTCCATCCAGGATTCTGCGACGTTACGATGGCAATTATAAACCCAATAACGCAAACTCAAGGAAACTCTATCAAAACACACTCCAACTCACACCAACTCCAACTCCAACTCATTTCGGATCATAATTGTCAAATTAGTAATTGGCAGGCAGCCATCCTCGGTATTCTGACCCCCTCAGAGGCTCCCAATATAACAAAACCGAACATTTCAGAGTGTCCTTTAATTGTGGCCAGCCTAAGGCACATCTGTGCAATATTAATACTGTCTCAGCAGCACCTTGAGATACCACATATGTGAGGTGGGATGTGTAGCATATATTTGAGTTCAGCTTGTGAAAAAAAGGAGCAAAAACCTTTTTTTATTTTTTATATATTTTACATTTTTTACGTATTTATTAACACTGCTTATAAAAAGGGTAGAACAGTAATTTCACTGAAAATACATTAGGTTTAAAATGCAATTGTTTTTACATGATTGTTTTTCTTTCTGTGAACCAGGAGGTCCCATTGAGATTGAGAATGTCTTTTACCAGAAAAGCCACGGCAGCAGCACAAGCAACACAGTACAAAAAGTCAATATTACATTATAAGCAACTCTCTCAAGAAAAACAAATCTTTTTTTTCTTTCTTTAATCAAGTGACACTACAGCTTCCAATTGAAGGTCTTTTTTGTAAACTATTCCAGTTTAAAGACATTACATTGCAACTTTCTGAAAGAACATTTAAATATTTAAGGCCACAACAATCATTGAAATTCCTTGAGATTCCTAAAATCCTGGAGGGCTGATAAAGGTCTTTGTAGTGTTCAGGTTCATGGTTCAGGACATGTTCTGGCAGTAGATGGATGAAGATGTCAGAGCGGACATGCTTCTTGTGTGTCCAATGTCCGTGTTGTCTGTATGAATGTGGACATCCTCCTCCTCCCTTCGGCGTTCTCCCTCAGCCCGACAGAACCAGCAGCTAACAGACTATTGATTCATACGCCCGGCAGTCTGTGTTTACATCAGCTCTACTTAATCTTTTATAGCACATCTGCTTTACTTAATCTTTTATAGTGCTGTGTCTCTTCCAACACTTAATGTCAAGTATAATGGCTTTCTATTGAATAACAAGCTCATGGGGGCTACAAGAGCTAATGAAGAAGAGCTTAGCTGAAACAAAGCTATGCCACATTTTGCAATCAACTTTAATTTGACTGTACTGTATCCCATTTTGCTTTTGCATTGATATCACACAGTATATAATTAAAGTCAAACAGTATGTTGTTTTATGTTTATATTTTTTACCCAGAACTCAATCATGACAAGCTCCACTGACACAAGTCTCTCCGTGGCCTAGCACCAAAGCATGTCATTGCCATATGAACCTTCTCAGACTCTGAAGACCTCAGGGACTGTAATAACAATACCCTGAAAACACTACGTAACAGCCTGTAATAACGTCTAACGCACACACAAAAACTGTATAACGAACTGTAATAACATACAGTATAACCAACACAAGTAACAACCTGTAATAAGAGGGAGAGAAAACATAAAACTACATATAATAAGTCTAAATGTATTGGGTTAATTGTTGTTATGTGTGATCTGTATTATTAATGACGTGTAGTTATCTTTTCTTTTGGACACGCGGCAAGGCGGCTGAGAGCTGGAACAAAGGACTAGTGCGGACACCAGGCCAACCTTTTGGATTATAACCCGGGTTTGGAGCTGTGATCGAGAGCCTAGTCTTATTGGACAGACCGGACCCAGAGCGGCCAGACCGGTGAGAGCGTTCCTTTTTTGTTTGCTCTGCGCGGTGGTGACGGCACGGAAACGCGCTCCGCTGCACGTGGCACGTTTGTATTTTTTGGGTTGTTGCGGGATTTTAAAACTGTCTTTTTTATTACTAGGTGGACCTGCGCTAAGGATACAGACTGGGGAAACTTAAAGGGGCACTATACAAACTTTTTGGGACAAATGTTGTTACTATTTTAAAGTGTCCAAATATAATTTGTAGTTGTTTAAAGCTGTGCCTGTCCTTAATTTGAAGTTTTAAATGCATCTGCATCTGCAACATCTGCAATGGTATTTAAGTTATCATAACCCAATATATTGATTGGTAATTTCCCATTAGGAGCATTACAAACTCAGTGAGACAGGCCTCTGCTCTGACAGTTTACTCCAATAGGTTTCCAATAGACCTCGTGCAGCTGACGTCAGCGGGTCACGTGACACATGTCGCTGGACGGCAAAACAAACCACCACGCGCAGTGAAACCCAATAGATCCATGAGTGAAACACTGCGACACTTCACTTTTACGTCTCTATTCACCTCGAACACAACCACGAAAACATGGTAATCTCATGCTTAGCATATGGATGTACCAATCGACAAGGAAAGAAAGAAGGCATTTCATTTTATCGCTTCCCAAAAGCCCCAGAAAGGCGAGCGAGATGGATGGCTGTGGTGAAGAGACAAATCTGGCAACCTAGTGCCACTGAATGTTTAGTTTTTTGAGCCCAAGATATTATATTGAACTGCTACAGGCCTTCGACACAATCAGTGGCTTATTCAGCACTTTCCACAGCTGGACTTCACTAACCCGTCGTGACACGAAACAACTGTAGGCATCTAAACTTTTATAACCTTTCATCGCGTTACCAGTGAAGTAGGACTGACGATTCACCAAGTGATTGTACAGGTCGTGGTTGGCGAAGTTGGGCATGTCTGATGGACGGTGTTAGAGCGATGTTTACCACTGCATATGTTGGCACTATTTTGTTGTGCGCAAGGTTACTGCTGTTTAAATGATAAAGGCAGAGCCTCCTGTTCGGCTGAGCAGCGTGGCTACTGAACGTGAAAGACTCATGTCTCCTGTCTCATGTATTGCTAACTTGGTGTGCTACTGGTAGTATTCTGTAAAGAAGTCTACACAATCATAAGGCCCGGGCGAGAGTTCCTGCGCACAAGCAGAGCGACCCGCAGCAGAGCGACCCGCAGAGCGACCCGCAGCAGAGCGACCCGCAGCAGAGCGACCCGCAGAGCGACCCGCAGCAGAGCGACCCGCAGCAGAGCGACCCGCAGCAGAGCGACCCGCAGCAGAGCGACCCGCAGAGCGACCCGCAGAGCGACCCGCAGAGCGACCCGCAGCAGAGCGACCCGCAGCAGAGCGACCCGCAGAGCGACCCGCAGCAGAGCGACCCGCAGCAGAGCGACCCGCAGCAGAGCGACCCGCAGAGCGACCCGCAGAGCGACCCGCAGCAGAGCGACCCGCAGCAGAGCGACCCGCAGCAGAGCGACCCGCAGCAGAGCGACCCGCAGAGCGACCCGCAGAGCGACCCGCAGCAGAGCGACCCGCAGCAGAGCGACCCGCAGAGCGACCCGCAGAGCGACCCGCAGCAGAGCGACCCGCAGCAGAGCGACCCGCAGCAGAGCGACCCGCAGCAGAGCGACCCGCAGAGCGACCCGCAGAGCGACCCGCAGCAGAGCGACCCGCAGCAGAGCGACCCGCAGCAGAGCGACCCGCAGAGCGACCCGCAGCAGAGTGACCCGCAGCAGAGCGACCCGCAGCAGAGCGACCCGCAGAGCGACCCGCAGAGCGACCCGCAGCAGAGCGACCCGCAGCAGAGCGACCCGCAGCAGAGCGACCTGCAGCAGAGCGACCCGCAGAGCGACCCGCAGCAGAGCGACCCGCAGCAGAGCGACCCGCAGAGCGACCCGCAGAGCGACCCGCAGCAGAGCGACCTGCAGCAGAGCGACCCGCAGAGCGACCCGCAGCAGAGCGACCCGCAGCAGAGCGACCCGCAGAGCGACCCGCAGAGCGACCCGCAGCAGAGCGACCCGCAGCAGAGCGACCCGCAGCAGAGCGACCCGCAGAGCGACCCGCAGAGCGACCCGCAGCAGAGCGACCCGCAGCAGAGCGACCCGCAGCAGAGCGACCCGCAGAGCGACCCGCAGCAGAGCGACCTGCAGCAGAGCGACCCGCAGAGCGACCCGCAGCAGAGCGACCCGCAGCAGAGCGACCCGCAGAGCGACCCGCAGCAGAGCGACCCGCAGCAGAGCGACCCGCAGAGCGACCCGCAGAGCGACCCGCAGCAGAGCGACCTGCAGCAGAGTGACCCGCAGAGCGACCCGCAGCAGAGCGACCTGCAGCAGAGTGACCCGCAGCAGAGCGACCTGCAGCAGAGCGACCCGCAGCAGAGCGACCCGCAGCAGAGCGACCCGCAGCAGAGCGACCCGCAGAGCGACCCGCAGAGCGACCCGCAGAGCGACCCGCAGCAGAGCGACCCGCAGCAGAGCGACCCGCAGCAGAGCGACCCGCAGAGCGACCCGCAGCAGAGCGACCCGCAGAGCGACCCGCAGAGCGACCCGCAGCAGAGCGACCCGCAGCAGAGCGACCCGCAGAGCGACCCGCAGCAGAGCGACCCGCAGCAGAGCGACCCGCAGCAGAGCGACCCGCAGCAGAGCGACCCGCAGAGCGACCCGCAGCAGAGCGACCCGCAGCAGAGCGACCCGCAGCAGAGCGACCCGCAGCAGAGCGACCCGCAGCAGAGCGACCCGCAGCAGAGCGACCCGCAGCAGAGCGACCCGCAGCAGAGCGACCTGCAGCAGAGCGACCCGCAGAGCGACCCGCAGCAGAGCGACCCGCAGCAGAGCGACCCGCAGAGCGACCCGCAGAGCGACCCGCAGCAGAGCGACCTGCAGCAGAGCGACCCGCAGAGCGACCCGCAGCAGAGCGACCCGCAGCAGAGCGACCCGCAGAGCGACCCGCAGCAGAGCGACCCGCAGCAGAGCGACCCGCAGCAGAGCGACCCGCAGCAGAGCGACCCGCAGAGCGACCCGCAGAGCGACCCGCAGCAGAGCGACCCGCAGCAGAGCGACCCGCAGAGCGACCCGCAGCAGAGCGACCTGCAGCAGAGCGACCCGCAGAGCGACCCGCAGCAGAGCGACCCGCAGCAGAGCGACCCGCAGCAGAGCGACCCGCAGCAGAGCGACCCGCAGAGCGACCCGCAGCAGAGCGACCCGCAGCAGAGCGACCCGCAGAGCGACCCGCAGAGCGACCCGCAGCAGAGCGACCTGCAGCAGAGTGACCCGCAGAGCGACCCGCAGCAGAGCGACCTGCAGCAGAGTGACCCGCAGCAGAGCGACCTGCAGCAGAGCGACCCGCAGCAGAGCGACCCGCAGCAGAGCGACCCGCAGAGCGACCCGCAGAGCGACCCGCAGCAGAGCGACCTGCAGCAGAGTGACCCGCAGAGCGACCCGCAGCAGAGCGACCTGCAGCAGAGTGACCCGCAGCAGAGCGACCTGCAGCAGAGCGACCCGCAGCAGAGCGACCCGCAGCAGAGCGACCCGCAGCAGAGCGACCCGCAGAGCGACCCGCAGAGCGACCCGCAGAGCGACCCGCAGCAGAGCGACCCGCAGCAGAGCGACCCGCAGCAGAGCGACCCGCAGAGCGACCCGCAGCAGAGCGACCCGCAGAGCGACCCGCAGAGCGACCCGCAGCAGAGCGACCCGCAGCAGAGCGACCCGCAGAGCGACCCGCAGCAGAGCGACCCGCAGCAGAGCGACCCGCAGCAGAGCGACCCGCAGCAGAGCGACCCGCAGAGCGACCCGCAGCAGAGCGACCCGCAGCAGAGCGACCCGCAGCAGAGCGACCCGCAGCAGAGCGACCCGCAGCAGAGCGACCCGCAGCAGAGCGACCCGCAGAGCGACCCGCAGCAGAGCGACCCGCAGCAGAGCGACCCGCAGCAGAGCGACCTGCAGCAGAGCGACCCGCAGAGCGACCCGCAGCAGAGCGACCCGCAGCAGAGCGACCCGCAGAGCGACCCGCAGAGCGACCCGCAGCAGAGCGACCTGCAGCAGAGCGACCCGCAGAGCGACCCGCAGCAGAGCGACCCGCAGCAGAGCGACCCGCAGAGCGACCCGCAGCAGAGCGACCCGCAGCAGAGCGACCCGCAGCAGAGCGACCCGCAGCAGAGCGACCCGCAGAGCGACCCGCAGAGCGACCCGCAGCAGAGCGACCCGCAGCAGAGCGACCCGCAGAGCGACCCGCAGCAGAGCGACCTGCAGCAGAGCGACCCGCAGAGCGACCCGCAGCAGAGCGACCCGCAGCAGAGCGACCCGCAGCAGAGCGACCCGCAGCAGAGCGACCCGCAGAGCGACCCGCAGCAGAGCGACCCGCAGCAGAGCGACCCGCAGAGCGACCCGCAGAGCGACCCGCAGCAGAGCGACCTGCAGCAGAGTGACCCGCAGAGCGACCCGCAGCAGAGCGACCTGCAGCAGAGTGACCCGCAGCAGAGCGACCTGCAGCAGAGCGACCCGCAGCAGAGCGACCCGCAGCAGAGCGACCCGCAGCAGAGCGACCCGCAGAGCGACCCGCAGAGCGACCCGCAGAGCGACCCGCAGCAGAGCGACCCGCAGCAGAGCGACCCGCAGCAGAGCGACCCGCAGAGCGACCCGCAGCAGAGCGACCCGCAGAGCGACCCGCAGAGCGACCCGCAGCAGAGCGACCCGCAGCAGAGCGACCCGCAGAGCGACCCGCAGCAGAGCGACCCGCAGCAGAGCGACCCGCAGCAGAGCGACCCGCAGCAGAGCGACCCGCAGAGCGACCCGCAGCAGAGCGACCCGCAGCAGAGCGACCCGCAGCAGAGCGACCCGCAGCAGAGCGACCCGCAGCAGAGCGACCCGCAGAGCGACCCGCAGCAGAGCGACCCGCAGCAGAGCGACCCGCAGCAGAGCGACCCGCAGAGCAACCCGCAGCAGAGCGACCCGCAGAGCGACCCGCAGCAGAGCGACCCGCAGCAGAGCGACCCGCAGCAGAGCGACCCGCAGCAGAGCGACCCGCAGAGCGACCCGCAGCAGAGCGACCCGCAGAGCGACCCGCAGCAGAGCGACCCGCAGCAGAGCGACCCGCAGAGCGACCCGCAGCAGAGCGACCTGCAGCAGGGCGACCCGCAGCAGAGCGACCCGCAGCAGAGCGACCCGCAGCAGAGCGACCCGCAGCAGAGCGACCCGCAGAGCGACCCGCAGCAGAGCGAGCAGTAGAGCGACCCGCAGCAGAGCGACCCGCAGCAGAGCGACCCGCAGAGCGACCCGCAGCAGAGCGAGCAGTAGAGCGACCCGCAGCAGAGCGACCCGCCAGTGTGCCGTCCAGTGCCGTCCAGTGTCAAACAGTCGTCACGTGACTGCACGAGGTCTATAGGCCCCAGACCCCGAAGCAATTTGGTCTGGCCAGTTTCCCATAATTAAGAACATATAATTAAATTGTTTTAGTGTCACTTCCGCAACGCACGTGGCACAGCCGCAGCACTCTGCGCTGCTCCGCCGGTGGTCACGACGGGCCAGAGCGCCCCAGTTCATCCGCTGCTCTGTTGAAGTGGGATAACAGTAAATAACAGCTTCATTGATGATTTGGTGTAAATGTAACATGCATAAGAACCGTAATGTCCAACGAGGGACATTATGCGCCGTGGCACCAGAGGACAGCGTGTTTTCCAGGCTTCATCGTTGGATTGAAAGGCCTGCAAGTGCAAGGTACGTCAGACCGCTGTGCGTGATGTGCCATTGTCCCACAGGTCCAATTATGAAAGGTGGGCCCGGGACATGTGGTCTTTTGCTTTAGACATTGTAAATTCATAAGCTAATTTCTCCGTGAATATGTGTCAGATTGTAATAAAACAAACATCATTTTACACCTTAAGATGGCTAAACAGTTCTGTTTAGCTGTGCATTTGATGGAAAGGGTTTTATCGGCACTATTCTCTTTTAGAGTTGTTTAGAATTGTTTTTATTGTGGCTTTTATGCATATTTTTCTGTGAACACATTTTGCACCATAAATAAATTAGACTTGCCTTCACCTGCTCTTTCATCAGCCTTTTTAATCGTTTCATCTATGATGTTACAAAGAACTATTTTGGGAGACAGATAAAAATCTTGTGTGTATTCATAAAAGCTCGGCTGTCAGTCAGAGCCCACCACACCATGAGTGCTGCCCCTAGAGGCCAGGGAGACATTTGCAGCCCAGGGTGGAAGCCAACGCACTAAACAAAAGCATCCAGACAGCTAGTTCTATTTGTGTAGATGTTTTTCTCAGACGAGGGAGGAGCAGGCGATATGTTTGGATGACAGCGACGTGACGGATGTGGAGGAACAGAAGCAGGTCCACGGGCTGTTTACACCTGATCCACAGGAAGAAGCCTTTGCAACACATTTCACAAGTTTGCCAACAGCGCTGACAGAGGACCGTACCAAAGTATTACATTAGAAAATATGACTCCACTATAAGAGCTTTAAAAATAAACAAGTAATTGGTAATATTCAAGTTGAATCAATTTTGACCTACGTTTGACACACTATAAACAGACTGAAACAAATAGAAAATGGCAGCCGGAGCATTAGAGTGGGACTGAAGTTGTGTAAGTCTGAATTTCTGCTCAAAAAATGACTAAATAAGGATTTTGGCTGTAGTCATTGTTTATGTAATTTGTTATAGTTTTAAAAAAAAATATTATTATTTTGTTGTCTATTATTTTAATTATCTTTTTTTGTTGTTGATGTCAGTCAAGCATCAAATGTGATATGAACTGGTTTGAAAGACGTTGAGTAAAATAATGTAGTCTGATACTTTAGAGAAACAAGTATTAAACCAATTATACAGATGGCATAGAAAGAAGAGTTTATTTATTATCATAATCATGACTTGTGCTGGTTAATACTGTCAAATCAAATCAATCAAATCAATTTATTTTTGTAAGGCCCAAAATCACAACAACAGTTGCCTCTGAGGGCCACAGGGAGAAATGAATCAACATTGTCTGTGGTGGCGATGAAGTCAGACAATGTCTGTGGTGGCGAGGGACGATGTCCCAGGGTCCTCTGTCCTTAGACTCTCCTTCTCGGCCAGGAAAAACTACAAAAATAATTGCAGACAGTAATTCTGCAATTATTTTTGTAATGAACGAAGCTCAGTGTTCTCGTAAATGAATGAATAAACACGACAGTAATTGCACATGAATATGTGTCACTGTCGTGACACATATTCATGTGCAATTACTGTCGTGATCACATGCAATGGTATTTATTTATTTTTATCTTTATTATTTTTCCCCTCCATCCCTTGTTGGGAAATGGGAGGTTTTGTCTATGGGAGTTTTTGTTTATAGGAGATCTTCTACTGAGAGTGTTTTTCAAACTTCCTATAAGTGATCTGTTCTTTTCTTCTGTATCTACCTCTGTATCTTCCTGCGTTGCATCAATGAAATTTCCCCTCGTGGGACAATAAAGGAATATCTTATCTTAATAATAATTCATAATAATAATAATATTATTAATAATAATAATAATTTTCAAAAAGGACTTTCTCGACTCAGACTCAGCTCCCATCTCATCCAAGCCTTCCTCTGCCTCATATCTACCGCATCAGCAGAACCATCAGCCCCCTCAGCCTCTCCAGCTCCTCCTCCTTACCACGACTTAGTCAGTGTAAGTCTTCCAACTCCAAAACTGTAAAACTACTTTGAATGTTTTGGCCTTTTTCACTTGCTCCTTGTAGAACTGATTGGGCCCATGTGGTGTATGTTTCTAATGAGACAACAATCTCTCATATTTGTCAGAAATATTTTGTGTTTATTGGGAATTACTCAGTGAGCATGTGAAACCCAAACCCAGCCTCTGAATCTGCAGAACACTGCTTATCTCTGTGATGAATGTTTTAACATGTGTGGCTAACATACAGGGTTAGATAAATGTGTTTACAAGATGTGGACATGCCTCGTTTCCCTTTAACTGTCAGCCACAAGGATTTATCCACACAAGTATTTTGTTCCGTATGTGAGGGGGAAAAAGCTTGCTCCTGCCCAAAAGCTAAACAATCACCAAAGCCATTGTTGTTACTCGTCATGTATCATGTCATAGACTGTAATAAAAGGTCAAAACAAAAGCAGCGTATTCACATTTAATATGGAAAATAGGCTTTTTTTTACAAGCCACGGTTACAGTTTTTCTGGCTCCAAAACACACACTTCTTCAAATTTTCTTCAAAAGATCGAGTCACAGAACTGTGCAATCACATTTGTTTATGTTTGTGAAGCATGCGAAAAGTGAAACAGACGAGTTCATTGGCCATTGGTCATTTAGAACAAAACCAAACTTCAGATTAACAGCTTCCAGTGTTCTCGCTGAGGGCTTTTGGCACGGCGGCCCGCCATCCTGCCGCGGGCCCCTGCCATGCTGAAAAGATACCGGCAGGTATTAAGATAACCGTGCATGCGCCGCGGGCATTTTAGGTGCTGCTGCGCACGCGCGTTCGGCGCTCCGTGGTGCTGTTCGCTCGCGCCGCCTGCTGTGCTCAGCCGTGCGGGCTCCACGGCACTCGCACGCTACCCAAAAGTATGGAAAGCCAATATGATCACACTCCGCCACTTAAGAGCGCCGTCTGGCGTAAATTACGGTGCTCGTTTACGGAGCACGACATAACGTCAGACAGCGCACGGCGTTAAAAGCGCGCTTTATTTTGTAAAAGCGTCGGAAAATACGCCGCAATACGCCTCTACTAAGTGGCGGAGTGTGATATCATATTCAGTTCCATGTCAAGCGCCCACGGCGCTCGTACGTTTTGCTAGCGCCGCCTACGGCGATGTCCCACCGCCATCCTCAAACCTCAGCCCAGCGAGAACACTGAGCTTCGTTCATTGATTCTGCAGAAACCTGGACAGTTTTTCCTCTTAACCAGACATGTTTGTCATTGATACAGATGGACCATGAGTGTCCCTGATTGGCTGATCCACCTGTCAATCATAGCCATTTGAATTCTGGGAAATGAAAACGTGACAAGACTGATATCGATGTCTAAACAATACTGAGGGATATCATTCTGGAGTTTCCGGGCAAGATTACAGTAACAAAGAGAACAAATAGGGTCAGCCAGAATAAGAACAAATTAGGGATGTAAATTTAGAACATCGAGAACAACTGCACGGGAATCTGCTTTTGTCCTGTGGTACATCAAAGCCACGTTTCAGCTTCTCCTCCCATTCAATCCCATAGAAAATTATTATTTTTTTAAGCTACAGACACGTGCTATATGTTTCCGAACATGTTTATTGCATGAATTTCATGCCACAGTGCAACCCAAAAGAGCAATACAGGATAATACATTAAAAAAATGAGCACACAAAAAAGATACTATGGGTGTTCAATCATGGGTTGGTTTGTCCCAGTTTTGTCCCCCCAAAAAAATTTCCACATTTTCAATCAAGTACTCCCTGTTCCTAAAACGTAATTTTTGATAGTTTAAAAAAAAGTCTATTTAATTTTGAGGGGGAAAAAGCTGTCTCCTTGGTATCTCATGTTGTCCTACCTTTCCTCTTCAAAATGAGACGTTTTTCATCCATTTCCGCCCTTGCATTGTGAACAGACCCCAAAAAGCTCTCTGATGCTAACTTGTTCATTAGCTTTAGCACTTTAGCACTGTATTCCACCTAAATAACATCCAAAGTGTAATTATTTGACATAAAACAGAACTAAACATATAGTGCTTCCTTCACAAAGATGTGTCCCATTCCCAGGTAAAGCCTCCAGGGGCCGCGGGGGAAGCCGTGCACAAAGGGGAAGCTAATTCATATGCTTATTAGCCCCATTTACATTTTAGTGCCTGGAGGGGAAATGGAGTCACCAAAAATATCATGTTTAGGCAGAATGTTTGAAGAAAGGTGTTTGTCTTCATTGCAGTTGGCACTTTTGGGTACATTTGTGCACAATTACAAAATTATAATTATAGTGAATTTGGACTGTCTACTATGAAGTATATATTTATCTTTTCTTTATAATATCAAATAAATCAATATTTTATAAGGACATTAGCTCTGCCTGTGCACCACGTACATGCCTCCATGCACATCACCCAAAACTAGAATTTATTACCTTTCCAAATGGCATAAAACACATGTATTTTGGACAAAGTATACGCTTTTGATTTGGAAAATTACAAATAAAAGACACTAGGCAAGGATGGTGAAACTAGGTGGTTCTTAACAGGTTCAAGCAAAGTAGAGACAGGGACGTTTCTTCTGGAGTGCAACATGTGGGTGAACCTGCAGTTTTCTGTGAAGCTGTGA
This sequence comes from Eucyclogobius newberryi, assembly GCF_026437365.1. NCBI lineage: Eukaryota > Metazoa > Chordata > Actinopteri > Gobiiformes > Gobiidae > Eucyclogobius > Eucyclogobius newberryi. The sequence goes on along the minus strand of NW_027315945.1, from coordinate 4,837,736 downwards.
AGATTATTGAAATGTATTGAAAACTTTGGCAGGATAGGGGGTCGTGCTGACAGGGACAGAGGTAAAAGAGGTATCTATTTTATAAAACTACTCCATGTTAATATTAGGACCAGCGCCATAAGAATGAGGAAATATGCCTTTTAGACAAGACTATGACTCAAAAAGTACAGCATCATTTCTGCTGAAGGTTGTGTTACCTCAACAGTTAGCACTGGGGCACATGGTCTAAATAAACTGACCTTGCTCCATGTGGGACTAGCAAATAGGGCACCCCCCGAAATGTGTTTTGTTTCATGTTATAATTTATTTAATATCATTTTTGGTTTTAGAAAGACAGACTGTGTTCAATTCGCTTTGATTTGCATTAGTGTAGTTCCCATGCCACACCACAAGGGGAGCTCTATTATCTCTGTATCTGGGGCGTCAGCTCAAAGTAAAACTGTTTCCTGTAACAACGGAGAGCGTGACATGGACAGTGACAAATGTTTGTCTTTGTTACAGGTAAAGTGGTAAAACAAATGTTTATATGGGAACTGTGAACATGAATAAGGCAATAGTGGGACAGTTTAGGCCAAAATTGTCTGTAAGATTATGAGGTTGAAGCCTGGTTGTTGTTTTATTGTAACTTTGTGCTATGCTAACATTAGGATGCTAATATGCTAATCGACACAAAGGGGATCACCAGGAGAGTTAAAAATGACACTTTTGCTTAATCTAAAAACGTTCTAAGAGAACAAACACACATGTCTGTCACAAATTTGTTTATGTATATTATATTTTGTTATTTTATGATTATTTTGGGCTATTGTGCCTTGTTAAAAAAGTAAAACTGTGTTCCTGTAACAACAGAGAGCATGACATGGACATTGACAAATGTTTGTCTTTGTTACAGAAATAAATAACAATGAAAATACACTTTGAGCCTCATATTTGAAGTGTGCAACACAAACAACCTGCTTGTTTCCATAGAGATGCTATCCTTTTGCCTGTAATGCCTAAACATTACATTCTTCCAGACTCTCCACAGACCTGACCTGGCCCTCAGCGCGCACGGATCCTGCTCATATGTAAAGTCACATGTTACGCCTCTTAAACGGCCCGTTCCGCCGCGCTACACTTGGTTCGTTCACAGATCCAACAGAGTCTTTGTCAACGCGTTTCATTCTCTCATTTCTCAAGTGGATGGCTTTTTAATTACGCTCTTTGCAATTATGATTGGAGCATTTTCTCCTTTGTGGAACATACAAAGACTGTCTAATATTAGCTTATCTTCAGAACACGGCCTTCAGCGCTCATCCAGCTTTGCAAATCTGCCCCATTCGCCAGTCGGACGATCCAAAGACAGAATGGAATCCCACTCCAGGCCAGTTTGGAGACCTCGGAATATGTTTACCTTTTATTTGATATATTATAAGATCAAACCAGTGTTCATATCTCGCTAGATAAAAACTAAATAAAAAAGAATCGTACGAACTAAAAACAGATATTTGTGTTGATTAAAACTATTACTAAAAGTATATATTTTTATTGACTAAACGTAGTGACATTTCCTTTGAATATTGTGTTGATTTATTTCAAACTGAAAGCAGTGGAACCAGCTCGTCTTCCATTGCAATTATAAGAGATTTTATATTGACCCTGCAAATACAATAACGTAGATATGAATAATTAAGTCTTAATTAAAGGTGCACTTTGTAACGTTTCTAGTCACGGTCACCTGCTTCTGCTTGTCTCCATGGAGATGTTACTGCTTTATCGTGTAATGTTCCACAGTATGGCATTAAAGTCATTATTTCCAGACACCAGCAGGTCAAGTTCCAGGTCAGCTCTGTGCAGACACTCACAGAAACACATTATTAAAGCAGAATCATGTTTACTGCCGTAGTGTGGAACATTCCAGGCAAAGCATCACTATCTCCATGGAGACGAGCAGGTAGCAGACCTGCTGTGTAAGCTGATATGATTGGTCAGTACTGCAGATCCCACTGGGATTTGTTGATATGGCAGATTGTCCAGACAGAGATCCTTTGAGGTGAAAAGCTGCACATTTTTATTACTTAGTTCTTGTATCTGTTTTTTGCTGTCTTAAAAATGTGAACAACAACGATTTGCAGCGTCACAACAGCAGTTATGAAGCCGAGCTTCTCAAAGAGGGAGCCGCGCCCGTATGAGAGGGAGCCGCGCCCGTATGAGAGGGAGCCATTCCCGTATGAGGGAGCCGCGCCCGTATGAGAGGGAGCCGCGCCCGTATGAGAGGGAGCCGCGCCCGTATGAGAGGGAGCCGCGCCCGTATGAGAGGGAGCTGCGCCCGTATGAGAGGGAGCCGCGCCCGTATGAGAGGGAGCCGCGCCCGTATGAGAGGGAGCCACTCCCGTATGAGGGAGCCGCGCCCGTATGAGAGGGAGCCGCGCCCGTATGAGAGGGAGCCGCGCCCGTATGAGAGGGAGCCGCGCCCGTGTAAGAGGGCTGTGACAAGCAAGACGCACATTACATGTGACTAATTATGAGAGAGCAGTGGAGGAGGTCAGTCTGCCTCTGTGCCCCTCACACACACGTCTGCCTCTGTGCCCCTCACACACACGTCTGCCTCTGTGCCCCTCACACACACGTCTGCCTCTGTGCCCCTCACACACACGTCTGCCTCTGTGCCCCTCACACACACGTCTGCCTCTGTGCCCCTCACACACACGTCTGCCTCTGTGCCCCTCTCACACACGTCTGCCTCTGTGCCCCTCACACACGTCTGCCTCTGTGCCCCTCACACACACGTCTGCCTCTGTGCCCCTCACACACACGTCTGCCTCTGTGCCCCTCACACACACGTCTGCCTCTGTGCCCCTCACACACACGTCTGCCTCTGTGCCCCTCACACACACGTCTGCCTCTGTGCCCCTCACACATGTCCTGCCTCTGTGCCCCTCACACAGATGACCAGAAGAGGGGAGAGAAGAGCACTCAGAGCAGTGAGAGTGTGAGTTCAGTAGTCTCTTTTTGACCCTGCTTTTATTGCATTTAAAATTTGCTCAACAAAATGGACAAAAAAAGAGGTTTGGCTAATAGTCTTATTCTTTAATTCATTCCTGTATGAAACAGCATGGATAGAAAGACAAAACCGTCTATGAACAGTACACTGTATATGTCGGTGTAATCCCTCATTCGTCCAGGCGTGTTCCATAGTAGAAAAAGCTTCAGTTGTAGTCATCTGGACTCAGTTTGAAAAAATAGACGTTTCGACTCTCATCCAAGAGTCATTGTCAATAAAAGAATTTAGATCGAGAACTCCGATATTAATACTGTTCTGTGGTAAGACCCGCCCATTGGGCGGAGCCTTCCTGAAGTAGAAAGAGTTGTTTGTTTCAACAGAAACTCCCCCTTGTATCTACCGAGCCTATTCAGAATCTTAATGGGCTATTAGAATCCTCTTTGTCTTTGTGAGACCCTGGCTCGACCACCCTGAGTACCTGATTAGCATCTGAATGTCCTTTACCTTTCCAGGGGTTCAGTAACCCATTATAAATAACAGGAAGATGAAACCTAAGCCCTCCATTTCTGTTTAAAGAAGGTCTTTCTTTTTTAACAAAAATAGCTTCCTTGACTCCTCTTTCAAACCATCTTTTCTCCCTGCTTAAAACCTTCACCTCACCGTCTTCAAACGAGTGATTAGAGGCTTCAAGATGGAGATGCACGGCGCTCTGAGGTCCTGAACTAGTATTTCTTCTGTGCTGATAAAGCCTCTTGTGTAGAGGCTGTTTCGTCTCACCTATGTAACGTTCTTTACAACTTTCTTCACTGCATTGGATCGAATAAACTACATTGCTCTGTTTTTGAGTCGGCAACTTGTCCTTTGGGTGAACCAGTTTTTGTCTTAAAGTGTTTCCTGGTTTAAAATAAACAGGGACTTCGTGTTGTCTAAAAATTCTCTGCAGTTTTTCCGACAGGCCAGACACATAAGGGATAGAAACACCCTTCCTTCTCTGTTCAGTTTCCCTTTTGTCCTGCTTCTTGGTTCTCTTCACTCTGTTGAGGGCCCAAGCGGGGTAACCACAGGCTGAGAGGGCATTTCGGACATGTTTTTCCTCTTTCTTCTTGCCCTCTGAGCTGGTGGGCACACCTTGAGCTCTGTGTTGTAAGGTTCTGATCACCCCCAGCTTGTGCTGTAGTGGGTGGTTGGAACCAAAGAGCAGATACTGGTCCGTGTGTGTAGGTTTCCTATATACTTCTATTTGGAGTTTCCCGTCCTCTCCTCTGATCGTGGAACAATCAAGAAAGGCCAAGCGATTCTCCTTAGCATCTTCTCTTGTAAACCTGATATGTGGGTCCACAGCATTGATGTGATCAGAGAAGGTTTCCAGCTCTTGTTTCTTGATTGTTACAAAAGTATCATCGACATAGCGGAGCCACAGTTTTGGAGCTATGCCTGAGAATGAGGACAGTGCCTTCTTCTCAAAGTGCTCCATGTACAGGTTGGCCACTATGGGAGAGACGGGCGAGCCCATGGCACAGCCATGAATCTGTCTGTAAAATTGTCCCCGGAATTGAAAGTAAGTGGTGTTCAGACAGATGTCCAACAGTTTACATATGTGTTCAGGTGTCAGTTTGGTCCTTTCCTGTAGGGTGGTGTCTTCCTGCAGTCTGATCCTCACCGCTGCTACTGCATCAGAGGTCGGAATGCAGGTGAACAGGGACACAACATCATATGAAACCATGAGGTCATCTGGGTCCAGTTGGAGATGTTTCACTTTATCCACAAAGTTGTGCGTGTTTTCCACATGATGTACCGAATTCCCCACAAGCGGAGCCAATATAGTTGTTAAATGCTTGGCCACATTGTAGGTGATGGAATCTGTGCTGCACACTATGGGTCTGAGTGGAACCTCCTTTTTGTGTATTTTTGGAAGGCCATAAATGCAAGGCATGGCTTCACCAGGATACAGTCTGTAATACAGAGGCCGGTCTATCGCTTCCTCTTTTTCCAGCCTTTGTAAACAGTCTATCACTTTCTTCTTGTAGCCACTGGTCGGATCAAACTGAGTCCAGATGACTACAACTGAAGCTTTTTCTACTAAAGTACACTGTATATCATGTCCGATCTTAAAGGCCTTCTCAAATGGGCCCGGTCAGTCTGATTGGTTCAGTAGACTATAATAGAGTGTCTGGGATCCTGCTCCTCTCAAGGCTGTGTATTTTTGAAGGAGACCTCGGCATACCCCGCGCTGTACTGTTGATGGTCAGCGCACACGGTTATCGCCATGGGAACCAACCCCCACCACCCCACATCTCCTCTGCTCCTCTTCGGAATAATAGGGTCCAATCTCGGGGGTCTTTTGTCCGTCGTCGTCGCCGCTGCTCTCTGCGCTCGCTTCATCCAACTTGTCATCTTTTCCTCCTCAATATTCTGCCTCTATTCTTCATTTTCAGGGATCGTTTTTGTTCAGCCAGTGAACAGGCAACAATATGAGGACTGTTTCACATTTGTGCGATTGCAGAAGAGGAGTATTTCCATAATAGACCTGTCTAACTAAATGTGTTCTTAACAATAGTGCTGTTTCGTATTCTATTGGGGTTCGTTCATTCACTACGACAGACAGACATGAGCTTAGTGTTTGGAGAAGAAGGCAGGAGGAAGGCCACGGAAAATGAGATGTTATAATAAACCCTGATACTTTCTTGTACTACAGAAATATAAATGGTGCCAATGACAAATACAAATTTAGAAATCCAAAATCCAAAATGTCTGCGATGCCCAGGAAACTATTAAAGGTGCAGTACCTGATTTTTACACTCTTAAATACATGAAAAACAAAACTAGTGCATTGAATGCACCCTGAGCATTTCAAATAGTCAACGTGATGAGATTATAAACACTTTTCACAACTCTCTGAGCCCAGAGCCAGTTACATCTTTGCATTACAAGATGCAAAATGTAATGCAGAGTGTACAATGGATTCATTTAAACCTGTGTGTGTGTGTGTGTGTGTGTGTGTGTGTGTGTGTGAGTGTGTGTGTGTGTGTGTGTGTGTGTGTGTGTGTGGGGGGGTGTCTGTGTGTGGGGGGGTGTGTCTGTGTGTGTGAGTGTGTGTGTGTGTGTGTGTGTGTGTGTGTGTGGGGGGGGTGTCTGTGTGTGTGTGTGTGTGTGTGTGTGGGGGGGTGTCTGTGTGTGGGGGGGTGTGTCTGTGTGTGTGAGTGTGTGTGTGTGTGTGTGTGTGTGTGTGTGTGGGGGGGGTGTCTGTGTGTGTGTCTGTGTGTGTGGGGGGGTGTCTGTGTGTGGGGGGGTGTGTCTGTGTGTGTGAGTGTGTGTGTGTGTGTGTGTGTGTGTGTGTGTGTGTGTGTGTGTGTGGGGGGGGTGTCTGTGTGTCTGTGTGTCTGTGTGTGTGTGTGTGTGGGGGGGGTGTCTGTGTGTGTGTCTGTGTGTGTGGGGGGGTGTCTGTGTGTGGGGGGGTGTGTCTGTGTGTGTGAGTGTGTGTGTGTGTGTGTGTGTGTGTGAGTGTGTGTGTGTGTGTGGGGGGGGGGTGTCTGTGTGTGTGTGTGTGTGTGTGTGTGTGTGTGTGTGTGTGTGTGTGTGGGGGGGGTGTCTGTGTGTCTGTGTGTCTGTGTGTGTGTGTGTGTGGGGGGGGGTGTCTGTGTGTGTGTCTGTGTGTGTGGGGGGGTGTCTGTGTGTGTGTGTGTCTGTGTGTGTGTGTGTGTGGGGGGGGGTGTCTGTGTGTGTGTCTGTGTGTGTGGGGGGGTGTCTGTGTGTGTGTGTGTGTACAAACATAAATGCCTAAATATCAGGATTAAAACAATGAGAACAGTTTTATTGCACAGATGCAGAATCTAGAGCGCCACAGCAACTTGTTTAATAAATTTATATCTTCAACAACATTTCTGAAGAGACTGATAATCTGACACTTGATTGATTGATTGATTGATTGATTGACTATTAGAGAACAATTAGTGTTTATGGTAAAGTAGCTCAAAAGGTAAGAAAGACAGGGAAGTTTCAGGCTATAACTCCTCCCTTAGGGCGGGGCTAATCTAGTAAGTAGTAATAAAGTAGTAAAGTAGTAAATTCAGATGGAAAATTACCGCTGGACAGTGACGACAACCTTTGAAACTTTCCCGACTGCTCCTGGACAAATGAGGGATTACACCAACTCTATCAGAAGCAGAAGGGGCCTCACTATAAGGTGCAACACCGCACTTTTACAAAACTCACATCAGGCCACGACAAACATGAAGTCTACATAATAACTCCACATCTGAGTTTGAAGATGAACCACGAGTTCTTGAGAGTGCACTGTTTTGGATCCTGACCATTCCTAAGCCAGCTTTTGATCTCTGACCTCTGAAGGACCTCCCCCAGACACAATTACTTCCACATTTCTGCTCCACACAGATACAGAACCACCCTGCTCTAATATCAGCTCTGAGTACCAAACACAAGAGCACATTGAGCCCAGAGCGGAGCACATTAGCCTCGTGACCCTCGGATGTCCTCGGTTCTATGCAACAGTCCCAACTTTACTCTGTGCATTTGATTTGCCTTAAATAAGCGCACTGAAGCGTTCCCACTCAAGGCAAACAGTCATCTAAATGCAAAATGAGTGTAAAGCCCTGCATATAGATACCAGCCTGCCTGCATTACACAACGTGAGACTGCAAAATGAACACAATCACAAGTTGAATGGGCACAATTAGTTAATAGCAAACATTGTACAGATAGAATTTTTGGGGGGGTTATTATTATGCATAAAACATTTAACCTGATTATTATATTATAAATGATTATACTAACTATGCCATTAAGGCTTAGACAAAGTGATAAACCAGCGTTCTGAAATGTAGTGTTCACATGAAATATCAATGCATTTTGTTTATTCAGCATATTAAAAACACATTTAATGCAGTAAACTTTAAAGATTCTGTCAAAGAGTTTACAATATATTAATCCCAAACCAAATTGAAGCCTTGTAACCTCAAACATTATGTGTGTTGCTAAATGCTGATAAAACAGGGCTGTGTGTCTGTCCTCTCTCTCTCCTCTTTCAGGACACTGTGTGTGTTGTTGCTAATCGATTGTGATTATCCACGAAGCGTGCACTTATTACTATTGTAATAATGATAATAGTTGTGTCATTAAAATAATATTCTAAACAATATACCGTATTTTCCGGACTTTAAGTCGCACCAGCCGAAAAATGCATAATAGAGAAGAAAAAAACACATATAAGTCGCACTGGAGTATAAGTATATGAGTATAGATATAAGTATAAGTCGCACCCCGGCCAAAACTATGAAAAAATTGTTCGGAAAATACAGTACCCAATATGTAAATGTTCCATATCTTCAAAACAACATTCATAACAATTAATGGTAATTCGATATATTGCCTGTACTTAACTAAACTCAATTGGTACAAAGCCTGTGTTTAGTAGGATTATTACAGAAGTAAACCATGACTAAAGTAGCAAAAATAAGTAGTAGATTACCAGTAAACCCCTGTACCACAGTTTGAGAACCATTAGTACAAAGATGATTGGACTGGTCATTTCAATCAAACAGAGCGAAACAAAACAATCTTTTACATTTTGTCATAAAGTTATTTACCCACTCCCACCAGTACTGCCATTGTGTACCAAATTCGTCATATACTGGTCTCGCTCAGGGGTTTTGTGTGATTACAAAAAGAAGTCAAAAGAGAATCCTGTAAAAAAATAATAAACTGTTTTTGTTTGTCCTTAAATGTCTCCTAATTGTGTACATATTGGTATAAGATAAGATAAGATAATCATGGTTTGTGTGCTGTATGTACTGTATATTCCCCCTTTGTCCCAAGTCACCAGGAAACAGAGGTCTCGATCTTATTAAAGGTCAAAGACACAGATCAGAGGTGAGAACACGGCAGATTTACCAGATTAATGTTGTTTTGAACTATGATTTTGATGTTTTTGTTGAAACTATTGTAAGGATCTTGGCCCTCATAAAGTTTAAATGAATATCCTGTCCCTGAAGCTGAACGGTCCCAGACAGGTTTAATCCATGTGGCATTTAAGGATGGGTCACATTTTTCTGTGACAACATAACTGTGCTGGAGGGTGTGCCACTTGCTTTTGTCGTTTGTCATGGGTCCAGGCTTGAGCCCAGTTTAGTCCCGATGTACAGTACACTTGGTTTGGTCCTGTTCGAGTTCTGGTTCAGACCTGCTGGTCCATAACCTGGACCCAGAGGAATTCTCCCATATTTGTTTCACAAACAAGAGTCGTTGAGTGGCTGACCAATCCAATTTGGGCGGAAGTCAAAAGGACCTAAACAAACATGGCGACGCACAGACGTACTTTGGTCGTGCACATAGAAGCTCTGTGTGATGAAGATGATGAAGAAGTCTGAGCTTTTCTCTGGATTTAACAGTTTGATTTCTCGGCTTGTTCCTGTGACGCTTTGACCGATCAGATTCTAATATTGGTCATGACGTTAGACTGATAGAACCAGGTTAGTTCGATCATGTTTATTTCAGAAAGTATTCCCAGGGAACCGGCATTTTCACTGTGAGCAGGCTCACCTTTTCACAGATCTGACCTATAACTTGGACTGTTGACATAAAAAAGAAAAGAATTGCAGACTAAAAAGGGAAGTATAAGAGCAAAAAGGCTCAAAATATGACCGTATGTTTTACACAGTCATGCAACTATGGGTAATTATTTTATATCCCAGAAATATATTCTGTAATTATTCATTTATAAGAGAGACAGGGGTTAAATATTTGAAATGTTCATGATGAGGAGAACTGCTCAGAAAGATGATTTGCAGTGTGCAGTGTGCAGTATGCAGTGCCCAGTGCCCAGTGCGCAGTGCCCAGTGCGCAGTGCTCAGTGCTCAGTGCTCAGTGCCCAGTGCACAGTGCCCAGTGCGCAGTGCTCAGTGCTCAGTGCACAGTGCCCAGTGCGCAGTGCTCAGTGCTCAGTGCTCAGTGCTCAGTGCCCAGTGCCCAGTGCCCAGTGCCCAGTGCTCAGTGCTCAGTGCCCAGTGCTCAGTGCCCAGTGCTCAGTGCCCAGTGCCCAGTGCTCAGTGCTCAGTGCCCAGTGCCCAGTGCCCAGTGCTCAGTGCTCAGTGCCCAGTGCCCAGTGCCCAGTGCTCAGTGCTCAGTGCGCAGTGTGCGTGCTCAAAGTTGTTTGGGGAAAGAGTGTTACCTTGTCTGGTCCCTCCCTCTCTCAGCCTTCAGCTGTAACTGATTAGCCGCTCCTTTGGTTCAGCAGGCTAACTTTAACTTTCTCCCATCCCTCGCTCTCACGCTCGGTCTGTCCTCAGTAAACATGCTCCTGACACTGTAATCACGTCCTGTCGGGATGTGGGAGTTTGGCAAGAGAAACACAGGGACGCAGTGCAAAGCAGACATGTTCGTGAGCGTGATTGGATCCAGGAAGACATTTTTGACATTCTTGCGCCTCTCCAGTCTCGGCCCGGCACATGCTGCAGTGCGTGAGGCTGGTCTTGGGACCCGTCTTAAGACCACTTTTGAGAGAAGAGGATTTTTCTCACATCAATTTTAGCAGCGGATGAGCCAAAAACAACATTTGTAATGCAGTTTGTAGTTGTGTAATTTAAAGTTCGGTCTTTTAATCCAAATAAAAGAATCTGTCAGAAAACTGTCACAACTGTTTTGAGTTTGTTGTGCAGAAAAGCATGGAATCTTTAATGGTTTAACATTCTCAAACATTTACGTTTTTGTTCATAATAATATGATTTTTGTTTTTTGGCATTCTAACCCAAATGTCCCAAAATGTCTTTGTTCCAAAATGTTTCAAATAGAACATAATCCGTTTCAGAGGAATATTTATGTTTGCAAACCAAGTTAGAACAAATGTCAAACTAAGAAGTCTGAGGGATAAATGTGTGTGGATCAGTGGAATGTTTCATGTCAAATTTAACTTACAGGTGTTTGAAGTTTCCCTTGTGTGATAAAATACTTATTATAAAACAGACATGAAGGTTATTTGAGTCCTGGTTTAAAACCTTTTCTGCCTCCAGCATGACAATCAAACTAGCCCAGTTCATTTTAAACACATTTAAATCTTGTGTCAATTGTGAATAACATGTATAATATTTCACTGAGGCAAGTGCTGTTTTTTCTCATTATTTTTAATCTACCAGTTTAGAATTTGGCCAAACAAGCAATTTTAATTTGTCAAAGAGTTTACAATATATTAATCCCAAACCAAATTGAAGCCTTGTAACCTCAAACATTATGTGTGTTGCTAAATGCTGATAAAACAGGGCTGTGTGTCTGTCCTCTCTCTCTCCTCTTTCAGGACACTGTGTGTGTTGTTGCTAATCGATTGTGATTATCCACGAAGCGTGCACTTATTACTATTGTAATAATGATTATAGTTGTGTCATTAAAATAATATTCTAAACAATATACCGTATTTTCCGGACTTTAAGTCGCACCAGCCAAAAAATGCATAATAGAGAAGAAAAAAACACATATAAGTCGCACTGGAGTATAAGTATATGAGTATAGATATAAGTATAAGTCGCACCCCGGCCAAAACTATGAAAAAATAGTTCGGAAAATACAGTACCCAATATGTAAATGTTCCATATCTTCAAAACAACATTCATAACAATTAATGGTAATTCGATATATTGCCTGTACTTAACTAAACTCAATTGGTACAAAGCCTGTGTTTAGTAGGATTATTACAGAAGTAAACCATGACTAAAGTAGCAAAAATAAGTAGTAGATTACCAGTAAACCCATGTACCACAGTTTGAGAACCATTAGTACAAAGATGATTGGACTGGTCATTTCAATCAAACAGAGCGAAACAAAACAATCTTTTACATTTTGTCATAAAGTTATTTACCCACTCCCACCAGTACTGCCATTGTGTACCAAAATGCCTATGATAGTAGTATATAGTATAAGCAAGACCAATATAAAAGCCTTACAACTTGTTAAATACTATTTATTCAATCATGGGTGTCAGAATGAAGAGAAATTAGGACTGTTGCCACAGCGACTAACAAAGCGTGCTGTCACATCCTTCAGGGTTCACACGGGTGCTTGCAATCCTTGAAAATGCTTGAAATTTTCAGTTTGAAAAAGTGCTTGAAAATCCTTGAAATGTAAACTTGCCAATCTGTATCCTACGCAGTTCGATAATCATAAAAGCATTGGACACAAACACAGAAATGTCCCTCAGTGTCCAGTACCACAGGTCACTCTGTCTGATCTGTCACTATTACTAGTTTCAAAAGCCTCAGAGAAATAGAATTGGGCATGAAACAGTGACAGTAACAGTGACAGGGAGCATGCCAGGTGTCGTTGAGCATGCCTGGTGTCGTTGAGCATGCCTGGTGTCGTTGAGCATGCCTGGTGCCATTGAGCATGCCTGGTGCTATTGAGCATGCCCGGTGCCAGTGAGCATGCCTGGTGTCATTGAGCATGCCTGGTGCCATTGAGCATGCCCGGTGCCATTGAGCATGCCCGGTGCCATTGAGCATGCCCGGTGCCATTGAGCATGCCTGGTGCTATTGAGCATGCCCGGTGCCAGTGAGCATGCCTGGTGTCGTTGAGCATGCCTGGTGCCATTGAGCATGCCTGGTGCTATTGAGCATGCCCGGTGCCAGTGAGCATGCCTGGTGTCATTGAGCATGCCTGGTGCCATTGAGCATGCCCGGTGCCATTGAGCATGCCCGGTGCCATTGAGCATGCCCGGTGCCATTGAGCATGCCCGGTGCTATTGAGCATGCCCGGTGCCATTGAGCATGCCCAGTATCAGTGAGCATGCCTGGTGCCGTTGAGCATGCCCGGTGCCGTTGAGCATGCCTGGTGCCATTGAGCATGCCCGGTGCCATTGATCATGCCCGGTGCTGTTGAGCATGCCCGGTGCCGTTGAGCATGCCTGGTGCCATTGAGCATGCCCAGTGCCGTTGAGCATGCCCGGTGCCGTTGAGCATGCCGGGTGCTGGTGCCATTGTGCTCAGAGGCTCTTACTGCCAACATGTTCTCAGCTGCACCCTTGTAATAATATA
>NW_027315945.1:4756122-4821122 GCF_026437365.1 Eucyclogobius newberryi | reverse complement strand
ACTAATCAAATCAAAAGAATAAAAAAAAACAGCTTTAACCTCCATTAGGAACTCAGCGGTGGAAGTTGACCAATTCACCCACTGAAATAAACAACATTTTTTAAGAATACTACTCAAAACTATACTCATCTGATCTGGACCCAAATCAAGAAGACATAAACCAATTCCTCGATAACGACCAAAACTCAACCCGGAACAAGTCAACACTCTCGAAATGCAAATTCAAATGCAAAATAAGAAAGCACCAGGACCGGATGGTTTCCCTGCTGAGTTCTATAAGCAATTTTGGTCAACCTTATTCCCACTATTCACTAGAACAATAACAGAAATAAAACAAAACGCTGCATTCCCACCCCACATGAACACAGCCTAATATAAGATAATATATTCCTTTATTGTCCACACATCACTCATCCTTAAACCCAACAAAAACCACACACTCACATCTAATTACCGTCCCATCCGACTTAAAAATGATCAGTTAAGAACTATCTCATAGAATTGAAAAAAATGATACCATGTATCATCCATCCTGATCAGTCTAATGCACTACTTATCACTACAACAGAAAGACACACTCATAGTCACATTAGACGCAGAAAAAGCTTTCGATAGGGTCAATTGGACATTTCTATTCACCACACTACAAAGATTTGGCTTTGGAGAGTCATTTATTAACTGGATCACGAGTCTATACACATCTCCATCTGCCACAGTCACAACCAATGGACTAACGTCACAAAGCTTCACACTGCACAGGGGGACAAGGCAATGTCCACTCTCTCCTTCTCTATTCACCAGTTTTATTGAGCCCCTAGAAGCAGCTATCTGCCTGAACCCATCAATCAAATGTGTAGACAATATACTTCTATTTATAAAAGAAGCGCAAACATCTGTTCAAGCAATAATCCAAACAATTCAGTCTTTTTCAAAAAAATCACATTATGCAATTCATTGGAATAAATCATCCATCCTCCCACTACATGGAACCAAATGGTATGTGGCACCAATCACCCAAACCGATATGCCATGATCACATCACTTACATAGGTATCAAGATTCCCTCCAGGCTGTCAGATACACCACTGCTAAAGACAATAGACGAAGACTTTCTTCGATGGCTCAACCTTCCCCTCTCCATGATTGGCAGGATAGCAGCGATGACCCCGCCCCACACTCACCTGGTTTAAATCACTAGACTCCTTTATCCCTCACTTCTGTTGGAAAAATAAGACACCAAGGATTAAACAAAGCTCGAGGAGGACAAGGAGCACCAAATATAATATAATATTACTCATTGGCTAACCAGCTACAATACATTTACAAATGGACTCACCCAATCTGATGTTATATGGCTAGAAATAGAACACATGCTTTAATGTAATAACCATAACCTCTGACAGCCTGGTGGAAATGTCACCATCAAACTTCAGCCACATCAGAACAAGCCTGACTTCTTAAGCAAGAAGAAAACACTCAACTTCCCCACATGTGCTGAAAAGGGAATCACACACATTCATATATTTAAAAAACAACAACATATTAATAACATTTCCACAGTTTGGCATCAGGAGCAATCATTTATTAAAATATCTACAAATCAAATCATCTGTTATGGAAAAAATAAACGCCAGACCAACAAATGTAGAACTCCCGCCTGCAATATCTGACCATAAGTCATCTCAGACCATAAGTCATCTCAGACCATAAGTCATCTCAGACCATAAGCCATCTCAGACCATAAGTCATCTCAGACCATAAGCCATCTCAGACCATAAGCCATCTCAGACCATAAGTCATCTCAGACCATAAGCCATCTCAGACCATAAGCCATCTCAGACCATAAGTCATCTCAGACCATAAGTCATCTCAGACCATAAGTCATCTCAGACCATAAGTCATCTCAGACCATAAGCCATCTCAGACCATAAGCTATCTCAGACCATAAGCCATCTCAGACCATAAGCCATCTCAGACCATAAGTCATCTCAGACCATAAGTCATCTCAGACCATAAGCCATCCCAGACCATAAGTCATCTCAGACCATAAGTCATCTCAGACCATAAGTCATCTCAGACCATAAGTCATCTCAGACCATAAGCCATCCCAGACCATAAGTCATCTCAGACCATAAGTCATCTCAGACCATAAGCCATCCCAGACCATAAGTCATCTCAGACCATAAGTCATCTCAGACCATAAGTCATCTCAGACCATAAGCCATCTCAGACCATAAGTCATCTCAGACCATAAGCAATCTCAGACCATAAGCCATCTCAGACCATAAGCCATCTCAGACCATAAGCCATCTCAAACCATACGCTATCTCAGACCATAAGCCATCTCAGACCATAAGTCATCTCAGACCATAAGTCATCTCAGACCATAAGCCATCTCAAACCATAAGCTATCTCAGACCATAAGCCATCTCAGACCATAAGTCATCTCAGACCATAAGCCATCTCAGACCATAAGCCATCTCAGACCATAAGTCATCTCAGACCATAAGCCATCTCAGACCATAAGCCATCTCGGACCATAAGCCACCAACAATAAAATGGGAAAAAGATCGTTCAATTACTCCTGATGCCAACTTCTGGACCCAAATCTGTAAAACACATGTCTCTCTCTGGCCTGGGAACACCTCGGGGCCCCCAGAGGAGTTGGAGGAAGTGTCTGGGGAGGAGGAAGTCTGGGAGTCCCTGCTTAGACTGCTGCCCCCGCGACCCGGCCCCGGATAAGAGGAAGAAGATGGATGGACGAGACAACAATACATGACAATAAGACAACACAAGATAAGATAAGATTTTCCTTTATTGTCCCACATGGGGAAATTCAATGGTGCAACGCAGGTAGATACAGAGGTAGATACAGAAGAACAGATCACTTATAGGAAGTCTGAAAAACACTTTCAGTAGAAGATCTCCTACAAATAAATAAAAACTCCCATAGACAAATAAATAAATACATAAATACATAAATACCATTGCATACAAGACAACAAGACAACAACACGAGACAACGCGAGACAACAACACATGACAAAAAGACAACACAAGACAACAACACAACATGAGACAACACGTGACAATAAGACAACAACACGAGACAACAACACATGACAATAACACGAGACAACAACACATGACAAGAAGACAACACAAGACAACAACACAACATGAGACAACAGCACATGACAATAAGACAACACAAGACAACAACACAACACGAGACAATAAGACAACAACACGAGACAACACGAGACAACACAAGACAACAACGCAACACGAGAAAACAAGACATGACAAGAAGACAACACAAGACAACAACACAACACGAGACAACAACACATGACAATAAGACAACAACACGAGACAACAACGCAACACGAGACAACAACACATGACAATAAGACAACACGAGACAACAACGCAACACGAGACAACGCGAGACAACAACACATGACAATAACACAAGACAACAACACAACACGAGACAACAACACATGACAATAAGACAACACAAGACAACAACACAACAACACAACGCGAGACAACAACACTTGACAATAAGACAACACAACACGAGACAACAGCACATGACAATAAGACAACGCGAGACAACAACACATGACAATAACACAAGACAACAACACAACAACACAACACGAGACATCAACACATGACAATAAGACAACACAAGACAACACAAGACAACAACGCAACACGAGACAACAACACATGACAATAAGACAACAAAAGACAACAGGACAACAACACATGACAATAAGACAACACGAGACAACACGAGACAACAACGCAACACGAGACAACAACACATGACAATAAGACAACACAAGACAACAACACGAGACAACAACACAACACAACACGAGACAACAACACATGACAATAAGACAACACAAGACAACAAGACAACAACACAACACGAGACAACAACACATGACAATAAGACAACACAAGACAACAACACATGACAACACGAGACAACAACACATGACAAAACGAGAAAACAACACAACACATGACAATAAGACAACACAAGACAACACAAGACAACAACACATGACAATAAGACAACACGAGACAACAACACATGACAATAAGACAACACGAGACAACAACACATGACAATAAGACAAAACAACAACGCAACACGAGACAACAACATATGACAATAATACAACAAAAGACAACAGGACAACAACACATGACAATAAGACAACACGAGACAACAACGCAACACGAGACAACAACACATGACAATAAGACAACACAAGACAACAACACGAGACAACACGAGACAACAACACAACACGAGACAACAACACATGACAATAAGACAACACAAGACAACAACACGAGACAACAACACAACACAACACGAGACAACAACACATGACAATAAGACAACACAAGACAACAACACATGACAACACGAGACAACAACACATGACAATAAGACAACACAAGACAACACGAGACAATAACACATGACAATAAGACAAAACAACAACGCAACACGAGACAACAACATATGACAATAATACAACAAAAGACAAAAGGACAACAACACATGACAATAAGACAACACGAGACAACAACGCAACACGAGACAACAACACATGACAATAAGACAACACAAGACAACAACACGAGACAACACGAGACAACAACACAACACGAGACAACAACACATGACAATAAGACAACACAAGACAACAACACGAGACAACAACACAACACAACACGAGACAACAACACATGACAATAAGACAACACAAGACAACAACACATGACAACACGAGACAACAACACATGACAATACGAGAAAACAACACAACACATGACAATAAGACAACACAAGACAACAACACATGACAATAAGACAACACAAGACAACACGAGACAACAACACATGACAATAAGACAACACAAGACAACACGAGACAACAACACATGACAATAAGACAACACAAGACAACACGAGACAACAACACATGACAATAAGACAACACAAGACAACAACACGAGACAACAACACATGACAATAAGACAACACAAGACAACACGAGACAACACAACGCGAGACAACAACACTTGACAATAAGACAACACAACACGAGACAACAACACATGACAATAAGACAACGCGAGACAACAACACATGACAATAAGACAACACAAGACAACACAAGACAACAACGCAACACGAGACAACAACACATGACAATAAGACAACACAAGACAACAAGACAACAACACGAGACAATAACACATGACAATAAGACAACAAAAGACAACAGGACAACAACACATGACAATAAGACAACACGAGACAACACGAGACAACAACGCAACACGAGACAACAACACATGACAATAAGACAACACAAGACAACAACACGAGACAACACGAGACAACAACACAACACGAGACAACAACACATGACAATAAGACAACACAAGACAACAACACGAGACAACAACACAACACAACACGAGACAACAACACATGACAATAAGACAACACAAGACAACAAGACAACAACACAACACGAGACAACAACACATGACAATAAGACAACACAAGACAACAACACATGACAACACGAGACAACAACACATGACAAAACGAGAAAACAACACAACACATGACAATAAGACAACACAAGACAACACAAGACAACAACACATGACAATAAGACAACACGAGACAACAACACATGACAATAAGACAACACGAGACAACAACACATGACAATAAGACAAAACAACAACGCAACACGAGACAACAACATATGACAATAATACAACAAAAGACAACAGGACAACAACACATGACAATAAGACAACACGAGACAACAACGCAACACGAGACAACAACACATGACAATAAGACAACACAAGACAACAACACGAGACAACACGAGACAACAACACAACACGAGACAACAACACATGACAATAAGACAACACAAGACAACAACACGAGACAACAACACAACACAACACGAGACAACAACACATGACAATAAGACAACACAAGACAACAACACATGACAACACGAGACAACAACACATGACAATAAGACAACACAAGACAACACGAGACAATAACACATGACAATAAGACAAAACAACAACAACGCAACACGAGACAACAACATATGACAATAATACAACAAAAGACAACAGGACAACAACACATGACAATAAGACAACACGAGACAACAACGCAACACGAGACAACAACACATGACAATAAGACAACACAAGACAACAA
Organism: Eucyclogobius newberryi; assembly: GCF_026437365.1. Lineage (NCBI taxonomy): Eukaryota > Metazoa > Chordata > Actinopteri > Gobiiformes > Gobiidae > Eucyclogobius > Eucyclogobius newberryi. The sequence goes on along the minus strand of NW_027315945.1, from coordinate 4,814,815 downwards.
CACGAGACAACACGAGACAACAACACATGACAATAAGACAACACAAGACAACAACACATGACAACACGAGACAACAACACATGACAATAAGACAACACAAGACAACACGAGACAATAACACATGACAATAAGACAACACAAGACAACAACACATGACAACACGAGACAACAACACATGACAATAAGACAACACAAGACAACAACACATGACAACACGAGACAACAACACATGACAATAAGACAACACAAGACAACACGAGACAATAACACATGACAATAAGACAAAACAACAACGCAACACGAGACAACAACATATGACAATAATACAACAAAAGACAACAGGACAACAACACATGACAATAAGACAACACGAGACAACAACGCAACACGAGACAACAACACATGACAATAAGACAACACAAGACAACAACACGAGACAACACGAGACAACAACACAACACGAGACAACAACACATGACAATAAGACAACACAAGACAACAACACGAGACAACAACACAACACAACACGAGACAACAACACATGACAATAAGACAACACAAGACAACAACACGAGACAACACGAGACAACAACACAACACGAGACAACAACACATGACAATAAGACAACACAAGACAACAACACGAGACAACAACACAACACAACACGAGACAACAACACATGACAATAAGACAACACAAGACAACAACACATGACAACACGAGACAACAACACATGACAATACGAGAAAACAACACAACACATGACAATAAGACAACACAAGACAACAACACATGACAATAAGACAACACAAGACAACACGAGACAACAACACATGACAATAAGACAACACAAGACAACAACACGAGACAACAACACATGACAATAAGACAACACAAGACAACACGAGACAACAACACATGACAATAAGACAACACAAGACAACACGAGACAACAACACATGACAATAAGACAACACAAGACAACACGAGACAACAACACATGACAATAAGACAACACAAGACAACAACACATGACAATACGAGATAACCCTGCACTCAGTCAGGCAGTGACACTTCTGTACAATTCATTTTATTGTTAATAATGTTGATTGTATTGTATTATGCTTTTATGCTTATGTGGACGTAGTAAAGAGCTCTATTTACATATAGGATGGTTAACTGATTTTGATATAAGGAATGTATATATATTTTTACATTTGATGTACACTAGCATTTTATCTAACATTGTGTTTACTTCATCTGTTACAAAAATGTGCTCTGGGAAGAGGGATGTTCAGCTCTTTGTTCGTTTCTTGTGTTTTTATTCTAAGCTGCTCAAATACAAATTAAATTAAATTGGTTTGTGGAAAAGTTGTCTATTGTGGTCACTGTGTTGTCTGTGTTGAGTCAAAGGAGCATAGCATGAGTGGCGGCTGCTGTGCTGGACACTACTTAAGGGTGCACGGCTGAGGGCTCCAGAGTGGACACTATGATCGATAGTTACTTTAGAGGATTGAGGGGAAAAGAAGAAAGAAGAGGCTCTGGCACAAAGTCAATACATCAGCACAATGAACACTTAAACACAGACTTAGAAACACAGACTTTAAAGTGTATCTGAGGACAGTGGCTCACAGTCCTGCTGCACATGCATGGTGCGTGACAGCTCAGGCATAGATCATAATGTTCGCTGCACAACCAAGAAATCAGAATGATGGATAAAAAACAAACCCAGCATTAATTTATACTCTTATACTACAATTTATGGAGTTTTGATTTATGGAGTAATGAACTCTTTAAACAGCATCGCCCCACTACTTCAGTTGACTCGAGTGTCTGGCAATCCCTCTTTTTTTATTGTTTATTAAGCCATCTGCGTCTCAATGCTAATGCTTGTCAGATTAGAGGCCTGTCTCTCATCTTCAGGAAGACTGTTCCAGATTTGAGCTGCATTAAACCAAATCACATTGTGAAATGCTCTGGACTACTGTGTCATGTTTTTGGGTCTGTTCATATTCAAGAAAGAAAGGGTTGGTTTCACCTCAAATCACATCCGGCATCAAGGTAACTTAAAATGTATGGTTGGGTTGACACTTAAAGTATGCGTGGGCATAGGTGTGTCTCACATGGGCATAAGTGAGTCTCACATGGGCATAGGTGTGTCTCACATGGGCATAGGTGTGTGTCGCGCGGGCATAGGTGTGTCTCACATGGGCATAGGTGTGTCTCACATGGGCATAGGTGTGTGTCGCGCGGGCATAGGTGTGTCACATGGGCATAGGTGTGTGTCGCATGGGCATAGGTGTGTGTCGCGCGGGCATAGGTGTGTGTCACATGGGCATAGGTGTGTGTCACGTGGGCATAGGTGTGTGTCGAGTGGGCATAGGTGTGTCGCATGGGCATAGGTGTGTGTCACGTGGGCATAGGTGTGTGTCGCGCGGGCATAGGTGTGTGTCACATGGGCATAGGTGTGTGTCACGTGGGCATAGGTGTGTGTCACATGGGCATAGGTGTGTGTCACGTGGGCATAGGTGTATGTCGCGTCGGCATAGGTGTGTCGCATGGGCATAGGTGTGTGTGTCACATGGGCATAGGTGTGTGTCACGTGGGCATAGGTGTGTCGCATAGGCATAGGTGTGTGTCACGTGGGCATAGGTGTGTGTCACGTGGGCATAGGTGTGTCGCATGGGCATAGGTGTGTGTCGCGCGGGCATAGGTGTGTGTCACATGGGCATAGGTGTGTGTCACGTGGGCATAGGTGTGTGTCACGTGGGCATAGATGTGTGCCACGTGGGCATAGGTGTGCGTCACGTGGGCATAGGAGTGTGTCACCTAGGCATAGATGTGTGCCGTGTGGGCAAAGGTGTGTTACATGTGCATAGGTGTGTATCACGTGGAAATAGGACACTGTGACGTCATACATTCGATTATGTGTAGACGGTGTCTCCCCCGCCACCTTAAGACACTGTGCAGGTGAGCTGGCCCCCATCTTCACAGACATTTTTAACACCTCTCTGGAGTCATGCCAGCCTGCTTCAAGTTGTCCATCATTGTCCCTGTCCCCAAGAAGCCCCAGATCACTGGACTTAATGACTACAGGCCTGTGGTGCTGACGACTGAAGTCATGAAGTCATTTGAATGCATGGTCTTGCCCCACCTCCAGTACTTGCTCCCCCTGCTGGACCACCCTGCGGTTTGCCTACAGATCCAACAGGTCTGTAGACGACGCCATCAACCTGGCACTCCACTTCATCATTCATGCAGCATCTGGACTCCCCGGGAACCTATGCCAGGATCCTGTTTGTGGACATCAGCTCTGCATTCAACACCATCCTCCTGCTCTGCTTCAGGACAAGCTCTCCCAGCTCAACATGCCTGACTCCACCTGCAAGGGGATCATTGACTTCCTGACGGATCTGAGGCAGTGCGAGCGGCTGGGGAATAATGTCTCAGATACTCGGACTATCAGCACAGGAGCTCCACAGGGCTGTGTACTTATTCAATTCAAAGAGCTTCACACAACAGGAAAGAAATTAGTATCAGTACAAGACATGAGTAAGCAAACTGCTGCACCTCCAGCCACGACTCCGTAAAACTGATCAAGTTTGCGGGCGACACACCCCCATCGGGCTTATCGCGGACGGGGATGAGTCTGTCTACAGGACGGAGGTGGATCGACTGGTGTCCTGGTGCAGCAGAAACAACCTGGAGCTCAACGCACAGAAGACATTAAAGATAATCATGGACTTCAGGAAAGTCACAGACCAACCTCCCCCATCACCACTGTGGACTCTCTCCGCTTCCTCTGCACCACCATCATCCAGGACCTCAAGTGGGAGCTCACCATCAGCTCCCTCTTCAAGAAGGCCCAGCAGAGGGCTGGGCCTTCTTGAAGAGGAAGCTGAGGAAAGCAAAGCTGCCAGCAGAGATGGAGGTGCAGTTCTACACGGCCATCATTGAGTCCATCCTCACCTCCTCCTTCACCGTGTGGTACGCTGGAGCCACAGCCAGGGACAAAGCGAGACTACAGCGCTATGCTGAGACTTCCATCCCTGCAGGACCTGAACGTCTCCAGGGCTCTGGGACAAACAGGGCGGATCACAGCCGACCCTTCTCACCCTGGACATGAACTATTTGAGCCACTCCCCTAAGGCAGGAGGCCACTCCCCTCAGGCAGGAGGCCACTCCCCTCAGGCAGGAGGCTACGGTCCATCCGGACCAGAACCTCCCACCACAAGAACAGTTTCTGTCCCTCTGCTGTTGGACTCTTGAACACTTCCTAAACACACTGTTCACTTTCTGCACTACATCTGTAAATTTAACTGTACATTTTGTGTACATATTGAGCCTGTTTTTGTTTTTATCCTATTGTAAATTGAAATTGTTTTTCTTTAATGCATGCCCTTTTTTATTGTACATATTTTGTTTTATCGTTGTTCATTGTCGGTGTAATCCCTCATTCATCCAGGAGTGTACCATTGTAGAAAAAGGTTCAGTTGAAGTCATCTGGACCTTGACGTTTCGACTCTCATCCAAGAGTCATTGTCAATAAGCAAATTTAGGCCCGGGAACTCAGATATTTATACTATTCTGTGGTCGGGACATCGGGCGGGACCTCCTGCAGTAGAAAAAATGGTTTGTTTCAACAGAAACAAACAATTGGATGTAATTGTGTGTCACGTGGCTGCAGGTGTCTGTCGTGTGGCTGTAGGTGTGTGTCGTGTGGCTGCAGGTGTGTGTCTTGTGGCTGTAGGTGTGTGTCTTGTGGCCGTAGGTGTGTGTCTTGTGGCTGTAGGTGTGTGTCATGTGGCTGTTGGTGTGTGTCTTGTGGCTGTAGGTGTGTGTCACGTGGCTGTAGTTGTGTGTCACGTGGCTATAGGTGTGTGTCGTGTGGCTGTAGGTGTGTGTCTTGTGGCTGTAGGTGTGTGTCTTGTGGCTGTAGGTGTGTGTCTTGTGGCTGTAGGTGTGTGTCTTGTGGCTGTAGGTGTGTGTCTTATGGCTGTAGGTGTGTGTCATGTGGCTGTAGGTGTGTGTCGTGTAGCTGGTGTGTCGTGTGTCGTGTGGCTGTAGGTGTCTGTCATGTGGCTGTAGGTGTGTGTCACGTGGCTGTAGGTGTGTGTCGTGTGGCTGTAGGTGTGTGTCATGTGGCTGTAGGTGTGTGTCATGTGGTTGTAGGTGTGTGTCTTGTGGCAGTAGGTGTGTGTCACGTGACAGTAGGTGTGTGTCACGTGGCTGTAGGTGTGTGTCACTTGGCTCTAGGTGTGTGTCTTGAGGCAGTAGGTGTGTGTCACGTGACAGTAGGTGTGTGTCATGTGGCTGTAGGTGTGTGTCGTGTGGCTGTAGGTGTCTGCCATGTGGCTGTAGGTGTGTGTCGTGTGGCTGTAGGTGTGTGTCTTGTGGCTGTAGGTGTGTGCAGCCAAGGAAGAGGACTCAGGCCAACCCGGATCAACCAAGCCCCAAGTCTCTTTCTTCAATGACTTCTCAGCACAAGTGGTCAATAAATGCAAAGGTTTTCATCCAGTGAAATCCCGCCTGGGAGAGAAGAACGTGGAATACACTCTGCCTTATCCTGCAAGATCCACTACAGCAGAAGGTTTTTACCAATTCAATACAGGAAATGGTCTGATATTTCTCCCTTTATTCTAATTATTTCAATCAAAGGCTCATAGACTAGACTGAAGACATGTGAGCATTTGGGCCGGTGTATTCCAACTTTGGTTTGTAAATACACAGGTGTTATATCAATCATACCACATGGCCTTTTTTAATTAGAAAGGGGTTTTCCCTCCACCCTCTGATCTCTTTTTTTGATCAGTTGTGGGTTAGGGTTAGGGTTAAGGTTAAGGTTAGGGTTAGGGTTAGGGTTAAGGTTAAGGTTAAGGTTAGGGTTAGGGTTAAGGTTAGGGTTAGGGTTAGGGTTAGGGTTAGGGTTAAGGTTAGGGTTAGGGTTAAGGTTAAGGTTAAGGTTAAGGTTAGGGTTAGGGTTAAGGTTAGGGTTAGGGTTAGGGTTAAGGTTAAGGTTAGGGTTAAGGTTAGGGTTAGGGTTAAGGTTAAGGTTAAGGTTAAGGTTAGGGTTAGGGTTAAGGTTAGGGTTAGGGTTAGGGTTAAGGTTAAGGTTAGGGTTAGGGTTAGGGTTAGGGTTAGGGTTAAGGTTAGGGTTAGGGTTAAGGTTAAGGTTAAGGTTAAGGTTAGGGTTAGGGTTAAGGTTAGGGTTAGGGTTAGGGTTAAGGTTAAGGTTAGGGTTAGGGTTAGGGTTAAGGTTGGGGTTAGGGTTAGGGTTAAGGTTAAGGTTAGGGTTAGGGTTAGGGTTAGGGTTAGGGTTAAGGTTAAGGTTAAGGTTAAGGTTAGGGTTAGGGTTAGGGTTAGGGTTAAGGTTAGGGTTAGGGTTAAGGGTTAGGGTTAGGGTTAGGGTTAGGGTTAGGGTTAGGGTTAGGGTTAAGGTTAGGGTTAGGGTTAGGGTTAGGGTTAAGGTTAAGGTTAGGGTTAGGGTTAGGGTTAGCCATGAGGCTATATGGCCGTGCTCTGCAGCCACGGATTTAAAAGAATGATTTCAACATGGTTGATATAATGGCATCTGAAAAGTTACAAATAGCATATTTTAATGCACCCAATTAGTGCAGAAAAAAGGCAATGAAAACTATGCAGTTCTTATATATATTGTTTTTTTTATTTTAGGTCACATTTACGGCCCGAGATGTGTATGCTTTCAGATACTTCAGACGTAGTACAAAACAATTGTACTTTTTTCCATTCAAATAATTTGATCAATTGATGTTTTTCACCAAACATCATTGACCCATCTTCATGGAGACAAGCAGGTGGCAGCACCCAATCAGTAAAGTTGCATCATGAACCTCCAGATAGATTGACCTTCTAAGCTCACCAGATCTAAACCAGGTCGCTAACAGGACTCTCTGATTATGAACATGTCCCATGAAGCCCTGTCCTCACCTCAGTCGCCTTCTGCATATTTCATGAAGAGCTCACGACCCCAAACAGTAGAACATGTTTTATTAAAGCCCCTTCCGCACACACAGGAGTAAACGCGGCTCGGATTATGACAACAATGTTAACAGCAGTGCTAACAGCGGTGCAGAAGAAGTGTCTCTCCATTAACACACAGCACAGGACCACAACGTCAATCTCTGCTTATTGTTAAAGACACATGGAGCCATAAATCAATGTTTGACTTGCTCATGGATTTGAAGCAGGAGGCTGTGCATGTTTTTCAAGCCACTCTACACACTCTGTATTGGTAAAATACATACCAGATTACAAATCAAGGAACAAATCTTGAATTTAGATCTTGAATTTGTATAAACTTGAACACTGTAGTTGACTTATATATCTATAAAGTAGTGTATTAGAGGTTTTTCAGCCTGTATTGTTTCTTATATAAAGAATAAAACATTTTCTGTGTAAAAAATATCCAAAATGTCACATATTTGGGGAATAGAAGTCTGAAAAATAAACAGAGCTAGGTGTAAGTTAGCTCATTTAGTTGACTAATCAAGATACAAAGAGGGATTTGGCATATTTTATTTAATAGTTGATTGGACAAGAGTTTACTGACAATTGGAGTAAAAGTAAAAATAAAAAAACTTGAATAAACCGGATTTGGAATTAGATTTGAACTAATCCTACAGTTCGATCCATCAAGATCCCGAGTCCAAGTTTGATGTGTAGTTGTGACCTTGAGTTTTGACCTTTATGTCTCTGTGGGAGAAAAATGCATTAGGAACAAACTGCCTTTAAAATAGTGTCTCATCTTTTTAATTAATCTTTGTCCGTTTGCATATAAACTTTCATCTGGAAACAACTAAACTCTCAAATCTTGGACTTAACAAGGTTTTGACAAATGTGTTAATATCTTAACCTCAACCTCATGGATTAGTTATTTATTCATTCTGAATACCCATTCGTTATTACCGTAGAAATAACAATTCTTCATAATCTAGACACTAAATAAGAGTGTCTAGATTATGGGTGGGCAAACAAACATATAACAATCTGATAACAAACAAACTACTATGAAGCAAGACATCTAAACCTGGTTCTATACGGGTTCACATTTTGGCCGTTTTTACCATAGATGTGTAATGTTAACGTTTTTACACACAAAATGGCTTAAACCAGGATTCAAATATTATTGCTTTATTAATCGTTTAAAAGGAGGTCTGGAGTACAAAAAAGGACTTTGCACCACATATTGAGAGCTTCACAATATAAGTTAATTAAACATAAATGTTTGCTGTATAAATTATTTTATACACATCATTGTTACTATAATATTAATGTTTGTCTCAATTTTTTTTTAATCAGCAGATTCAAGGAGCCTGTAATAAAGGACCACTACTCCATCTAGTGGCAAACAGTTGTATTTTAGCAGCTCTTTACGCTTTGCTGACGTGACATGGTTTGATTGGTTTATGTTCACATGCGCCACAAGAATACTGACGTTATTCTTAGAGTTATCAGATTATATAAATATCATGTAAACAGTTCCATCGGATGTGAGTAATCTGATTTCTTTCTGATTGTTCACACAGGTTTTGACACGGAATATGATGCAAACACTAATTTGACAAAAAATAAAATTAGAAAGGTTCAAAGTGTTCTTTTGATTTGTTAAACACGTGTCTGTTTTTGTACAGATCCTCGGATGGGAAAAGTACTTGTACTTTGCATATGTTCTCAGCCTGTACATATACATGGCTGGTGTAGTGTGCAGTGAAGCTAAGGCTTTGGGCTTTCTTTCTTATGTGAAATCACACAAATATATCAGAATGTGTAAAATAGAAACAAATAGAAATAATAAAATAAAGCAAAATTTCCCTACTTTTTAAGCTTTCATTTTGAAAAATGCTTGCGTTTTGTGCCATTCTGGTGCCCATGTGCCAACCAGCACTGGAGCACCAGCATAAACATATTCTGACTGTGAGTCTGAATTAAACTAAATAAACATTTTCACATAAGTTACAATTTGACAAATATAAATGCTAGTTATTAAATATATGAAATAGATAATTTGCAAATGCGCCAAAGTATTTAGTACATTAGACAAACAAAAACACTTCATGTTGACAATTGAAGGGACAGAACATAAAATTGCCCCCTACGCAGATGATGTTCCAGAAATATCTTTGCTCGATGCATTTTATTCAAAGTCCGACGTCTTGATACAAACTAAATGTACAAAAACTGAAACCATCGCTCTTTGGCGACAAACAGAATCTGCATATTAATGTCATCTTACAGATCCATCAACAATTTCTGAGAAAAATGACACCCCTCTTTTTGCTCATATGAAAAAAAAAATGAAGTTGAAAATGTACTCTCATGGCATATTTAAGTCTAAGTTCAAGGATTGAAACTTTAAAAGATTTGCCCAGGCTTCTCTACCTGTTCCATAATCTCCAAATTATTTGATGAGTGGAATAAAACCATCTCAAGATTTATAAGGCAAGACAAAAACCCAGATCCTGTTCCAAGCTTTGATATGTTATCAGGGCCGGCCCAGCAGGGCCCCTACAGCAGCCGCGTAGGGCCCCGAGACGTTAATAGGGCGCGAGGAGAACAAGATCAAAACATAAACACAACACAACGTGGTCCTCATGTCCAGAGGAATATATCTCCTGGTTCCGAAAAAGAAACTTCTTGACGATGTAAAGAAACTGCAAACTCAACAACACTCTCCAGGTAGTGAACTTCTCTTACAAAGACCCACAAATACGCCCAAAAACATATCTGGGATGTGTGTTATTTGTACAGGGAGTAGAGGTGATGTCAGCGGAATACCAAGTTGCATTGTGGGATTTAAGTTATCAATATTTGAGCTTGTGAGGTGTTGAGAATAAACTAACTGGCAAACAGATGCCCTGGAGTTCTGGTGCTTTGTTTGTGTTGAAGAAAGTTCCCATATGTGAATTGTTCACTGACAATGGCAATAAAACTGATTCTGATGACGTGGTGAGGGGCCCCCAAAAATGTTTTCGCTTAGGGCCCCCTGAAGGCTTGGGCCGGCCCTGTATGTTATAAAATAGAAAAGGGCAAAAGAGTTATTGTAACCAAGAAATTAAACTAAGTAACAGCAATTATAACCCTCTGACTGAAATATTTATTAAGGCTAAAAAGCAGAACTTTCAAAGGGAAAGAGAAGAAAAGAAAAGGGAATTATTTATTTTGATTGATGAGGAATGGGAAACATCCCAGAAGAGAAACACAGAATCACATCCTGTATTTTGAATTCTGTTGGATAAGACCATGTGAAAATGCTCATTATTCACAAGGAAATTCCAACTGCTGGAGAATGTGTCAGCCAGGAGGAAAATCACTGTCATGTGATCTGGGACTGTCCCGTTGCTCAGAAATGTTGGACTGAGATCAATTATTATATTTTTGTCACCATCACCATCCCACTGGATTTTAGAACTGCTATTTGGGCCTCAGCACTCCTGCCATGGACAGAATAAAGAGCTACCTCTGGAACATACCCCAGGCAGCAACAAAAAAGGCTCTCGCAGTGGATGACAAACAAGGACTGGACTGACATTATATTGGAGAAACTTGAACTTGATTTGAAAATGGAAACATTTGGCAAATTATGGACTAAATGAGACGGTTGTTTGGTTTGAATGTGCCTTAAACTAATACATGAGGCTGAGTTTAAGATATCAACAAATCTTCCTGAACGATTTGTCAAAACCTTTTTATGTCCAGGATTTGAGAGTTTTGTTGTGTTCTTTAACTTTTCTAACAGTATTGGGTTGATTGTGTTGATTTTACTTTTGTTCATTCACTAATTCTACGAAATTCTCTGGCCGAACACAACAAAAGGCAAGTTTATTTGCAGAGCACAATTCGCACACAAGGCAATTCTAACAGGAACAATCGCAAAGACATGACAGAACAACAAACAAACAACAACAAAACAAAACCTTCATTTCTATTCATTCAATTTAATAATTTTGCTGACAGAATTTCTCTAAAGAATGACGTTTTAATTTAAAGAAATGTAAAGGCTGTCCGTCAAAATAGTTTAAATAAAATCACAAAGACATGACAAAAATCCCTAATCACAAAACAGTTTAAGACATGAAAGAGAAGAGTGCAAAGAAAATCCTTTCAGTCATAAACACAGCTAAACAAAACTGTTTTTATCTTAGATTTGAACATTGTCAGAGAAGAACCTGTCTCACATCTTCAGGAAGAATGTTCCAGATTTTAGCTGCATAAAACTGAAACACAGATTCTCCATGTTTAGTCCTGACTCTGGCACCAGCAGGAGGCCGGTCCATGTTTAGTCCTGACTCTGGCACCAGCAAGAGGCCGGTCCATGTTTAGTCCTGACTCTGGCACCAGCAGGAGGCCGGTCCATGTTTAGTCCTGACTCTGGCACCAGCAGGAGGCCGGTCCATGTTTAGTCCTGGCTCTGGCACCAGCAAGAGGCCGGTCCATGTTTAGTCCTGACTCTGGCACCAGCAGGAGGCCGGTCCATGTTTAGTCCTGACTCTGGCACCAGCAGGAGGCCGGTCCATGTTTAGTCCTGACTCTGGCACCAGCAAGAGGCCGGTCCATGTTTAGTCCTGACTCTGGCACCAGCAAGAGCCGGTCCATGTTTAGTCCTGACTCTGGCACCAGCAAGAGGCCGGTCCATGTTTAGTCCTGACTCTGGCACCAGCAGGAGGCCGGTCCATGTTTAGTCCTGACTCTGGCACCAGCAGGAGGCCGGTCCATGTTTAGTCCTGACTCTGGCACCAGCAAGAGGCCGGTCCATGTTTAGTCCTGACTCTGGCACCAGCAAGAGCCGGTCCATGTTTAGTCCTGACTCTGGCACCAGCAAGAGGCCGGTCCATGTTTAGTCCTGACTCTGGCACCAGCAGGAGGCCGGTCCATGTTTAGTCCTGACTCTGGCACCAGCAGGAGGCCGGTCCATGTTTAGTCCTGACTCTGGCACCAGCAAGAGGCCGGTCCATGTTAGTCCTGACTCTGGCACCAGCAGGAGGCCGGTCCATGTTTAGTCCTGACTCTGGCACCAGCAGGAGGCCGGTCCATGTTTAGTCCTGACTCTGGCACCAGCAGGAGGCCGGTCCATGTTTAGTCCTGACTCTGGCACCAGCAGGAGGTCGGCCCATGTTTAGTCCTGACTCTGGCACCAGCAGGAGGCCGGTCCATGTTTAGTCCTGACTCTGGCACCAGCAGGAGGCCGGTCCATGTTTAGTCCTGACTCTGGCACCAGCAGGAGGCCGGCCCATGTTTAGTCCTGACTCTGGCACCAGCAGGAGGCCGGTCCATGTTTAGTCCTGACTCTGGCACAAGCAGGAGGCCGGTCCATGTTTAGTCCTGACTCTGGCACCAGCAGGAGGCCGGTCCATGTTTAGTCCTGACTCTGGCACCAGCAGGAGGCCGGTCCCTGAGGTCCTCAGAGTTCGAGATGGTTCATATGACACTAACATATCCAAGATGTACTTTGGTGCTAGGCCATGGAGAGACTTGTACACAAGCAGAGCTGCTTTAAAGTCTATTCTCTGAGCCACAGGGGGCAGTGCAGAGACCTGAGAACAGGACTAATGTGATGGTACTTCCTGGTTCTAGTCAGGACCCGAGCAGCAGCGTTCTGGATGAACTGCAGCTGTTTTACAGCTCGTTTGGACAGACCAGTGAGCGGCCGTTACAGTCTAATCTACTGGAGACAAAAGTATGGATAAGTCTCTCTAAATCTGGTTTAGACACTATATTTTTGATTTTAGCAATGTTTCTTAGATGGTAAAAAGCTGCTGATGTTGACGTGGCTGTTAAAATTCAAGTCCATTATTACCCCCAGATTTCTAACTTGGTTTGTAGGTTTTAGAGCGAGACTCTGGAGGTAACCGCGAACATTTTCTCTTTGTTTCTGTCTTGAAACAATCTTGTCTGAGTTCAACTGGAGAAAGTTGTTTTGCACACATCTGTTGGATGCAGTGAAAGAGTGAATCCATCCATCCATTTTCTGCCGCTTTATCTGGGGCCGGGTCGCGGGGGCAGCAGTCTGAGCAGGGACTCCCAGACTTCCTTCTCCCCAGACACTTCCTCCAACTCCTCCGGGGGGATCCTGAGGCGTTCCCAGGCCAGCCGAGAGACATAGTCTCTCCAGCGTGTCCTGGGTCTTCCCCGGGGCCTCTTCCCGGTGGGACATGCCTGAAACACCTCCCGAGGGAGGCGCCCAGGAGGCATCCGGAACAGATGCCCGAGCCACCTCAGCTGGAGGAGCAGCGGCTCTACTCCGAGCTCCTCACCTTATCTCTAAGGGAGCGCCCAGCCACACGGCGGAGGAAACTCATTTCGACCGCTTGTATCCGCGATTTGTCCTTTCGGTCACTACCCAAAGATCATGATCATAGGTGAGGGTAGGAACGTAGACCGACCCGTAAATAGAGAGCTTTGACTTTCGACTCAGCTCCTTCTTCACCACAACAGTCCAATGCACCGATCCGCCTGTCAATCTCATGCTCCATCCTTCCCTCACTCGTGAACAAGACCCCGAGATACTTGAACTCCTCCACTTGGGGCAAGGACTCCCCACCCACCTGAAGAGGGCAAGCCACCTTTTTCCGGTCGAGAACCATGGCCTCGGATTTGGAGGTGCTGATTCTCATCCCAGCCGCTTCACACTCGGCTGCAAACCGTTCCAGTGCATGTTGCAGGTCCGGGTTTGATGGAGCCATCAGGACAACATCGTCTGCAAACAGCAGAGATGAGATCCTGTGGTCCCCAAACCGGACACCCTCCGACCCCTGACCACACCCTCCGACCCCTGACCATACCCTCCGACCGCTGACTGCGCCTAGAAATTCTGTCCATAAAAACTATGAACAGAACCGTTGACAAAGGGCAGCCCTGAGGAGTCCAACATGCACTGGGAACAGGTCTGACTTACTGCCGGAAATGAACACAGCTCCTGCTCCGGTCATACAGGGACCGGACAGCCCTGAGCAAAGGGCCCCGGACCCCGTACTCCCGGAACACCCCCCAAAGGACACCCCGAGGGACACGGTCGAAAACCTTCTCCAGATCCACAAAGCACATGTGGACTGGTTGGGCAAACTCCCATGAACCCTGGAGTACCCGATGGAGAGTCTAGTGCTGGTCCAGTGTTCCACGACCGGGACGAAAACCACTCTGCTCCTCCTGAATCCGAGGTTCGACTATCGGTCGGATTCTGCTCTCCAGTACCTTGGAATAGACCTTACCCGGGAGGCTGAGGATTGTGATCCCTCTGTAGTTGGAACACACCCTCCGGTCCCCCTTCTTGAACAGAGGGACCACCACCCCTCTCTGCCAGTCCAGAGGCACGGTCCCCGACCGCCATGCGATGTTGCAGAGACGTGTCAACCAAGACAGTCCTACAACATCCAGATACTTTAGGTACTCAGGGCGGATCTCATCCACCCCCGGAGCCCTGCCACCGAGGAGTTTGCGAACAACCTCAGTGACTTCAGCTTGGGTGATGGGTGAGTCCCCGGTCTCTACTTCCTCTTCGGAAGACGTGACTGAGGCATTAAGGAGATCCTCAAAGTATTCCTTCCACCGTCAGACGACATCCCCAGTCGAGGTCAGCAGGCCTCCACCCGCACCGTAAACGGTGTTGGTGAGGCACTGCTTCCCCCTCCTGAGGTGCCGGACGGTTTGCCAGAATTTCTTTGGTGCCGACCGATAGTCCTCCTCCATGGCCTCCCCAAACTCCTCCCAGGCCCGGGTTTTTGCCTCTACGACAGCACGAGCCGCGGCTCGCTTGGCCTGCCAATACCTGTCGATGACCTCCGGAGACCCACAAGCCAGAGTGGCCTGATAGGCCTCCTTCTTCAGTCTGACGACATCCCTTACTTCCGGTGTCCACCACCGGGTTCGGGGGTTGCCGCCACGACAGGCACTGGAGACCTTGCGACCACAGCTCCGAGCAGCCGCATCAACAATGGAGGCGGAGAACATGGTCCACTCGGACTCAATGTCCCCAACCTCCCCCGGGACATGGGAGAAGCTCTCTCGGAGGTGCGAGTTGAATACCCTACTGACAGAGGGCTCCACAAGACGTTCCCAACAGACCCTCACAATGCGCTCGGGTCTGCCAAGTCTGTCCGGCTTCCTCCTCCGCCAGCGGATCCAACTCACCACCAGGTGGTGATCGGTTGACAACTCTGCCCCTCTCTTCACCCGAGTGTCCAAGACACGCGGCCGGAGGTCAGATGACACAACAAAGTCGATCATTGACCTCCGGCCTAGGTTGTCCTGGTGCCATGTGCACTGATGAACACCCTTGTGCTTGAACATGGTGTTTGTTATGAACAATCCGTGGCTAGCACAGAAGTCCAATAACTGAACACCGCTCGGGTTCAGATCGGGGAAGCCGTTCTTCCCGATCACCCCTCTCCAGGTGTCACTGTCATTGCCCACGTGGGCGTTGAAGTCCCCCAGTAGAACAACGGAGTCCCCGGTCGGTGCACTGTCCAGTACCCCTCCCAAGGACTCCAAGAAGGCCGGGTACTCTGCACTGCTGTTCGGCCCAGAGTCCTGGAGACGTACAGGTCCTGCAAAGATGGAAGTCCGCAGCCGATCACCCTCTCGGAAGAGTGCACAATGCGCTCTAGTCTCTGTTTGTTCCTGGCTGTGGCTCCAGCGTATCACACGGTGAAGGAGGAGGTGAGGATGAACTCAATGATGGCCATGTAGAACTGCACCATCATATCCGCTGGCAGATTGGCTTTCCTCAGCTGCCGCAGGAAGTACATCCTCTGCTGGGCCTTCTTGATGAGGGAGCTGATGGTGAGCTCCCACTTGAGGTCATGGGTGATGGTGGCGCCGAGAAAGCGGAAGGAGTCCAAAGTAGTGATAGGGAAGTCTGTGATAGTGAGGGGGGGCTGGGACTTTCCTTAAGTCCACGATCATCTTCACTGTCTTCTGGGCGTTGAACTCTAGGTTGTTACGGATGCACCAGAACACCTGTCGGTCCACCTCCCTCCTGTAGACAGACTCATCCCCATCCAAGATGAGCCCGATGAGGGTGGTGTTGTCCACAAAACTAGTGTTTTACGGAGTCGTGGCTGGAGGTGCAGCAGTTTGTGTACAGGAAGAAGAGCAGAGAAGAAAGTACACAGCCCTATGGAGATCCTGTGCTGATAGTCCGAGTATCTGAGACATTCTTCCCCAGCCCTACGCACTACCTCCGATCCGTCAGGAAGTCAGTGATCCACCTGCAGGTGGAGTCAGGCACGTTGAGCTGGGAGAGCTTGTCCTGGAGCAGAGCAGGAGGATGGTGTTTGAAGTCCACAAACAGGATCCTGGAATAGGTTCCCGGCGAGTCCAAATGCTGCAGGGTGAAGTGGAGTGCCAGGTTGATGGCATTGTCCACAGACCTGTTGGCTCTGTGGGCGAACTGCAGGGGGTCCATCAGGGAGAAGGTGAAGGACTTGGGGTGGGGAAAGACCAGGCGCTTGTTGCGGAAAATATACTATACACACGGTGCCAGAGAAATAAGGCAGAATAGAACCAAGTTGTTGTGTGGTCAAATGTGGGTCTTAATTTCAGCCGTGCACAAGCCGAAATGCTTTCCCTGATAGAGTCGTCTCTCCCTCCCTGGTCTGACTGAATGAGTCTCACAAACTCCAGCTTAAAAAGGCACAACAGTCAAACTTGATGTCAGAAAGTAATGATTAGTAGAGGCCATTGTTTAATCCCTGGGTGTGGGTTATCAGACCGCCCACAAAGGCACCTTCCTAATCCTCAACACACATTAACAGTTTATGGCAGGGCTCGCTGTCCTTCACCTAGGCAACTGTCCACTGACCAAAGCACAGGACAAAGGTTACTAAGCTGACCATATTAAAACAATCAAACATCCTGTGTATCTTATTCACTAAACAAGTAAATCAACAAGTAAATGAACTGACATTTTCCACTTCACGCCTGCACAGTGTCTCTAGGTGGCAGGAGTGACACCGTCTGGTCCAGCAGCTTTTCGGGAGTTGGATTTCTGGAATAGTCTGCTTACATCCTGTTCCTGAACTGTGAGAGTGGTTGGGGAGGTGGGAGGTACCGGGGTTGGCAGAGCCGGCCCAGCCTACAAGCGAACTAAGCAGCCGCGTAGGGCCCCGAGGCGTTAGTAGGGCCCCCAATCTGGCAACCCGTCTTATGCGAAGTGCAAGCGCAGCGTGCGCCACTAGTGTAGTAGCGCTGCTGGCGCGGCAGCGCACACAGCGGTAACATATAACGCACAAACCGCATTTATTTGTAATGACAATCTGGCAACCAAGACACCAAACCTGCGCTGATTGGGCAACTTCATTGTGCGCGAGGAGAACAAGAGCAAAATAGAAACACAACAGAACGTGGTCCCTGCGTGGTCCTCATGTCCAGAAGAATATATCTCCTGGTGCCGAAAAACGAAAGAAGAAACTTCTTGACGATGTAAAGAAACTGCAAACTCAACAACACTCTCCAGGTATTGAACTTCTCTTACAAAGAGACGGTTAATGCTTCTGTTTGAAACAACACGATTCTGTCACGTTAGTTCGCTCAGGCTGGAGGCGACGAGAGCTCTGAGCACAATATGTGTGAATGAAAGATAATGAGCTTAACATTTACACCAGCCCCCTAGTGTCAGCTGCAGGTGAGGCCGGTGAGGGGCGTCTATGCCCCGGGTCACTAAGAGGCGGAGATCCGGTCCGGACGAGCGCCGTCTCGTCCAGAACCTCTGACGTGAAACTTTGGAGTGAACAGTGTGCGGCCCCTGTCCCGGGCCCCTGTCCCGGGCCCCTGTCCCGGGCCCCTGTCCCGGGCCCCTGTCCCGGGCCCCTGTCCCGGGCCCCTGTCCCGGGCCCCTGTGCAGCCTCAGTCAAAGATGAGCTGGTTTGAGTTTGCGTCCCTCTCTCTCACATCACCATGTTGTTGTTGTTGTTGTTGTTTTATGGCGGTTGGCATCCAATTGTTGCATTACCGCCTGACTTTATTCCTCAGACTTTTCGTAGTCCTCATGTGAGATCAATCGTGACTCGTGATGTCTGTTTTACTTTGACTTCTTAACGTGCAATAAGAGGAACGTAAAGGTGCAGGAGTCCAGTGTGTGATGTTCTGATCAGAACAAACATTTATATTGTAATTCACTTTTAATAGAGCTATAAAACAATTCAATTTATTTAAAAAGCATCATTAGACTATTTGTTATAAATTATAATAAATTGATAGTGAAAAATAACCAGACATATTATGATTACGTCTGTTATAGAATAATACTATATATTTTTATACAAAAGTGGCAAAGTTGCAGAAACGCAGTCTCTTCACTATAGCTAGATTTGGACCTTCACTTCTCGTTCTGTTCATTCTCTGGGAATAACATGTTTGTTTTATCAGTGTTAATTGTTCATCAAGCAATGCTTATGCCATTTTTTTAATTTAATATAACTTGTTTTGTCACTTTGGCAAGAAGGAACAGTTGGGAGCTGTAAAAGATAAATTAGTAAGGATAACTATTACTATTAAAATGAATCAATTTGACCATAATTATTTTTCATAGCCAATATTGTATTGAGTAATTAAGTACACTAATGTATTAATAACTGGCTTTAGTCATTTTCTCCTGGCACAGTTTCATCACATCATCATTTTATAGCATTACAACCTCAACATTTTACTCTTACTTTAGCCGGCTGGACCACATTAAAATGCACCAGAAGACCCAAAAAAGGTCTGAAAATTTCTGGGGAAGGGCCCCCAGACCCCCCCTGTTCATTAATTTAAACTGCTAATGTGGCTGTCGACCCTTAACGCCCATAAATACACCCAAAAACATATCTGGGACGTGTGTTATTTGTACAGGGAGTAGAGGTGATGTCAGCGGAATACCAAGTTGCATTGTGGGATTTAAGTTAGCAATATTTGAGCTTGTGAGGTGCTGAGAATAAACTAACTGGCAAACAGATGCCCTGGAGTTTTGGTGCGCTTTGTTTGCGTTGAAGAAAGTTCCCATATGTGAATTGTTTACTGACAATGGCAATAAAACTGATTCTGATGACGTGGCGAAGGGCCCCCAAAAATGTTTTCGCTTAGGGCCCCCTGAAGGCTTGGGCCGGCCCTGGGGGTTGGGTTGGCAGAGGTGGTCACAGGGGGGGAGGGGATATCAAATCTACAGTAGAAAGAGCTGTCGTCTGTGGAAGGGGGAGCTCAGGGCTTGTAATTGGTGAGAAGCCGGAGCCCACTTCACACAGAAGCGGGGTTGTTGCTGCTTCAGACACGTATTGTACTGTGATCTGGCTCTCGACACCTCCCTGCTAAATCAATAGTTTGCATCTTTGTCGTGCTCTCTATCACCGGCCCTGTGCGCTGCATGTAGATGAACTTTAGGGTTATTTTTTGCATTGCGGAATTCATAGCACTTTTAATGCCCTGAACTTAGTCATTAAAGAATAATACAAACTCATTACACTTGTGGAAAATATTTCTCACAGCAATTAGTTCAAACGGCAGCTGAGCTGAAGGGTTTGTTAATATGTTTTGTGCGATACTATGTGCGTCCGGTAGGCACTGGTCAATCTTCAACTGAGTCTTCCTCGGTCAGAAGGAACAGACAACTCCAGTTCACACTTGAACATTTATTGAAGGGAGCAAACATTGGGAGGAGGAGGTATATTTACAGATGGATTTGAGAGGAAAGGTGTGTGGGTGTGTAAATATTGATGTGTATGTGTGTGTGTGTGGACATCTGAAAAGAAAGACAATAAAACTATGTCAGGAAACATTGAATATGCATAAAAGGCTTGTAGTTACACTCAACAAACACGAGAGGGAGCCCTGATGTAGTTACATTCAGCGACCAAAAGAGGGAGCCCTAATGTAGTTATATTAAATGACCACGAGAGGGAGCCCCAAGCTTACAAGTACAGTTACAGGTAAAGCGTAACTCTCCCAAGAAACGTGTCATAAATATACAAAGTAAACTGCACAATATACAGATGAGGGACTATTTAAAGGGAAATGTACAGGACAGAGGATCGAATTATGGACATATATGTGTAGATCCGAAGCACTATTGGGACGTAGTAACGGGTGGGCCCAGCCACGCGCTATCACTTTAACAGCCAACATCAGCACGCAAACAAGCATCTGTGCTCTAACTTACAGAACTTTGACATGCATACATGGTTACAAACAATACTCACATCATATGGACGCACACTGTACCTATACACACAGGATAAGGCAGGATAAAAAGACAGTGACACTAGGCTCTGCTCCTCACACAGTACATGTACAACTTCTCTCTGTGAATCTCTTTTTGAACCTGGAGCTTTGACTTCCGCCATTTCCGTTCGGCCCGGCAGCACTCCCTTTTCTGTGCCCTGACTGAATCATCATTTCTCCACGGCGCCTTCTGCTTATTTTTAACAATTTTAGCCTTCAGAGGGGCAATGGTGTCCAGAACATTCAAAACACTTGATGTAACAGAGTTCAACAAATCATTTACATTAGAACATGAGACATTTTCAAAGTTCATACCCCAGTGCACCTGTGTCATCATTTATGTGTCTCCTCTGAACAACTGCAATACCAACCTCTGAACAGCTCCAGGACCAACCGGTGGTTTGGGAAAAACAGACATGTCAAAGAAGACACAGAAATGATCAGACAGAGCAGCATCGACAACATTGATTTACCCCCTTTGTAATTATAAGATCTAGAGTGTGCCCTCTGCTGTGGGTGGGGTCACTCTGCTGTGGGTGGGGTCACTCTGCTGTGGGTGGGGCCTCTCTGCTGTGGGTGGGGCCTCTCACATGCTGAGTAAGACTGAAGGTTTCAAGGACAGCATCAAGCTCTTTAGTGTTTTTGTATTTGACTGAGTCCTGCTTCTGCTGGTGTTTTGAGCATGTGTTTTTTACCATCAAAAGAACTGCTGGGAATGAAAAGCCTTGCCTTACCCCGGGCTCACTCACACCGCGTCCAGCTGCAGTGCAGTGACCAGTCTTTCCGTAGCATTAAAAGTGCAAGAGAAGGTTAGACTGTTCACCATGCAGTGCGATGGAGCCAGCGGAGGTGCTATACCCCAGGCCTTTTCAATGACGTCTTCAAAACAAGGTGAGACGAAAAGGAAATCAAATAAGCACGGATGAAATCCATCCAGTGTTAAAATCGATTATCTTTACTACCGCCGTACATGTACGTACATTAGGTAATAGCCGGTCATGGTCACAAAGTGTGTAACGCCATGAACTCTGTTATGTGATACCATGGACAAAGACAAATAAATCAAAATAAAATAAAAGATCCGTGCTTACCCCTTGTTTGAAGACACATCAAGTAGAAAAAAACTGAACGAATCCCAAACCGTGAGTACATAGTAGTGATGGGTAGATAGAGTACACCAACACAGTACTGTATTGGTGTACTCTATTTCTCCATCTGGTGGTCTAAAAAAGGTAGGGCTGCTGCCTCTCAAGCAGACATGTTAACGCAATACTGGGATCATTAATTCAAAAATGCGAACGCTGAATGCCTTCTGATTTTCAACTAATATTTGAGATAATTTAGTGAGATGGTCACTCAATCTTATTAATTAAAGCAAATAACAGCCTATTGTACAATAATGTAGGCTGTAAAGGGACTTGAAATAAATGTTAATGAATAAATATATATATAGGGCTTGCAGAGGTTATTCTTGTGAAAGATCACAAGTATCCCTCAAAGAGGAACTGGCAAATATCTATCACACAACACGAGCAACTAACAGTTGCCTTCTCTAGAATTCCTCACAGACATGGCAAAACTTTTCGCATTGTTGATGAATTCTGTATGGAATATCTTGGGCAAAGAACACCCTCTTGCCTTTGTACTGAGGTCATTCCCATGATGGTTAAGAAAGTCGTTATCAGGCCTCATGGTTTATCGCTCTCGGGTAATGAGAGGGAGCACAATTCCAGTCCTGGATACCAGTTCAGGGATCACCCTCTTGAGAAAGCTCTCAGTGTTTTCCCCTCTCACAACGTCTTGCTCCTCGTTTCTTGGGGTTATGTGGGTGGGTCAAATGTCGGCAGAGGTGCAGTGTTACGTGCAAGTTAAGTGTAAGTGGACATTATATCCTAAGGGTCCTTAATGTTTTCTTTTGTTATCTGATCCTACAAAAAAAATTACACAGCTTAACATTTGTGTCAAACTTGAAGCGTTCTAGGACTCGTATAAAAATGCAGCCCATTATACGCATTATAGCAGGGGTGGGCAATTATTTTCCATATTCGAATCCAGGCAAGTAGCGGAGGGCCGGCCCGCGATCATTGGTGTGAAAAAAATAAAAATCTAAAAAAAAAATATCAAATGAAATATCACTTGCTTGTCAAATATAGCTATTGACTCTATTATTTAATTGATTTCACGTCATATTTATTAAGGATACAAGTGCAGACAGATGCCTGAGGGCAAAAAAGAAAAAAAATATTTTAATTTTTTTAATTGTTTTCAAATATTACTTGGCATGTTGAAATATGCCAAGGCCGCATTATAAAGACAAACGGGCCACTAGTGGCCCGCGGGCCGTAGTTTGCCCACCCCTGTATCATAGGCCTCAGATTTCTGAAAAATATCAAAATTTTAGCAGTACATTATTCACTACATGTGAAATGTAAGTTTTCAAACTGGAATTTAAGAGGTTAAGTTGGATAAATAATTAATAAAAATCATATTTTTGTCTAGGGTAGGGATGGGTCTTTAATTAGAGGTGAAAACTTTTTAAATTCATGTCCTTAGGGTCCAAGGTGTGGAATTGTTTCTCACTGTCCCAATGGATCAATTCAGAAGCGAAGCATTTTTTAATAAATAAAAAATGTGTAATGTCATTAACCAAACCGAAATACTGGGCGAACAAAGAAGGCAAAATGGCAAGGCAAGTTTATTTGTAGAACACAATAGGAAGCAATTCAAAGTGCTTGACACAACAGGATGGACACAGGAGGACAAAGATATCCATAGGAAAGCCAGAGGGTTAATGCCAACTCACATGTGCTAAAACACTTGCCCTCACAGCAGCTTGTCTAGAGATAAAATATCATGATTTATGCCAAATAATCAGTGCAAAACAAGAACATGTTTACAGAGACAGGAGGTGGCAGACACCACACCTCAAAGGTTAGGCTACAAATTGTACGTTTAAAATGCTGTAATTGTATATTTGAAGTTGAAATACTATACACTGACAAAACATCTAAACCAGTTGCGACAAATAAACAAAATAATAATAATTTGAAATGTTGTTGTCAGATTCTTTTTTAATCTGATGAAAGAAAATGTTTCTTCATGTTTGTTCTTGGTTAATCTGAAGCTGACACACACTGGACTGAACAAAACTGATGAGTCAGTGGAAGCATCATACAACAACAGAAGATATCTTTTCAGATACATGACTTACACTACTAAGGAAGGAAGTGGAGAGTCAAGCTGGTTTAATCAGCCTAGAACACTTTTATCAGTGTACATTTTATACATATACATTATACATATATATATATATACATATACATATATATATATATATATACATACGTATATATATACATATATATATATATATACACATATACATATATACACATATACATATATATATATATATATATATATACATATATACATACGTATATATATACATATATATATATATATACATACATATATACATACGTATATATATATATATATACATATATACATACGTATATATATATATATATATATACATATATACATACGTATATATATATATATATATATATTAGGGCTGGGCAACGATTAAATTTTTTAATTGCGATTAATCGCATTATTTCCCTGATTAATCACGATTAATCAAATTTTTACGTGCAAAATTCGAAATGAATTCAAAAGAAGTGTAAAGTGCATCAGCATTTTTATTCAGTAGCAGTTAAATAAAATATTAAGTATTCACTTGCCACAAAATCCTGAGCCACAATCATTAAAGATGAACAGGCCACTTCGGAGGTAACGTCAGAAACATTGTTATCTCATTAAACATTAGACACTCAAAACACATTTTAGGAGCAGCAGAACCAGTCCAGTACCAAATGTCCCTAAAGCAGAAAACACTTCAGTACAGTTTGTAAATTCTTAGAACTTGACACTAAAGACATAACATTAGTTGTGCAAACAAACACTAAACCAGTTAAATACAAATAAATACATTGTCTACATTTTAACTTAAACAATGTAATCAAACACAAAACTAAAGCTTATTGCCACTGCCAGGGCTTTGAAAAGAACCAGAAAAGTTTGTAGATTCCTAAAACTGGGTGTTTTTTTACTCCTCTGCACTAAACCAGTTGCTAAGGCACCAGATTATTCACGTTTTCAGCTGATAAAAGACGCTCTCTTCTTCTGGACAATATGATCAGCAAGAGAAAGAAGAAAGAGAAAACAATCTTTCGCAGGGGACGGAGGTTGCTGGTGTGGCCAAGTACTTCTGCGCTATGGGGGCCAGCCTGCTGCGTGAGCCTGGGGGCCAGCCTGCTGCGTGAGCCTGGGGGCCAGCCTGCTGCGTGAGCCTGCATGTTTAGACCACCACTCTAAGGGGCAGGAATCTGAGATGATGGCGGGCTCTGCTCTGTAGCGACGCACACAGTTCTCAATTAAGTCTTCTTCCTGCTCAGAGTCAGACTCAGATGAGACAGCCAATAGGGTTAGCTTTTTCTTAGGTGGCTCTGAGGTTTTTTCTTCCATAGGTTTCTCCCTCTGTTCCCTCTGTTCCTTGATTATGTTGGTCACTGAGGCCCACACCTCACTCCTCTCAGCTCTAGGTATGCACTTTACGTCCTTGAATCTAGGGTCCAAGGCCGTAGCAATCTTCAGATATGCAATGTTGGCATTTCCCTTGCGTGTCTCTATGTTGTTTCTGAAGGTAGACTTGAACTTGGTCACACAGGCAGGGTCATCATCTGAGCTCTCCATCAGCCGGGACAGATGGCAAAAAGCAGAGACACAGAGCATGAGACATACTTTTCTCCTCCCAAAAGTTCAGTCAAATACCTGCAACAGAAAATCAACTCCAGTCAAAAATAAATTGCATTCACTTACAGTATACACACAGAAAATATCCTCTACATATGAATGCTGCATTTACACATTTACTCTATTTCTCGCTTACATGCACTCAGATAGGATAGTGAGAAAGATGATGTAAAACATACGTGCAAGGCTCCAGAAGCATTTCCAACTTCTCCAGTTTTGTCCATTTCAGCTGTAGTTGGCATGACAATCTTGGTGTTTGTGGTGAGGACGTCCCTCAGTGGCTGTTCGTTTCTGCGGATGCTTTTTAGAGTAGAATTCCATCTGGTTTGAACATCTTGCACTAGCGACTCCTTCTTCTGTCCATGTTCAACTTGTTGTTGCTCTAATTCGGCTGCACTTGCTGGACTGTGTTTAAAGTGCCCCACAACCTTTCTGCACTTGGCCAGGACATTGTCAAACGCACTGTTCTGCAGTGATACTGTGACAGAACGCTGGAGACTGTGCGTGAAGCAGGGGACATGATCAAAAGGCAGTTGTCTCGCAGCAGCGATCATATTTGGTGCACTATCTGTGCTACGTGTGGTGACTTTATTTGACACATTCCACTGCTGTGCAACGTCAGTAAAGTGCCCCGCGCACGTTTCAGCATAATGTCTCTCCTCTGTTTTCATCACAGTCAGAGCATGTGAATGCAGCGCCCACTTTTCATCGATGTAATGCACTGTAACTCCGAGGCAATTGTGGTTCCTGACTGATGTCCAGTAGTCCCCAGTGAGAGCAACAGCGGGTGCTAGTTCTAAAGCTGTGGCTTTTGCAGCCCTCTCCTTTTCGAACAACTCGTGTATTTGCCGTGTGATGGTGCGTCGTGAGGGCATTTCATACCTGTCATCATTTGTAGCGATTTTCAACAAGTTTCTCAGACCAGGGTCCTCTACCACGCTGACCGGCCTGCAGTCTGGAGCAATCCATTTTGCTAAGGCAGTTAACTTCTCTTGTCTATTTTTGTCTAGACTTCTCCCTGGATTTATCGTAGTCTGCCGAAGCGCTCCACTGTTAAATGCCTTGCTAGTATCAACCGAGTGCTTTGCGTTAAGGTGGTACTTTAGACTAGACGTACTCCGATGATAAGTCAATTCAGCCTGGCAGTGATTGCAAATGACTTTGGTTTTATCGACTCCACCAGCTGAAAGAACTTTAAATGTAAGAGATCCATGTTTGTTTAACTATGTAACCGCCACCTCTTCTCTTTTCCGGTTCCGCAGCAGGTAGCAACCTACTTTTACAAAATAAAAGCCTGTCAGCAACAGATTTTACAATAATACAATAAAATATAAAACCTGTGTTAATGCGCATTAAAATAATTGATCGCATTAAATAAGTGATGAGTTAACGCGATAATAACGCGTTAACTTGCCCAGCCCTATATATATATATATATATATATATATATATATATATATATATAAATATATATATATATATATATATATATATATATATTTATATATATATATTTATATCCATATATCCATCCCACACTCTCTGACTCTCTGTGTGTAGCCCCTCTGACTAGGGTTACTGGAGTAGTAGCATTCTAGAGATTCATGATTTAATTCACAAAATCCTACCAATGGTTAGAAAGAGCTGGTCTGAAGGACATGTTTTTTTGATAGGAACATACATGATATACATGCTGTGAACAGACCGGATTGTAGCCTAATCTGCATCCATTGCTCAAGGACACAATGAGAGTGTGCTCTTCTGCCCCCTGTGGCACTTGGTTTGTTATAGGTCTTCCCATTCCCCGGGACGCAGCAAGGCCCAGGCGGAAGGCAAGCCTTCCCTGGCCGACCCGCTGGCGGAGGAAGTGCACTCGACGAGGGCCAGCGGCACCCGGGGAGAGGTCCCTCGTGGGGATCCTCCCGCACCAGGAGGCTGTCCCTTGCTCGCCGAGTTGAATGCCCGCGCAGACTGCTCGGACCTCATCCGTTTACCTCTAAATGGTTTCATGTCCTCTTGAACTCTCTCTTCAAAGTTCTTTTCAACTTTCCCTTGCAATACTTGATGCCTATCTGCCTCGTGCCGGTATTTAGCCTTAGATGAAGTTTACCACCCGCTTTGTGCTGCATTCCCAAACAACCCGACTCCGTGAAAGGGGCCGTTACCTGAGCACCATTAGCTGAGCCTCTATCAGAAGGACTCCCCCGATCGACACCGGGCAAGTGGTCTTCCGTACGCCACATTTCCCGCGCCCGCCTGTTGGACAGGGATTCGGCGCTGGGCTCTTCCCTTTAGCGAGATGGGAACTCCCAGTGTTCTGTGGGGGAAGCAGCCCCACGGGGCAGAGATTGGTCTGCTCTTGAGGGGATGAAGGGTGGGCAGGACTGCCTAGGGCAGTCGGGCCGCTCTGCGACAACCCAAGCCGTGGGAGGTTGTGCCTCCCAATTGATGGCAAAGAGACCCTCAGACAGGCGTAGCCCTTGGAGGAACCCGGGGCCGCAAGGTGCGTTCGAAGTGTTGAGTTGTTCAGGTTTGGTTTTGTGTGCGACAAACTCAAGTGTAGGTTCTCACACACCTCTTAAGTCACATGACAGAGACTATAAGGGTCAGAGTTGAACTGATTCACTTCCTCTTCCTGAGCAGACCTGAGAACATGGTGGTTTCTGGTGAGCCAAACAATAGTAATACTTGTAATGTTTTAACCTTTTGCTAAAATACTTAATTGTAATTTTGTATTTTGTATTATATCTTTTAAAGGGTCTTAACAGTCCAGTGTTTTAAAGGTACACGTTTATCTTTGATTTTATTATGAATGTAATGAAACTGTTAATGCTAACTGCACTGTGCTTACAGGCTCAGTCCTGGTTGCCGTTTATATAGTTTATTTTGTACCTTTTAGTCCGTATTACCTAATAGTCCCGCAGTTGGTGTAGGTCTTTAGGGTGCTGGGAAGGATTGGGGCTCACTTTAGAGACTTTATTTATAGTGATTGGTGATGGCGGCACTTGTTGTTTGGTGTTTTCTGTTATGGAAATGGCTTTGTATGTTTTAATCTTGTTTCTTTGATACTTGTAGCATGCCTCTGCCTCTCCCTCCCCAGCTTTAGAGTGGAACCTCACCAATTCTCCCTCGTCTGAGCGGTCAGTGTCCTGCCCAGTGTCCAGGACCTGAGCCACGCCCAGGCCCTTAATCAGAAGGACATGGGTACACTGTACGGGGGAAATGATTGTTTGTGACGTCTAAAAGGCCCACATTATAACGCTCGACATCTATTGTGGGCTTTTGTATTTACTTTTACCCCATCCAAGTCAAGCGCCATTTGCCATTTCATCTTGCCTGAGAAGTGTGAGTGTGGTGGGGTGTGGTGGGGTGTGGTGGGGTGTGGTGGGGTGTGGTGGGGTGTGGTGGGTGTGGTGGGTGTGGTGGGTGTGGTGGGTGTGGTGGGGTGTGGTTGGGAGGTGGTTAACCCATGAACACACATCAGAACACAATGTTTGCCATTACATCACATTCTCTCCTCCGTGTTTTGTTCACTGAATGAGCCGCAGATCCCAGGTCTGAGAGGGAGATAGTGGGAGGGAGGTGTGGGACCGTCGTATATAAGAACCTCGAAGCTGAGCACAGTAGTCAGACGGAAGCAGCTCAGGTATGACTCAAACATTTATTATACAATGTTTTAACTGGTATTGTAAAATGTATGGTGATGTTGAATTATCATTCCTATGGATGCGTTTACAAGGAGACATAAAGATGGCTCTGTGGTGTTTGGTATGTGCTTTCACTCAGGGCCCTCAGGTTTAGGACCAACGTCATGTACAGTATCTGTGAAGTATCCATACTAAAACAATCACAGATTCAAATGTGACCTCTCCGCAACTGTTTTTAGAGGACCACATGCAAACGATGAGAAAGTGTTTTTACTATTATCAAGACTATTCCTTAAATCAAAATTGAGTTTGAAATGTTGTGCACGTTGTGTACAGCAGAGTTGGATATTTCTTTTAACAGTAAAACTAAAGTAAAAGGTTATTTTGAGGACTCTTTTAGCTGGTTTGGAAAGGCTGGAATAACCCTAGTTTAGATCTGGTTTAGTTCATGTTTAGTTTTAGTTTAGTTCAGAACTGACTTTGTCCAGACCTGTTTTACTTCAAATGAAATGAAACAATAATGCACTTGTAGAGGAGCAAATGCCAAGGAAAAGTCACTTGAATGGATAAATAAATAACGTATATACAGTATGTATTAATATTGTAAAATGTCCTCAACAATAACAACATTTTCAGTGTGTTTTGCAGTTTTGTTTTTTCCGTTCTGGTTTAGACTGTGTTTAGTTAGGAACAGTCCAAAAAATGGAATCGTTAAGCAAAATGTTTTGTTTAATTAGTTCATGTTGATCCAAGGATAATCATCTTGGAGAATTTATGTTCTCAGCTTAACATTAGTAATGCAAAGATGGCTTTTTAAATGTTCTAATATCAACCTATTTAAGACTATTTAGCTGAACATCTCTATTTATGACCTTAAAGTCCATATGACAAGTTAGACTACACATTTCACCAAAACGTTGCGAGCACAATTATATTTCAGATTTTGCGGAAAAAAAAACATTTCCCATTTAACCCCAGTTTGACAATTTTTGTAAAGTTCCTGTTTGGACATGAGCGCGGATCAGACATAGATGTCTCCGGTCATACATCACGTCCTGTGCCACCAGAACATCCTCGTGTGTGAATATTTTAATTCAATCCCGATATCCGATTGGGATTGTTATGAGAAAAAACAGCGAGAAATAGAGGTCAAGAGAGGTCCATTGAGCTGACCAGAATCCTTTTGGCAAAATGACCCCACACAGTGGCCAGAGGTGTCGTATCCGGACATCTACAACTATCGAATTCAATTTGTTTGACACTTTACAACATAATTCCTTCCGTCCATGGCTGCTGTTTCACCAATAACATTTTAACAATTTATCTATTAACACTGTTTGTTTTCACCCAAAAGGGGGCGTGGTTGTACCACTGTTTCCTGGCCAAAAGCCATAAAATTCTAATAGTCATATACAATAATACCATATATTAACACCTATATTTTGTTGCATATTCATTCAAACCGTCAGAAAAGTGTGTCAGTTGTGTTTAAATTGTCCCTGGCACGTCACATATTTATGACATCACAGAGGGATTGTCTGTTTTAACTCAGTAGTACTTCCTGTCATTTTTTCAAAATGTTTTCACAAACTGCAACTTAGCCTAAGTAAAACTATGATAAATATTTACCGCAGGCAATAATTCGGGTCATAATGAGAAAGGAACTGTCTGAATTTACAAACACTACAGAAAATTACATTTTTTGGGTTATTTTGCTCTCTCAGTTCACAGGAACTTCTACTTTTTCATATTGTAACGGCTACAATATGAAAAAGTAAAACATCTTTAGGTAGATGTATATGGGACATTCAAAGGCCTTTTTTCCAAATGCCTTTTTCTCCCATAGAAACATTTATATGTCCAAAGTATATGGAAGGTTGGCCATTTTTACACATTAGATGTCTTATTTATATGAAAAGATGAAAAGAAACTATCAATATTTGGGTGAGCATTGTCAAAGTAACTGTGAAAGTGAGTGTAAAGTGCGGCTTCTAGTGTGGCTTTCTTTTTGCCCTGTCTTTTCACAGTCATAGCAAAGTGAACCCTTTTCCCTGATGTGTACAGTTTTTTGGACCTCCATTGGGCGCAATGCAAATGGGACGTGTCAACCCTGGGCATTGTGCATGTTTATCAATGAACCTGAGAGCAAACTGACCAAAAAAATTACCTTTGCCTGATACTATTAACTAGTAAAACCAACTTTAAACAAGACACTTACGTCACTTGAAATCATTCTAACTGAATATTACTCCTTTGTAGCCCCGAGAGTGTTTCCTGCCTGTTTCTCCTGGGTGTGTGGTGTTCTCCGGCATCTCTTGAACATGTTTGGGACGATAGTGTTCCTCCTCACAGCGCAGCAGGCCCTGTCTGCCTGTTTACCGGTATGTCAGAACCTCTCCTCTGAACCATATAAATTAAACTCTACCTGCAGACTGCTTTCTGACTGCTGAAATGGAACTGAGAAATTAGTCAAATAAGTGGGAAAACACATTAAAATATTGGTTCTCTCTCATCAGAAATGCAGTCATTCACACTTTATCTTAATCCTGTTTATAAGGGTGTCTTCTCTGCTCCTTCTCTGAGTCTCACAGAAACACTTAGCTTATTTTTTATTTCTTTTTCGTTACGTCAGAAGTAGAGATTCGGAAGTCTCTTGTGCTGTTTCTAATGTTGCGTTCTTGTGTTTGTTTCAAAACACTGTTCCCAAGGACCAGATCATCACAGCCTTAAAAACGGCACAGTCCGGTAAATAATTTGGGTCAAAAGCTTCTGCCCCACTTCCAAGTCACTACATCATCCGAGTTGTAATTTATCTTCAACATTTGATCTTATAACTTATATTATATTTAACTTTATCCTAGACACATTTTATTTTGCGAGCCCTTATTTGGATGAGGCTAATGACAACAAAATGTTCTGGTTATCTCTATAAACGCTGTAATAAAATGAGACTCAAGTTAACCTCGACTTCTCATCCTGGAAATCCGAGCACCACATGAACATAAACAGTTCATAAATCGTCACAGACTCGTTTTGAGCATTTCTGCCTCAAATCACATTCATTACAGCTGTGTGCTTACATTAGCATGTCGGGGCAAGCTAGCTTTTGTTTATTTCCAAATCGTAATTCCGTCTACGGCCTGAGAATGAAGCGCTAACTCCAAATCCTGATGATGGAAGTAAAGTGTACTTTTCAACGGATACATTTAAGTTCTAAGACATGAGATGCCAAATCAAAGGTACAAGAGCATGTTTAAAGGCCAATAAATATACAAGATTTGCAAAATTACTGCATTTCTGCTTGGACAAGGCTAAAAGGTTTCATTTCAGTTAGTTACAGATGATCTGTGTAGATTAGAATATTCATGGAGCTTGTCTTTGAGAGGCCTATAACAACATGCTACTTTTCTCTAAAATAAATGCCCTAGAGTATTTCTTCTTATCAATTAACCAGGATTTGACTGGCACTGGCTCCTCGTTTAGAGCAGTTCTTTAAATGGTGGAGTGTGTCTTTTTAAGGCATGGCTCTGGTTTTAGAGGCAGAACTCTGCTACGTGAGCTACTGACCTCCATCCGTCCATCTTCATCCACTTATTCGGGGTCAGGTAGCTGGGGCAGCTGTCTGAGCAGGGACTCCCAGACTTCCCTCACCTCACACTTCCTCCAATGCCTTTGGAGGGATCCTGAGGTGTTCCCAGGCCAGCCAAGAGACATAGACCCTTCAGTGTGTCCTGGGTGTTCCCAGGGGCCTTCTCCAGGGAGGCGCTCAGGAGACATCCAGAACAGATGCCCGAGCTCCTCACCTTATCTCTAAGCCCACAGCCACCCTGAGATGGAAAATCATTTCGACCATTTGCATCCGCGATCTTGTCTTTTCGGTCATAACTCAAAGCTCACGACCATAGGTGAGGGTAGGAACGTAGAGTGACCGATTAAATGGAGAGCTTTGTCTTTCGACTCAGCTCCTTCTTCACCACAACAGTCCAATGCACCAATCCAACTGTCAATCTCACGCTCCATCCTTCCCTCACTCGTGAATAAGACCCCAAGATACTTGAACTCCTCCACTTGGGGCAAGGACTTCCGACCCACCTGGAGAGGGCAAGCCACCTTTTTCCGTTTGAGAACCATGGCCTCGGATTTGGAGGTGCTGATTCTCATCCCAGCCGCTTCACACTCGGCTGCAAACCGTCCTAGTGCAGCTGCAGGTCCGTGTTTGATGGAGCCATCAGGACAACATCGTCTGCAAACAGCAGAGATGAGATCCTGTGGTTGCCCAACTGAACAACCCCTGACTGCGCCTAGAAATTATGTCCATAAAAATTATGAACAGAACCGGTGACAAAGGGCAGCCCTGAGGATTCCAACATGCACTGGGAACAGGTCTGACTTACTGCTGGCAATGAACACAGCTCCTGCTCCGGTCATACACTGTTTGGCAAACTCCCATGAAACCTCGAGCACTTGATGTATGGAGCTTGTCCAGTGTTCCACAACCAGGATGAAAATCACACTACTTCTCCTAAATCCGAGGTTTGACCCCAGTCTGCCAGTCCAGAGGCACTGTCCCCGCCCGCCATGTGATGTTGCAGAGACGTGTCAGCCAAGACAGTCCTACAACATCCAGAAACTTTAGGTACTCAGGTGGACCTCATCCACCCCCGGAGCCCTGCCACCGAGGAGTTTACCAACAACCTCAGTGACTTGAATTTGGGTGATGGACGAGTCAGACAGAGTCCTCAGTCTCTGCTTCTTCTTCAGAAGACGTGACAGTGGGATTAAGGAGGTCCTCCTGATTGACTTTGTTGTCAAAGGCCTGCTGAACTGCTCATGGTCTGACCTATCACCTAGGACCTGTTGCTTTGGGAGACCCTACCAGGAGCTTGAAGCTCCTGATGACACAGCTCCTAGGATCAATTGGGCGCTCAAACCCCTCCACCACATTAAGGTGGGGGTTAGCTACTGACCTCGCCCAAACATAACTAATGTTTTCTTAATAAATAAAATTAAAATCATACCTGAATTATACTTTTAGTCCTTAGCAAATCTGTCAGAATGTGTGTTAGTGAGCACTTCTCCTCTGCCGAGATGATCCATCCCGCGTCACAGGTTTGGAATACCAAAATGCTGATCAGACGCAAATGAGGCTGAACAAATAGCCAATGATTCATGCTGAAAACATGCACCGAACCTAAAACCTGATAATATAAATGATCGTGAAGAGGGAAGTCTGCAATAGCCACAATTACCCACTGTTTATGGTGCGATTGAGGGGTCACACATCCTAATCATGTTCCAAATTTCATTATTGTCTTAAAATATCAAATAATGACAATGTGAAAGGAGTTTACTCCAACAACATTA
Organism: Eucyclogobius newberryi; assembly: GCF_026437365.1. Taxonomy (NCBI): domain Eukaryota; kingdom Metazoa; phylum Chordata; class Actinopteri; order Gobiiformes; family Gobiidae; genus Eucyclogobius; species Eucyclogobius newberryi. Next base: position 4,780,774 of record NW_027315945.1, on the reverse strand, counting down.
ATTTTGTCTTAAATATCCACAAAAGCTCAAATTATGTTTGTGTTTATTATATTTCATACGTTTTCACGTTCCCCCTATCCCCGCCCACGGCTCTTTTCCTCCCAGAGAGAGCATGGGGAGATGTGAACTTTGGCTAAGATATTCTCATGTAATTATCTTGTCTATGTCGGTGTAATCCCTCATATCTTGTTTATGTCTCAGGCAACTATCTTGTTGAGCTCATGTGGCATATTTATCATATAATTCGCAATAAACAGTTACTAAGTACTTTGTCATTATCTGTAAACTTGTACAAATAATCTTAAAACTGACATCACATCGGACGCAAATAACAGCTATGTAACCCTGTGAGGAGGCATTCTACTACAGATGCCTGTGGGTCATCCAGACCCGAAGATAGCACAAGGACTAAACCAGTGAAACAGAAGGAAGATCAAGACGTTTAGGGCAACAAGCTGTATTGTTTCCTCTGTTTTTCCTGTAAGCACCAAATCAAGATTTTGATAACGATCCTCCCCAGCTCTGTGCAGTCTCTCATGGTCACATCAAACTCCCCGAAAATACATATTTAACCATCAAATCCTTTTTAGTGTGGACAGCCTAAGGCACACCTGTACAAATATGAATTATCTTTGATCAGCATTGTGATGTGCCACACCTATGCCACGCCTGTGAGGTGGTGTGGATTCTCTCTGCAAAGGAGAAGTGCTGAGTCTTTGGTGTCTAGAAAACATTTTATGTCTTCAAGTTCAGCTCTTGAAAAATAGGAGCAAAAAGTATTGCTGTACAATTTTTGCCAAGTATAATTTTTCCCACCGCTGACATAGCCCCCTATGTTATGGCCACTGGCAGTCTAGTGGTCCTTCATGCTAATGTTAATACTACTTAAGTCCCACCCCTGGTTACAGAGTCTGTCCCGATTTGCTTCGAAGTGAACCACGTGGCTATAGTTCCTTCTGCTTTTTTTGTCATTTGCTGCAACTAAACAGGTGCTTCTGATTTGAGACAAACTTCTCATATTGTTATACATCATGTATAGAAATTGATATAGTTGTATTATGTAAAATATGTAATTGCAGTCCAATCTTATATTACTTTGCTTATAATCCTCTTTTGTTTATGTTTCCACTCTTCTCTACTGTCTTCGATGATGTGGTGACCTCACTGCAGGGTAAGCCTCCTTCGTTCATCCAGAATACAATTGAGTTACGTGACAGCAGTTGTCAGAACAGGATGTTGGGATCTGTGGACTTAAAATAGTGTTTATCCTGTTCTTATGAGCTTATCTCTGCATTTACCTGCTTTCCCCATGCACTTTTATTTGCCTCACCCTTTCACTTGCTGTACCTGCACACAACAAAACAAACTGCATGGGTCAGTGAGCGGTACAAGCCCTCGGTGGTCGAACTTCCTCGTGGAGAGAAGACCCAGGGAGCGATGACAGAGCGATGACAGAGAAGCGGCAGCAGCTACCATCTCTGTGTCAATGCAGAAAACTGAAAATGGTCTTTGACGTGGTTAGGTTACATGTGATTAGGTCTTATTTAAAAGTGCAATAGCAATTGGGGACAAATTAGTTCTTGATGTCAGATATTTTTCTGGGCCCTTGGAACTCCTCCGATGGGAGAAGCTCAAAAGCATGATTGAGCCGGGTGGGACGGGTGGGACGGGTCACCTGAGATGGTTTTAGCTTTCCTTTCAGTGCATAGACTGTTATTAAAATGTCCGGGCTAACCTGGAAAGTTCCTTAAGAACAGGCGAGGCTGTGTCTTCTTGTAGACAGCATCTACATGTTTGTGCTAGCTAAAGGGCATGTGACCATCCGAGAGGACCCCCAATACTTGAGGGCCTCCACCTGTTCTATTGTTGTGCTGATGGTAACTGCAAAAATACAAAATACGCCAGGCATCAAAAACTAGTTTGGATTTAATTTTTTTCAATCCACAAAGGCCTGATATGCTGCTCCCTGCATGCCCTGTGCAGACTGTATGGCCCTTCTCATTCACTTTGGATGCTGGCTAAAAAACAAAATATGTTTGTATGAGTCAAAATATGAGTCCTAGGCCTTACCTGTCTGACACACACACGCTTGTCTCCAGGTATGTGCACCGTCGATGCACACGATGAGATTGTGAACACTCACAACGAGTTCAGGAGAAACGTCCGACCTCCTGCTCAAGACATGCTTCAAATGGTCAGTCCAACACAGCACCAATCGAAACACAAGCCACCTGGACCTGATTATTATTATGGAACTCAGTAACCAATGAATGCACATTTTGAAACATCATGTAAGGCGGAATTACCAAACATTGCATTTAGAAGCCTTTGTTTGCATATATATAAATACTCAATTTATGCACATAACAATTAAAGCTGATTTTTAAAGGTGAAAATGTATTTAGTCGCATAAACGCATGAAGCAAATATCAAAACTCATGTGACCAAGACTACATAGTTTAACACATCCCTTTGGAGTCACGGTGCACGTTTTTGGTTGAAAATAATCCGTGGCACATCACTTACTAAAATATTAATATTCTTTCAATTTGGTAATCGTAATAATTTTGCTTTTTTAACTAAAAGTAAATTATTCAATTATATCCATTTGTGCTTGAGTCTATTAAATCCAGTTAAATTATAAGCCATATTGTTGGGCCATACCTGGCGACACCTAAAGGACTAGTGTTCCCCAACACAATGGTTAAAAATGAAAGTGAGTGGACACAAAATTATCTAAACGAACATTGTTGCATTTTGTTTATTTCCTACTATTTGCCGAACGGAAATTAGGCCCAACCCAGCCCGAACCTGACAAGATCTTCAGCTCTAATCTTGCTTGTTACAGTGAAATGTCGCTATGAAGAGGAAGTTATCAGTTCTGCAGTTTTTTGAGTATCTACTTAATTTTTATGATTCAATACTACCTGTATAAACCTGAATAAACATAATATGTCTCATTCAAAGACTATACATTTTTAACTGGTTCTGATCATTTTAGTACTTAAAGCAAAACTAAGCCACATTGGTGATAGATGTCAGAAAATAGATGCTAAATCATTTTGTTTGTGTGGGGTTCTTTTTTCTTTATTTCTTTAGTGTAGAAAGACCGTATCATTACAAAAACATTTCACTTTGCCAAATATAAACAAAGAGTCAGGGTTTCTCAGGAGAGTTTTCTTCGAGTCAATGTCGGTAAAACAACATGTCAAACAGACAAACACACAGGGTGGAGGGAGGCAGGAGGCGTTCTACTACAGATGCCTGAAGATGAACTCAGACGTTTAGCACAACAAGCTGTATTGTTTCCTCTGTTTTTCCTGTAAGCACCAAATCAAGATTTTGAGAATGATCTCTGTGCAGTCTCTCGACGGGCACATCAAACTCCCCAAAAATACATATTTAACCATTACGGGGACTTACAAAGACGTTCAATAATAGTTCTGCTTTACACTGCCCCCTCTATTAAGCCAAAAGCTCCACTAGTCTCTGCTTTATTTTGGATGTTTGTTTGACAGTAAATAATCTAACTGACTGTCTCGGTGTTGCGCAGAGTTGGAGTGACGATATCGCGGAGACAGTTCAGAGCTGGGTGGACGGTTGTGTCCTGAGACACGCAGAGCCTCTCGAACGTACACTCGACGGTAGGTCAACATGGCGGAGCTAGCAGGATAAAGGTTGTATTCAAGCTTCTCTGTCACAGTGTCTTTTAGTGGCCCCAGGACTGAGGCAGTACTGCTGGAAGCTTAGTTCTTCCTTTTCATTCTGTGACCTTGTCCAGAGCAAGCCCCAGAGAGCAAGATAGCGGCCTATTCAAGTCAATGGGCTGTGTTTGCCAGCCTTTAACGGCTAGCTATATCCTGTATATCTGACCATTCAGAGCGAGAACTGCTAGAGTGGAGCACAGAGTGAGCCAAAGCTTTAAACCTGTTTTTTAAGAAAATTTAAGGAATTTGAACATTTGAAAAAGCAAATGACCTAAAATAGGCAAAAGCTGCAGGTCCCTGTCAGCCGCTGCTTTCTGGGCAGCAAAGGATTTTTTTGTTGCAATACCAATGAGCCAGTCACTCGTAACAGGTTTAAGCTAGCAATACCCTATCCAGGAATTTGAATAGATCCTTGGTTCAGAGGCCCGTTCACGCTCCGCTCTCTAACCTGAGCTTTTAGAACCAGAGCGGGCAGCAGCTTCTATTAGAGGTCTGCACATGCTCTCAGAGGACCACACAGCCTCAAACCACTCTGAATAAACCTGTGTGGGAATCTACAACGGCTGCAGGTTGTGCCTAACTGAGCAGAGAAGTAAAGCAAACTGATCTTTAAGAGAAAAGTCTTTGTCTGTGCCTCTGTTTATGTTTCTAATTATTAGGTCGATGATATATAATACATATGGAGGCAGCTAAAATGAATATAGGTCAAATGCATTTTGTTGGTGTAATAGAAGATGTTGAGTCTAGTCACAAATAGAAATCATATTAAATAATTTGTGAATTAATTAACCTTTTAAACATCTCATGGCTACAGTGTTATCACATCATTACAACTTACTCTGCAGCCAGTAGATCCAGACAAAGCTCAGTTATCCTCTCTCAAGCATTTGTCCCATTTGTCCTTTAAAATTTAAATCAGACATAGAATTACATATGAACAAATCCTTCAGTTCGATCTGTCAAAATCTTGGCATTTGAAATTACATTGTCTCATATAAATCTATGGATGAAGTGAACTGAAATAATTAAACATCTTTGTGTGCGGATTGGACAGTTTTGTTATTCCCAGGTGAAAGCTTATAACTTACAACAACAAAGTGAATCAATTTAAATTCTCCGACTCTAGCACACAAACACACACTCCCACATTCACGCACTTTGCTCCTTCTCTTCCCTTGAGCAGGCTATGAGCTCGGAGAGAACCTCTTCTACTCCAATAATCAAGCAGACTGGGCCAGTGTGGTCAGTGCCTGGCATGACGAAGTCCACAACTTCAGATACCCCGACAAATCCAAAAACGGAAAACCGATCGGACACTACACCCAGGTAAAGCACACACACACACACACACACACACGCACGCGCACACACACACACACACGCACGCGCACACACACGCACACGCACGCACACACACACGCACACACGTTCACACTTTGGAGAACACCACCTGGAAATATCATATTTTGGGTCTTGATGCAAGTGCTGTGCGTCAATAAACGGAACCAGATGACGCTAACTTGCACTAGCTTTGTCTTGCGAAGCATGTGGCTTCACATTGTTGGCATCAGTGGATGAAATTGTGCTTTTGCCAGAATATTTACCAGACTTTCCCCTGAGCTAAATCCACTACAAACAGAAACGGTTCATGTAAATATCAGAACACGTCTCCTTCAGGATACAACTCTTACCTGGAAAATGTGAGTCCAAATAGGCTCAAGGATGACTATTTACAGAGAGGCTCACAGGGAGGTTTAAAGTTTCTGAATCTGTGTTCACTGCTGCTTATGTCAGCTGTCAGTGCATTCACACTGACACTAGCTTTATTTCCATCTCATTTGACTTTGTTTAATAGACTGGACTTGTTTGTGCTAGCGCCTTTATCACGGCTTTTATGTCGAAGATTGAGTTCTTATTGCTCCTTTCATGAAGCTCCTCAAATCCTACTCCTGGCATTTTTCATCTTTTCATTGTCCCTTTATTGTTCCTACATCATCCCTTTTAGTGACGTCAGACGTTGGCTCGGATCCAGTTTAAGACTCAGTTCTTTGTTGTGAATGAGAAGAGTTAATGATAAGAGCAGGATCTTTAGCGGTTCATGCTCGGATCTGCAAAACCCATACAAAACAGCAGCATTGAGCCATCAATGAAAACCATTGACTGTCCACTAAATAAGCCACTAAGACACGTTTCAAGGAAACTGCAAACTGCAAACAGAAAATGTAGGGATGCTGGAGTGAGGGCTGTAGGCAGGTGAGGAGTCAGTCACCGCCTGTCCTCTTTGGAGAGTAGCTTCATTGACCTACACTTGTCCTGCAGTGTTGCTCTAATCAGAGTTTACAATTACAACAGTTACTCATGGAGTTTTTCCAATTCCAAATAAAATTGTGTTATTCACTACGGCAACGGCCCTAATTTCTCATAATTCTGAAATACATGGATAGGCATATTTTAGTTAATGGAGTAGCCTATTTTATTAAGTAATGAATAATACTAGGCTTAGGGTATATATTAGGCTACATATTTACAAAAACTCCAGTGCCTGGCCAAAGCTCTGCTAAACTCCACTTTTCGATCACGTCCCTGCTCTGGCTCTGGCTCTAGTCCCACTGTAGCACCTGCATCACACTGTCCGTCCTTTTTGAAGCCCTAGAACATAATGAATTGCTTCATAGTAATTGTAGGATCTATTTTAAGTTAATTATTTTTCTTTGGATTTTAAGTATGCCAACGATTCATTTTCTGTGTTTTTCAATGAACCAAAACAACATGATTCTTATTTTTATGCAATTATAAAGGTTATTTTGTGTTTTCATAACCAAACTTTTATTTTACACTGAGTTTATGTAATACATTTTTTAAACATCCAATCAAGTAAAGATATTCAATATATATTCAAATGGACACCATGTTTTAAAAATCCAGTGATTTTTTTGGCTGATGGCTAAATTTGGTCAGGGCTGAGTGTGGGGCGAAAGGGAAATGATGTAATCTGATGTAAATTAAAGCTTGAAATCTGTGTTTGACAGGTGTACGTTGTCATAGTTGAACAGGCCATAAAGCATGTGCCAGCAGACGAGTGTCAAACCAGTGAACGTGCTGACAGAACCCACATAAGTAGCAGTTTTTGACATTTAAACCCACTTATGAGCCTTTCTACAAATAGTCAGCCGTGCGCCTATATTAACACTCAGTTTTGCACATTGCCGATGGGCGTTACCACAATTTTTAATATCAAATGTTTAGTTCTACTCTATTTTCTGCTTGTGAACTGGACAGCTAATGGAAGCGTTCTGTGCTCACTGTAAATGGTCTTAGCTGGCAGCTCAGTAACATCTGGGGACGTTCGAGGATGTAATACCTTTCTTTTGTCCTGCGGCAAAATAAAAACATCTTAACATGTGTGACCAAACTGCAACGGAATAATGTTAAAATTGAAAGTGTTATTTTGATTTCATGTACTTTGCCTTCCAAAGTCAATGTCGGTGTCGTCAGATTTCTCTTGGGCTTTAAACACACACCAAAAGTCTGATCTAATTATTGGGTTTTTGTTCGATTGTTCTCTTGTCTTTACTGGGCATTTAAATCTACCCAGTTTTGGACAACAAAGCTGCAAAATGAATCTAACCTAGCCAAAAACACCAAAAACAGTACTAGAAACGGCATATTATAATCAAACAGAACAGTATTTGAAAAGTATCCGAGGGCATAAAATTGTTTCAGTGTGTTGTGTTTACTAGTGATGCATGGGTCAGATGGAACTGTGGGGTCCGTATTTTTGGTGTTCCCAGCCCACACCACGGCATCTATTTTTTAAACCCAATCTGCAGCTATTAAAATGCTCCATACTGAAATGCAATGTCATTTGCATTATAGTTTTAGTTAATTCTGAAGAAGCACCTGAAAGCTTTTAACTGGTGACAACATGTAGGATCTGCACCTGAGCAATGATGCATCTTAACAAGAAAGGCACACTGTCATACTCTCTGTATCATAAGCTACATAATTATCCCTGTTTTATTACAATCTAACTGACATTCACGGCAAAACAAGCCTAAATTCAAAGATACCTGCCTCAACCTTTTTGTCAAAAGAATACAAGTGTGTAGAAATTCCATCTGTCCATCTTTCGCTTATCTGGGGCCGGGTCACGGGGGCAGCAGTCTAAGCAGGGACTCCCAGACTTCCCACTTCCCAGACACTTCCTCCAACTCCTCCGGGGGGATCCTGAGGCGTTCCCAGGCCAGCCGAGAAACAGTCCCTCCAGTGTGTCCTGGGTCTACTCTAGGGCCTCTTCCCGGTTGGACATGCCCAAAACACCTCTCTAGGGAGTCACCCAGGTGGCTCTGCTTGACATTGAGGAGCAGCGGTCCTTCTCCGAGCCCTTCCTTCTCGTGTGGCAGAGCTCCTCACCCTATCTCTAAGGGAGCGCCTTAGAGCGCCTGTATCTGCAATCCTGTCCTTTTAGTCATTATTCAGCTCATGACCATAGATGAGGGTAGGAACGTAGATTGACAGGTAAATCGAGAACTTTGTGTTTCAGCGCCGTCTTCACCACAACAGTCAGATGCATCACTGTGGCCGCTGCACAGATCCGCCTGTCAATCTCACAATCCAGCCTTTTCTTCTCCAGATTTAGGTCCAATGTTCTGCCACCAGGAAGAAAACCACTCTGTTCTTCCTGAATCCAAGGTTCGACTATTGGTCGGATTCTCCTCTCCAGGACCTGGAATAGACCTTACTGGGGAGGCTGAGGAGTGTGATCCCTCTGTAGTTGGAACACACCCTCCGGTCCCCCTTCTTGAACAGAGGGACCACCACCCCGGTCTGCCACGCGATGTTGCAGAGACGTGTCAACCAAGACAGTCCTACAACATGACTTCAGCTTGGGTGATGGAAGAAGACGTGACAGTGGGACCTCAATACTTTGAGAATTTCCTCAAAGTATTGCTCCCACCGTCCGACGACATCCCCAGTCGTGGTCAGCAGGTCGCCACCCGCACCAACGGTGTTGTTGAAGAACTGCTTCCCCCTCCTGAGGCTCCAGACGGTTTGCCAGAATTTATTTGGGGCCAAACAATAGTCCTCCTCCATGGCCTCCCCCAACTCCTTCCAGCCCCTGGTTTTTATCTCTGCAACAGTACAAGCTGTGGTACGCCTGGCCCGCCAATACCCCTACAAGCCAAAGAGGCTTGATAGGCCTTCCTCTTCAGCCTGACGGCATACCTTACTTTCTTGTCTACCACCGGATTCATGGGTTGCCACCACGACAGGCACCTGGTACCTTGCAAACACAGCTCCGACTGGCCGCCTTGACAATGGAGGTCGAGAATATGGTCCACTCGGACTCAATGTTCCCAGCCTCCCCCAGGATCTGGGAGAACTCTGTGATCTGTGAATTGAAGACCCTGCTGACAAAGGGCTCCGCAAGATGTTCCCAACAGACCCTCTCAATGCGCTTGGGCATGCCAAGTCTCACCGGATTCCTCCTCTACCAGCGGATCCACTCACCACCAGGTGGTGATCGGTTGACAGCTCTGCCCCTCTCTTCACCCGAGTGTCCAAGACATGCGGCCGGAGGTCAGGTGACGCAACAACAAAGCCGATGATTGATCTCTGGCCTAGGGTATCTTATGCCACATGCACTGATGGACACCCTTAAACACTGTTTCTGAGTTTGACCACTAGCCTATGTTGAGAATCAATGACTGGATCTCTGCAAGCAATATTGGCAGGTCCCGCTGCAAGAGGCTTTCCATTGGTCTCTTTCATTTAACCATCATGCCTTATAGGCTGCTTGAGGCTCCAGCAATGTTCCAGTGTTTGATGGTCAAGGTCCTGGTCTGTTGTGAAGTGTAGAGCTGCATACCTTGATAATGTTGTTGTCTTCAGTAAAACATTGGGGGGCCCATGCGAGGAATGCCTTATTCTGTACCTTAGCTGAAAACTGCAGCAAAGGGAGACCAGGTATTCAACAGTCGAGAAGGAAGGGCTTGCCATTAAATGCACCTTGGAGAGCCTTTTCCAGCTGATGTCTCTCATGTGGCTCACAGTGCGGTTTTCGGGGTGAATGAGGAGAAGTACATGTGAACATAACAACCCAAAAGTGAAGGAAAAAGAACAAAATCTAGTGTGTTCATATACATACATGTAGTTCTAGCTGAATTCCAGAGAACTGCAGTTAATATATTTAGTTTTATTTCATTTATTTATGTATGTATTTATCTATCGATCTATCTGACAGGGACATTGCACAACAAATATATTGCACAGATCAGAGATAGCCACAAGCTAATTTTCCTCTGTCGTACCTTGACAGAGGCAAAGTGACAGCAAATGATCCATAAAATGGCCCAGGTAAAAATTCAAATACAGTTCAAATAAGACAAACAAATGCCAACAACCAATCACCAGCAGAGGGAACACCTCATCAACAACAGAGTTGTGGGGTATGCAATACCCCCCAGTTTGAGTCCTCAAATAACTGTTTTGTAATGCGTTAGGTTTGTGCACCCATGTAATCTAGTACAATGGGCCACACCCGTTCCTCTTCACACCTCTGCTTCAGCCCATCAGCTCACCACTCCACCTGGACTCACCCATCCCCCCAGCACATAGTCCCCCTGCCATCCACTGACTGTCACAGCAGCACAAGTGAGGAGAGAGCTGAGGAGGATTACAATAAGGAAGGCAGACGGCATCAGCTCAAGGCTCCTAAGTCCTGTGCAGACGAAATGTGTGGAGTTATGGACATTGTTGTGCCTGAACGCGTTCATAATTTTGGTGAACGTGAACTGAACGTTAAGTTGCCCTAAAAGAGCCTTTGTCTGGCAAGTGTGAGAGCTCCAGTTGTAGAGGCGATAGATCGCGGAGACAGACAGATTTAAAGTGTCGCACCGCGCTGCACATGTGCATTGAAACAAAAAAGCAGCATTGACACAACTGCAACGTGTGGTCAACAGAGCAGCAACGATTCGCCCTGATACGACCATTTACGTGAGTTTCATGATAAGGTCGGTGAGGATGGGAACAATCTAACATTTCTGTGCAAACTTTGCCCAGCAAGTTTTCCCTCATGTTCCCTCATCCCTCAAAGCTGCAACTGCTACTACTACTACTACTACTACTACTACTACTACTACTACTACTACTACTACTACTACTACTACTACTACTACTAGTGTGGTCTGAATGGACAGCAACACATGAGGGAATGAAATAATTACTGCCTGTGGTTGTATTTGGGCTGTGGAAATAATTTTGAAATATTATAATATAATATTGAAAAAAATAACTGAACTAGTTCATTTTTTGGAGCTGTGAACTTAGTTAAATTTTTTGAATTATGAACTATGAACTGAACTAGTTCATTTTAAAATGTGTGAACTATGAACTGAACTAGTTCATGTAGAAAGTGAACTTTATGGAGCATGTCTTCAACATAAGCTTGAAGGCGAGGGTGGTACCACAGGTTTGAAAGACCTCCTGTGTGATGCCAGTGCCAGTGTTTGTTTGAATAGTGCAGGTTTAGGGGCGTGTTGACTGTACAGTCCGATAGAGAGAGGCTTGTGTGAGGCTGTGGCTTCTCTTATTCCACTGACACTGAAGTGAATTTGAGCGTTAAAACTTCCCTGAAACGATCTAAAACTTTTTTTCCAAGCCCCTGATGTCTTTGCCCACAACCACTAGTGAAGATAGCTCCACTGGAAGCATGGCTCCGTTTGCAGTGTTGTGTTTTCTGCCGCAGCCAGACGTGACGTCATTGCAATCGCTTGTACACGATAATGTTGATTATTGGTAATGCAAGAGTACTCTGACATGTTACTATTATAACACAGTAGCGTAGTAACGCAACGCATTAGTTTTTGTTTGGGTTTTGCGTTTAGTTTCTAATCGGCAATCCAAATACAAATGTAATATTTACAATTGACATCATTCTTACACCAGATCAATAATGAATGACACATTTATCTGCTGTTTTTTCCCAGTTGTAAATCAATCACATTTTCATGTTGATGGCGTTAACTTGGATGTGCTCTGTCTGTGCACAGGTGATATGGAACACCTCATATAAAGTTGGATGTGCCATGACATTATGTCCTAAGTTCTACTACTACGGCTGCCGATATTCCAGGGGGTACGTCCAAAAAGCACAGCAGGAGATTCAATTCAGTCTTTCTTGGCTGATCTCATTTGTTTGTTTGTTTCCTCCCACACAGAGGGAACGTCATATCATTGCCCCCATACAAGGCGGGAAAGTCGTGTGGAATGTGCCCCGACCACTGCGTCGACAAGCTCTGCAGTCAGTAGCACACCTCAGGCCTGGTTCAGCACTAGTTTAATCCTGTTTAGTCTCGTTTAGCCCCAGTTTATTCCAGGCTTCACCCATATTATTCCTAGTGAAGATTTGGTGTTCTTATACTGTAGATGACCTGATGTAGACTTGGGTTAGTCCTAATTCCATACTAATTTATTCTTTATTTTGTCCTGGTTTAGCCATTTAGTCGTGATTTAGTGGGAGTTTAGAGCGGGTTTATCTGTACCTGGTTTTAGTTGTGGTTGGCCGAGTTTTGGACTAATTTCTTTCTGGTTTAAACAAGTTAAGTCTGGGTTCAGTCATGGTCAAAAGGCATGGTTTGGTCTTTGTACTTGGGTTTTCACAAAGAAATCAAAGCCCAGATTATAATCAAGACTAAAACCAGTATCAAAACTAGATACTCCTAAGGCCCAAAGTCACTGGGTTAGCCTCCAGTCACCCGCGACCACTAGCGGTACAAGCTATAGGAAATGAATGAATGAAAAAAATAGATTCTCATTTGAAGTATTGATTCTGATAAAACACATAAATTGAAGAAAATCTGCCATTTTCTCAATAGTTTTAGAATTATTTTTATACTAATATTTAAAAAGTGTAAGATGCGATAATACTTTGTGAAACAAAATTCATTCATTAAGTTTGGTTTGTACCGGAAGTGGGGGAGAAAAATGACCTACACGTACTTGTAGTCCAAGTTGAGACCAGAGTCCTTTTCTGCTTTAGTCCTGGTTTGATAAATCTTGCTTTAGTTAATCTTGGTTTAGTTTAGGTCCAGGTTTTGTTAGGACTTTGTCATGTTAATACTAGTTTAGACCTACTTTTGTCCTGGTTTATATATATCTATATATTTATATTTATCTACGGTATATCTATATCAATCCATCTACATATATGTATCTATATCTATCTATATATCTCAATCAATCTATCTCTCAATCTATCTATCTCTCTATCCATCTAGATCTAGCTAGATATCTATCTAGATATCTCTCTAGATCTCTTTCTAGATCTCTATACCTCTATGCCTCTATATATAGAGAGATAGAGATATATATATATAAAAAACTCTTTCTCACCCTTCGCGGGCGGTCTCTATTTCTCCCCTCGCCCAGAGGCCCCTGGGAACTTGAGGGTTCTTCAGTAACTTTGCTGTTCCTGCACTGCACTTTTCTGGACCGAGATTTCCAATGTTTTTCCTGGATCTGCTCAAGTCATTCCTCCAGTTTGGGGGTCACTGCCCCAAGTGCTCCGATCACTACGGGCACCACCGATACCTTCAGGCTCCAGGCCTTCTCCAGCTCCTCTCCGAGGACTTGGTATTTCTCTAGTTTCTCATGTTCCTTTTTCTGGATGTTTCCATCCCATGTACTGCAATGTCCACCACCATGGCTTTCCTCTGACCCTTGAGACCACCACTATGTCCGGTTGGTTTTCCATGACCATTTGGTCTGTCTGTATCTGGAAGTCCCACAGGACCTTGGCTCAGTCGTTCTCCACCACCTTTGGAGATGTTTCCCACTTTGTCCTTGGTCTCCGGCCTGTACTCTGCACAGATGTTTCTGTTCACAATACCAGCCTCCAGAAATATATAATAATTTTATACAGTGCATATTTATGTTTTAGTACAGATTTAGTCCCATTTAAACCCATTTTAGTGGTTGTATTATCTAGTTCTGATTTACTCCTGATTTAGTCTGACACAGAACCTCGAACATGTTTCAGCTCAAATGAACTGGTTTGTTTTGTGTTTCAGCGAACCCCTGCCCGTACTTAAACACGTACCCGCACTGTTACCACCTGACCGTGGCCGACTGTAACCGCCGCATCACCAAGCTCTGCCCGGCTCTGTGCAAGTGCCACAACAAAATCATCGCTATGGTCAAGTGATGAACGTGGAGCACATCTGAAAATGCTTAGCAAACACGATCTCATGGATTTGAGCTGAACTTTAAAAAGGCTGTAGGATGCAATTTTTTTAAAATGTTATTGTCCACAAATGCACCGCCGAACACTGGAGGACAATCATTTGTATGTGAGCCAATAGTCGTGAATTTCTGTTCACCAATATTGACAACACATTTGGATAAAATATCTCTTCTTTTTTTGAAAAGATAATTTAGTCATTTAAAAGTGTTGGGGTTAGAGTGTACGACATTTCCCTTTAAAACAATATTTGAATGCAATCCCTGTCAAGTTGTATATATATTTTTAATTATTATTGTTTATTTCAATACCAGGTCCTTACACATTTGTGCTGATCCTCTGAAGAAAGGGTGAATGGACCAGTAGGGGGCAGAACCTCACACTGTCTTTTGTGTTTGTCCACAGTATTTAACCTTTTTCTTTTTTGCGCAGATTTTTGTAGTATAAATTATGTTACTGTAATTTTCAAGCATTGAGGTGAAGTCAACATATTGGTAATATTTATATTTACTAAATTTACTCAAATTGTCATTTTTAGCACAACACACTTGATAACCTATTTTTTATCTTAATATATCTAGTAAATACTATTTTTACTGATCCTTTAAAGACAAAAAACATAAATATACCAGGAGATGGCACCAGAGGTCTTGTCCCTTTGAGGAAATGTACAATTTAAGTTCAAAATGAAAAGGTTAAGCCTGGAAAAACTTCAAAAGTGCAGGTATGTTTTTTTGAGAATACATTTGTTTTTGCATCTTAGAGCCTCTTTAAACCACATTCAGACATATTAATTACAAATAATGTAGTGTTTTAATCAGTAAATAATGTCCTTAGTTATTCATGATTTTAATGTATGTTGAAAAGATACAATTTGTCCAATCAATACAATTTGTGACATGCTGCCTGAAGTGGTTCTTTGTATGATTATGAGAAAAAGAAATAGAAAGCGTGAAACTCCTTTTGACACTACATGTGACCAGTAGATGGCAGCATCAGATGTCTTTTGTCAGGTAACGCTGTGTGACACTGAGGCGTTTCAATTATTATTATTACCTCCTGAAAAAGTGCTGAGAGTGCTGATCTTAGAGCCGGTATTTAAACCTGACGGATGCAGCGAGCAAGACAAATCCCGTGGTCATGGAAAAGATGTGAGAAGGGTTCAATCATTGGCATCGAGCAGAGAAAACGTCAAATGTACTGCACCCCAGTGAGGAATAATGACACACTAAAGATCTGTGAGAGGAATAACGACACACTAAAGATCTGTGAGAGGAATAATGACACACTGAAGATCTGTGTGAGGAATAATGACACGCTGAAGATCTGTGAGAGGAACAATGACACACTGAAGATCTGTGTGAGGAATAATGACACACTGAAGATCTGTGAGAGGAATAATGACACGCTGAAGATCTGTGAGAGGAACAATGACACACTGAAGATCTGTGTGAGGAATAATGACACACTGAAGATCTGTGTGAGGAATAATGACACACTGAAGATCTGTGTGAGGAACAATGACACACTGAAGATCTGTGTGAGGAATAATGACACACTGAAGATCTGTGAGAGGAATAATAACACACTGAAGATCTGTGTGAGGAATAATGACACACTGAAGATCTGTGTGAGGAACAATGACACACTGAAGATCTGTGTGAGGAATAATGACACACTGAAGATCTGTGTGAGGAATAATGACACACTGAAGATCTGTGTGAGGAATAACGACACACTGAAGATCTGTGTGAGGAATAATGACACACTGAAGATCTGTGTGAGGAACAATGACACACTGAAGATCTGTGTGAGGAATAATGACACACTGAAGATCTGTGAGAGGAATAATAACACACTGAAGATCTGTGTGAGGAATAATGACACACTGAAGATCTGTGTGAGGAACAATGACACACTGAAGATCTGTGTGAGGAATAATGACACACTGAAGATCTGTGTGAGGAATAATGACACACTGAAGATCTGTGTGAGGAATAACGACACACTGAAGATCTGTGTGAGGAATAATGACACACTGAAGATCTGTGAGAGGAATAATAACACACTGAAGATCTGTGTGAGGAATAATGACACACTGAAGATCTGTGTGAGGAATAATGACACACTGAAGGGAAATAGGAGCACACACATTTATTGAAGTACAAACATTAGCATTAATAGCTCCTTTAACCAGAACATAATATCAGTATCTTTGCATTCAAAGCTTTGTTCAAAAGCCATTTCAATTGAAATCATTATTGCTACTCCTGTGTTTGCCTCTCTATGATGAATAATATCTTTACAACAACATTTCATTTGTTTTTGATATTCTATAGCGCTTAAACGTGTTTCTTTATTTAATGTATATTTTCTCTTTTCTCATTTTTGTCAATATTTTTGATCATTTGATAGGTTCAATATGTTGTTGACATCAAAGGATGTGACTCGTAACTCTTCCCATGCCATTGGAACGCTATTGATTTTACTCTCTTCAATTGACCAATTCATGTATTTTTGAGCACGTACATAATATGTAAATACCAGCTTCAATTTGGTCACATCATCATCACCACCGTGACGACCGATATAATACAAAACAAAAAAATGATTTAAAATGGGAGGTCTATGTTTCTATTTAGTATCCTCACAACTCCAGTAATGCTTTATAGTATAATAGTGTAATAAAGTTAGATGGCAAAGACAAATAGACCAGATATGGGCAAACGACATATATTCATAATCCGGCCCGCCAAACATGCCAAGTCATATTTAAAACAAAACAAATCAAATCAAAAATAAATAAAAAAGATTGAAGGGCGAGAGAAGGGAGGACATGCAGTAAATGTTGAGCAGTGCAGTAAATGTTGGAGTCGGGATTTGAACTCAGGGTGAGCAAAATAATATGTCTGTTTGCCGTAACCCGACCGACCCGGTATGAAACTAGCCGACTGAAAAAAAAATATCAGCATTTTGTTGAAAAAACGTCAAAATCTTTTATTTTTCAATTATTTCGCCGACTCACCGACCTGTTTTTCCTAATCCGCTGTGTCGAATATTTTTATCACATTGGTAAACCTGTCTTTCATCTCAAAGGACTGATAATGCACTGTACAACACATGTGCGTCTTCATATTCGGTCCTCCACATGCGTCTGTAACAAAACAGAACGCGCATGAGTGTCATTATATTGCCTTTTATACGTTGGTTTGCCTCTGTGCCACTGAAGTGTCCATAGTACATGTAACGCTCTATCACAGTGTGAAATTTGACTTACGCAATGCATTCTGGGATTGAAACACGCCCAGCAGCGTCATCACAACAAACATGGCGGCGCCCGACCCCTGGACTGTGGAAGCTTGACCCCTGGACTGTTGAAGCCCGACCCCTGGACTGTTGAAGCCCGACCCCTGGACTGTTGAAGCCTGACCCCTGGACTGTTGAAGCCTGACCCCTGGACTGTTGAAGCCTGACCCCTGGACTGTTGAAGTCTGACCCCTGGACTGTTGAAGCCCGACCCCTGGACTGTTGAAGCCCGACCCCTGGACTGTTGAAGCCTGACCCCTGGACTGTAGAAGCCTGACCCCTGGACTGTAGAAGCCTGACCCCTGGACTGTTGAAGTCTGACCCCTGGACTGTTGAAGTCTGACCCCTGGACTGTTGAAGCCCGACCCCTGGACTGTTGAAGTCTGACCCCTGGACTGTTGATACCTGACCCCTGGACTGTTGAAGCCTGACCCCTGGACTGTTGAAGCCTGACCCCTGGACTGTTGAAGCCTGACCCTTGGACTGTTGAAGCCTGACCCTTGGCGGTCACCCCGAGTCCAAATGGATCTTTTTTTTGCCTTCAAAGTAAAAAAAATGAGAATTTGCCTACCGTCCGACCCACTTAAAAAATGTTGACTCGGGTTACAGCAACTTTGACCTTCTTCTCTGTTAAGCTTTTCCCAACGAGCCTTTCTGTAAAAAACATGCCAATGTCACGTCGGATGGATCACCAAATTTAACAGGAAAAAACGGGCTGCTGAAAAGAATCAAGGACAAAGTGAAAGAGGAAAAAATGTTCTTTTCCTTCACTGTATCATCAGGAATCTGTGTCTAAACTGCAGCTTAACCTTGTCGTGGATCCAGTTGTAAAACTTGTGAACTTTATACGTGCAGAGGGACTCCAGCATCGTCACACCCTCCATCTGTTCCTGGCCTGGCCCCTTGGTCACATTTTAGAATCCGTTGTGGCCCTCGAGTCAAAAAGTTTGCCCTGCCCTGAAACAGACCCTGCAACAGTCATCACGCTCCAAAACCACAGAGATGTCTTATCATCTTGACCATTATTTGAACTCACACATGGTGGATCCATTTCTTGCTGCAGTTCAGTTCTCACATTTGTGCTTCGGCTGGTGTTTGGAGAATGTGTGTTTTCCCTTCAAAAGTCATCAGAAGAACTGCCTTGTTTGTCCCCTCTTGAATCCCTCACAGATGTGAAACTTTTCTCGTTATTGCCGAATCTTGTACAATACATCTTCTGAGAACAACACCCTCTTGATGTTGAACTGAGGCCTCCTTCACACGATGGTGAAGAAGCCTCATCATCAGGCCTCATGGCTTAGGGATCATCTCAAAATGGGTTGAAGCTGAAAAGACTTAATTTTTTTCGTCTCTCTCTGGACCCCCCCCCCCCCCAAAAGACTTTGTCTGGCTTCACATAAATTTTTACGCGTTGATAAAACGATAGTAGCTTGATGGACCTGCTCATCTCCAGTGAACATCCCTGAACATCCTTTAGTAAGTTTATATTTTGAAGTTATGAACTCTCCAAATAATGTCACCTGTTGCATGTTTGTTTACTCAATCCACATGGTCCAGGGGCCCTAGGGGCCCTAGGGGCCCTACGACCGTCCCATTCAACCCAAACTGTGAGATGACCACATTGAGATAGTCTCAAGAGAACGAGAGAGTGAGAAACTCATGTTTCTTGTCAAAACCTGTAATTGTCACTTGCCTGTGTTTAGACCTTAGACATGTCAGAGTGACAGAAGCAGGACACGCCCTTTTGTCTCAGTGTGAATCTCACGTCTTCTGTGATTGGCCGAAACCTCATGCGGGTTTGTTTTGTTTCCTTCTTCTGGTCAGTGCGTAGCACGTTACTAGAGCCAAATCTCTTGATCATTTGCTGCGCCGCATCTTGCCGCAAAAAAGCTTTTCCAACTTCTCTGCACCAGCCGTGTTGGCGACGGCGACGCCCGCCCCGCTCCCCGCGCTGGCCACGGCGCGCCGTGCTCCCCCGTGCGCACTTGCGTACTCCGCGCACGCACCCGCCACCTAATGTTGGCCTAATGCTCGTTGCTGAGAGAGTTTTTTAGCATTTCATAACAATGACTGCCACAACAATGTACTGAAGCTTCAAAGCAACAAAAAGACGAAATGTAGATTCAACCCCCCAAGACGAAAAATATTACGTCTTTTCAGCTTCAACCCATTTTGAGATGATCCCTTATCAGCTTCTGGTCTTTATTGCTCTTTCTATTGTAATGGGAGGAACCACAACTCCAGGCCAAGATATAAGTTCCAGGAAGTAGTAGTAGTCAAATATTGCTTCAACATCTTTTCATTGTGTCTCTGCAGATACATACATTACATCAAATCATTTGAAATATAAGGTTTTCAGGTAAAAGTGTTATATGTGAGGAGCTGGACAAGAGATGGGAAAAAAGTAAAGAATCACTGCCCAAAGTTGAGAGTTTCATGAGCTGCAGTCGACCAGAGGTTATGCTTCATTGACTTAAATTACCAAAACTACTTTTTATTGTAGATGTTTTGATTTTAACAAGCATTTTGATGTGATATAGAACTAACATTAATGTCCCTAATGGCTCACTCAAACCATACGGCACAGGTAACATTTTGAATGATTCCCTTCATTGTGATGACCCTTTGTATTTGTTTCAAAAAAGGTTTGGACACCACTGATTTCAATCATATTTATATTCCAAGAGTTAATAACTTTAAAAAATCAAACAATGACATGAAAGAAGGCATTGTTCCTTATTTCCACCATGGTATCCCTCCTGAGGGCAAGTTTACTACAGTAATAACCTACATGTTATCATTATTTTGGTCTGTATAAAACTTGTATTACTAAACAGTCTGTAAGTTTTATTTTCTACAGATTCCTTTTCATTTCCCGGGTCTTCCCTCTTCACCTCTGCTTAAAGCAGCAGTGTAGTATTTGAGCTGTGCTCATAGTGACAGAGGCAGGTCTTTACCAGTGACACTCATTACACAAGCTGCACCACCTTCTGCGCGTGCATGTACGCGCGCATGTGCGTGTGATTCAACAGTGGGAGTCTTCTCTGTGCGATAACAATTGTGTGATTGACAACAGTGTCTGCGCTGCGCCTCTATCTCCCCCTGTTCTCTCTTCTCTCCCTCTTTCCTTCCTCTCTCTCCTCCCTCCTCTCGCTCCTCCCTCCTCTCCCCCTCTCTGTCTTTCTCACCCCCGCTCCCCTCTCTATCCTCCCTCTCCCCCCCTCTCTCCTCTCCTCTCCTCCCTCTCCCTCTCTCTCCTCTCCCTCTCTCCTCTCCTCTCCTCCCTCTCCCCCCCTCTCCTCTCCTCTCTCTCTCTCTCTCTCTCTCCCTCTCCCTCTCTCCCTCTCTCTCCTCTCCCTCTCTCTCCTCTCCCTCTCTCCTCTCCTCCCTCTCCCCCCCTCTCTCCTCTCCTCTCTCTCTCTCTCCCCCTCTCCCTCTCTCTCCTCTCTCTCTCCCTCTCTCTCCTCTCCCTCTCTCTCCTCTCCCTCTCTCTCCCTCCTCTCTCTCTCCTCTCTCCCCCTCTCTCTCCTCTCCCTCTCTCTCTCCCTCTCTCTCCTCTCTCCCCCTCTCTCTCCTCTCCCTCTCTCTCCTCTCCCTCTCTCTCCTCTCTCTCCCTCTCTCTCCTCTCTCCCCCTCTCTCTCCTCTCCCTCTCTCTCCTCTCCCTCTCTCTCCTCTCCCTCTCTCTCCTCTCTCTCCCTCTCTCCCTCTCTCCCTCTCTCTCCTCTCCCTCTCCCCCTCTCCCTCCTCTCCTCTCTCTCTCCCTCTCCCTCCTCTCCCTCTCTCCCTCTCTCTCTCTCTCCTCTCTCTCCCTCTCTCTCCTCTCCCTCTCTCTCCTCTCCCTCTCTCTCCTCTCTCTCCCTCTCTCCCTCTCTCTCCTCTCTCTCCTCTCCCTCTCTCCCTCTCTCCCTCTCTCTCCTCTCCCTCTCTCCCTCTCTCTCCTGTCCCCCTCTCCCTCTCTCTCCTCTCTCCCCCTCTCTCTCCTCTCCCTCTCTCCCTCTCTCTCCTCTCTCCCCCTCTCTCTCCTCTCCCTCTCTCTCCTCTCCCTCTCTCTCCTCTCCCTCTCTCTCCTCTCTCTCCCTCTCTCCCTCTCTCTCCTCTCTCCCCCTCTCTCTCCTCTCCCTCTCCCCCTCTCCCTCCTCTCTCTCTCCCTCTCTCCCTCTCCCTCCTCTCCCTCTCTCCCTCTCTCTCTCGCTCCTCTCTCTCCCTCTCTCTCCTCTCCCTCTCCCTCTCTCTCCTCTCCCTCTCTCTCCTCTCCCTCTCTCTCCCTCCTCTCTCTCTCCTCTCTCCCCCTCTCTCTCTCTCTCCCTCTCTCTCCTCTCTCCCCCTCTCTCTCCTCTCCCTCTCTCTCCTCTCCCTCTCTCTCCTCTCTCTCCCTCTCTCTCCTCTCTCCCCCTCTCTCTCCTCTCCCTCTCTCTCCTCTCCCTCTCTCTCCTCTCCCTCTCTCTCCTCTCTCTCCCTCTCTCCCTCTCTCCCTCTCTCTCCTCTCCCTCTCCCCCTCTCCCTCCTCTCTCCTCTCCTCTCTCTCTCCCTCTCCCTCCTCTCCCTCTCTCCCTCTCTCTCTCTCTCCTCTCTCTCCCTCTCTCTCCTCTCCCTCTCTCTCCTCTCCCTCTCTCTCCTCTCTCTCCCTCTCTCTCCTCTCCCTCTCTCCCTCTCTCCCTCTCTCTCCTCTCCCTCTCTCCCTCTCTCTCCTGTCCCCCTCTCCCTCTCTCTCCTCTCTCCCCCTCTCTCTCCTCTCCCTCTCTCCCTCTCTCTCCTCTCTCCCCCTCTCTCTCCTCTCCCTCTCTCTCCTCTCCCTCTCTCTCCTCTCCCTCTCTCTCCTCTCTCTCCCTCTCTCCCTCTCTCTCCTCTCCCTCTCCCCCTCTCCCTCCTCTCTCCTCTCCTCTCTCTCTCCCTCTCCCTCCTCTCCCTCTCTCCCTCTCTCTCTCTCTCCTCTCTCTCCCTCTCTCTCCTCTCCCTCTCTCTCCTCTCCCTCTCTCTCCTCTCTCTCCCTCTCTCCCTCTCTCTCCTCTCTCTCCTCTCCCTCTCTCCCTCTCTCCCTCTCTCTCCTCTCCCTCTCTCCCTCTCTCTCCTGTCCCCCTCTCCCTCTCTCTCCTCTCTCCCCCTCTCTCTCCTCTCCCTCTCTCCCTCTCTCTCCTCTCTCCCCCTCTCTCTCCTCTCCCTCTCTCTCCTCTCCCTCTCTCTCCTCTCCCTCTCTCTCCTCTCTCTCCCTCTCTCCCTCTCTCTCCTCTCTCCCCCTCTCTCTCCTCTCCCTCTCCCCCTCTCCCTCCTCTCTCTCTCCCTCTCCCTCCTCTCCCTCTCTCCCTCTCTCTCTCTCTCCTCTCTCTCCCTCTCTCTCCTCTCCCTCTCTCTCCTCTCCTCTCTCCCCCTCTCTCTCCTCTCCCTCTCTCCCTCTCTCCCTCTCTCCCTCTCTCCCTCTCTCCCTCTCTATCCTCTGAGTAACTTCACTTCAGTTCGTTGCTCTGCCTGAACTTAGGCGGCGCAAGCTGCAGAGCTGTATCTGCGTAAAAGGGAGTTTCTGGTGTAAATGAGCCGCACTGACGTGTCCTGAGCCGTGAGAGAGCCGCACTGACGTGTCCTGAGCCGTGAGAGAGGCGGAATGATCTGTCCATGCGGTTAGAGTGAAGAAAGAGCAGCAAAGGGACGTGTTGTTTCAGAGCACTTCCTCCGTGACTTGTCAGCAGCCTGTAATTTATGACCGTGTGCAAGTGATTTAAAGCTGCAGTCCCGGAGCTGCACTCTGAGGACCGCCCACGACACGCCCGCTCTCAGGGGACCATTCTGCGGTTCAGGGGCCAGGGGCCTCCCTGTAGACTCATAGGTCCCACAGTTGCCATCCCATTCAGAGAGCAGTGTTGGTAATACATGTAATACACGATAAACTAAAACCGTCCCTACAATGCAGCGCCACCTCCTCTTTACACATGTACCGTGCAGTGCTCCGAGGGGCCCCAGCAGTGGCGGCTCGCCTATAGGGGGCGCTGGGGCGCCGCCCCACCTGACCTGACTGCCTGTTTTTATTTTATTTTTTAAATAATCTCTCATTTTGAAAAAATAACCTGTGTTAATTCGATGCTTTTGATGATTTTGCTTTATGGGTTTGGAACTCTCCAGAATTATATTTACATTCACTTTCAAGTTCCACGTTTAAAACGTGAATGTTTATCATGTTTGGTGTAGGAGCCAATAGGCTCGTGCCGGGGCGCTTGTTTGTTCAGCCCCATTGTGCTGTATTTAAGCCAATGGCTCCCCTGTTGCTAGGCAAAAAAGAATACACATCCACCAATCATCGTCGAGGAATTTTATGGGTTTGGGGCGCTGAAGACTATCGCCCCAAAGTACCAAGATGCACTGCGGCAGCTGCTGTTTACACATGTTGAAGTGTGTCAAATGGCGACGTCGGATGAATTTGCTGCAAATTCAGTCAAACTCTTAAATCTGCTTCTGAAGAAGAAGTTTTGAGGAAAAGCTCATTGTAAAACAACTCGGACCTGACAAGCCAGAAGTGAACATGACCCAACAGACGAGCGAAAAGGGGGAGACATTCACCAGAACCGTTTCCCGAGATTATGCGTGTGATAGTTGGACTCTTCGTGGCAGGATCACCAGAGGTTCACTCACAGCATCAGGAAGGATCATTTTGTTTTGTGGTGATGAAATTGTGATATTTATAGAAGTTCTAGTTTTGTGCTCATCATGTGGATTCATCATGTCATTGTTTACATAGAGTAGATTGAAGAATAACTGAACAAAACTCTGCTTTTGGCTCACGGTGCAATACTACATGCCCTTTCATTATTTTTGGTAGGATGAAGGACACATAAGTTGTGAAGACAATCACCGAGTTTGGTATTTTCTGTTAATAGCGGAGTAACAGCCGATTAAACAAAGTGATGCCGCTAGTTAGCTAGTTTTAACGGAGCGCTCTGCTATTGCATGGCTGATTGGATGTTTTGTTTGGGACGACACACTGTTGTGGTAAATAGTTATGTGGTTTTACACCACTGCCGTGCTTTTTACCATTACCGTAATTAACAGCCACATCGCGCAACAGATTTTCTCGTGCGGGCCACTTTACCGCGGTCGCTCTGGGGAGAATCTCCCGCTTTACTACGTGTTATCTCCCCCTGGGACGACAAAGAGGTTGAGAAGTTTGCCTAAAATGCACCAGAATGCAGGAAATCACATCTACCAAATTCAAAATTTGGGCCCCAGCCTGACAAGGGCCTTTGGATCCATGTTATTTGTGCAGCAGATTGAATTACAGCAGTTGTACAATTTCTTTTGCACTTTACTCTGTCTTTATGTCTTTATCAATTCAAAACTAACTAGGACCAAACTGTCCTCTCTCTCTCTCCCCCCTCTCCCTCTCTCTCTCTCCCCCTCTCTCTCTCTCTCCCC
>NW_027315945.1:4660319-4756022 GCF_026437365.1 Eucyclogobius newberryi | reverse complement strand
GCGGCGTAAGGACATTTAAAACTTGAGTAGCTAATAATATGATTTTAGGATTTTGATATATGCAATATTTATAAAATTGTATTTACAAAAATAAACTAAATAGTCACTTTAAGATTGTATTACCGACATCAAACCCCTAAGCATTATTTACACGTTTCACGTTGGTTGGGGGCCTGGGGGCACCACTGAGCATTTCTGCTCATGGCACCCAAATGGCTGGCAGCGGCCCTGCTACAACGAGTTTACAAGTTACTTTTGAGTTACTTTTGTTGTTCAACAAATTAGCCTATTCTAATTAACGAATAGTTACACAGTAGTCCAAGCCTCACGTACAGTCTGCACGGAGAAGGCAGCTCTTCTGTACAGTTTACGCAGACAAAAGAAGAAAAGTACACCATATGAATATGACTCTTGATCCTCTTCTAGGACACTTTGAGTCTCTCAAAGTGTCACTATGTCACTGTGTCACTGTGTCACTGTAATGAGCCAGCGCACTGTGAGACTGTGAGCTTACTTTTGTAGTGCATATGTCCCAACACTGGGGCTGTGCAATATGGTTTCTCCCAAATGTGCAAAGTGTGTCTGTATTTGGTGTGGTTGTTGTTCAAGAATTGCACAAAATGTGAATGGACCATATATTAACCCCCAAAGTGCATAACGAGGTAGTAGTAATAAAATCAAAATCAATTTTTTTTATATAACTCCAACCTGAATCGTGATCAAATCTAAATTGTGATTTGGCCCTAAGGAAATCGTGATATATATTTTTGGATATATTGCCCACCCTGAGACAAATGTTTGCTTCATTTTACACATAATATTGCACCATAATATAACAAGAAAGGAGTAAAGAGACATACATATTTAGAAGTTGTTTATTGAAAAGTATTTTTTAACTAAAAATATGAAATGTGTTCTCAAAATTCTCAAAATGATCCCCATAAAAGTCTTGGGCCGGCCCTGGTGCCACCCCTTGGGCCACGCCCCTGCTCTGATTGTGGTTCTGCTTCCCTGGCGCCGCTGTCTAACACCATGATCATTGGTACCACATGGCTTTTGTTTATTAATCATTAAATAATATGCAATCATTGACAAAACAGAAACAAATCATTAACAAATATTTAATAATCATTTACTAATCATGAACATGGGATTCATTTTCAGCCCGGGAATATTTTTAATTGACCTGCCCTCATACCAATTCAAATTTGAGTATGTATATTATTTATGATTTAATGTGAGTTGAAAGTGCTATTCGTAAAGACCAGCTTAACCTGCCATGTTCCAATACAAATATTTGTCCACCATATTTAAGTGTCATGAGAGGGTCTTTGATTAAGGGAGGGTAATTGTAACTTTTCAGATGGCATTATGTTATTTGTATCTAATTTACACTTATTACAGTAGCGTGCAGTGACTTTTATGGATGGGCAGGCAGACCTGGGGTGTTCAATATTTAGTGGATTTCATTACACAAATGAGCGTTCTGTGTTGTTAATTGACTGTATTTCTAACATCTAATCATTATAAACGTGGACAGAGCCTGAGCTACAAACACAGACTTTTTTTAAGTTGCTGCTGTTGCTCCTCTGCACATGCTCAGTTAAGACAAAACCTGCAAAGAACCTTGATTCCCACTCAGGTTTCTTCAGTGTGGTTTGAGCACAGATCCATGGGTTTGAGGCTGTGTGGTCCTCAGAGCTCTAAAAGAAGCTGCTGTCCGCTCTGGTTCTGAAGCTCATGTTGGAGGGCGGAGCATGAACGGGCCTCTGAACAGCAGAAGCAGTTGCCTGACCAGCCGTTCCCAACACGTTTTGGCAAACTATTTTTCAAACCTGTGTGTGGGTCTGGGGCTTGACCGCAGAATTTCAATTTCTAGGGCGGAGTTTAGAGCAGAGACAGAACCAATCACATAAACCCAGAAGTGACGCAAAAAAACGCAACACGCTTAACCGGATATTACGTAGCCCGTGTCAACAAGGCGTGTTCCACGTTCTCCGTCCTGAACGCAGAAAATGTCTATCTTTGTATAACCGCATCTAACGCACGTTCATCACGGCGAGTAGAGCGGACTTTCCTGATCAAACCGAAGCGAGAGCAGAAGTAAACACTGGGTCACGAGCCGGGTCACGAGCCGGGTCACGAGCCGGGTCACGAGCCGGGTCCGCCATCTTGAATGTAGATGAGCAAAGTTGGAGGACAAACTCCAAAACACTTGAGGCCATCTCTTCATTCAAATTCAAAGTTTTGACCCATATTCCACGATCCCCCGGGACTCCTGAGAATCGTCCTCCTCCTGGTCGTGGAGATGTGGCACTGACATTATTAGTATTATCTTGTCTTACGCTAGCTGTTTTTATTTTATTTTTATCTTTATTTTTCCCCTCCATTCCTTATTAGGAAATGAGATGTTTTGTCTATAGATAGTTTATAAGAGTTTTGTTTATAAGAGTTCTTCTATTAAGAGTGTTTTTTTTAACTTCCTATAAGTTATCTGTCCTTTTCCTCTGTATCTACTGCGTTGCAATAATAAGATAAGATAATCCTTTAATGTCACACAAGGGGAAATTTCGTTGTTACAACACAGTAGAAACAGGAGGAAAGGACAGATTATAGGAAGTTTAAAAAAAAAAAAACACTTTTAATAGAAGAACTCTTATGAACAAAAAACAAAAACTCTTATCAACAAAACTCCTCTCATATCTTACAGTTTTTCACAGTTGCTAACACCCAAAAAGCAAAAATTTGGCACAATTTGCACACTTCATGTACCAATCGCTTGCCCCAAGTTGACACTACTTCACATTCCCTTATCTGCATTAGACTCTGACTTTCCTTCTTTACACTCTGATGTCAATTACAAATCACCTTCTGTCAAAACACTACACACAATGTTCAGTTGTTGCACACACTTCAAGTAAAATCTTGAATGGCATGTGTGTGTCATTTGAAAGAATGGCTGTGTGTACCAAATGAAAACACGAGTTCCATTTTGTGAACAGGTAAGAGATTTGATCTTGCAAAGGGAGTGTCAGGTTTAGCATCAAGCCGTTATTGTTTTGAGAAACGGGTGTTAACAATTGTGAAAAACTATAATAAGGAATGGAGGGGGGAATAAAATAAAATAGATAAATAAAAAGATAAAGCTAAAAATAAGATAATAATAAAATAATAATAATAGAATAAAATAAAGTAAAGTAAAAATAGCTAGCATAAGACTAGGTAATACTAATAGTAAGTAAGTAAACAAAATAAAACAAAATAAATTTCCCCATGCGTGGACACTAAAGGATTATCTTATCTTATTTTCCAACAGTTCTTGTGGGATTTTGAAATATAAATACATTTCAGATGCAGAATCAATACCACATTTTCAATAACTGAATTCATGATTTGAAGCTCAATATTGCTTCAGTGTCAGAATGTAAACAACGCTTTTCTTCACTCATCAAAAACAACAATTGTAAATAGACAGTGACTTTTCAAGACCTTTTCATCCAACAATCAGCCTCTTTATCCTGATTCAACTCAGAAACGTGAGCGCGCGGCCGCCTCAGTGCGGTCCTCAGGGTGCAGGGCTCCGGGGCTGCAGACGGACAGAAGCCTCCGCGTGCGAGAGCGAGCGAACATCCGCTTTCCGTGCGCTCTGCCCCGCTCCGCTCCGGCCCCGCTCCGCTCCCGCTCCGCACGCGTCGCACGGGTGGCGTGTCTCCTCCAAACGCATTCTGACGTGCTTTGCCTTCCCCGGAGCCCCGCGCGCAGCTCCCGCACCCGCATTTATAACGACAAAACCCCCCGGAGCCGCGATCCGAGCTCCGAGCTGCGAGGCGGAGCTGCTTTTTTTGTGCAAAGAATGAACCAACCGAGAAGAGGCTGACCCCGCTCCGGTGAAGCACGTCCGCGGGGTCTGCGCTGAACCGGGGCGCGCATGGCGGGACTGGGGGAGAACGGCGACGGGATTTCTCCGGCCGCCGGTGCCGGTGGTGATGTTGTCGGGGAGGCGGGCGAGGAGGGAGGCGCGGGCGGCGGCAGGAGGCAGTGTCAGGCGCCGCCGCCGCCGCCGATGCTGAACGGCGTCAGCAGCGGGACCGCGGAGAACTGTGCGGAGAGCGCGGAGGGCGGCGGGGACGCGAGGTCCGAGCTGCCGCGGAGGAGCAGCATTATCAAGGTGAGCACTCACGCGGCGGTTATTGTCTAGACCGGGAATGAAGTGACCCTAAACCCTGCGTCCGCGCGACATCACGGGGCAGAGAAGCAGATGTGTCGAGCTGCGCCATTTGGCTCATATCTCTGTCGTTACATGAAACAAAAACTGGCACAAAGTTCAAGTCTTGTCTGGCAAACACGTCCATTCATCTCAAGGAATCAAGCAATAATGGAATCATTGTCCCGATTATACAGGCTCATCATGTCCACACTTCTACAGGGGTGTCTTCTACAGGGGTGTCCACACTTCTACAGGGGTGTCCACACTTCTACAGGGGTGTCCACACTTCTACAGGGGTGTCTTCTACAGGGGTGTCCACACTTCTACAGGGGTGTCCACACTTCTACAGGGGTGTCCACACTTCTACAGGGGTGTCCAAACTTCTACAGGGGTGTCTTCTACAGGGGTGTCCACACTTCTACAGGGGTGTCCACACTTCTACAGGGGTGTCCACACTTCTACAGGGGTGTCCAAACTTCTACAGGGGTGTCTTCTACAGGGGTGTCCACACTTCTACAGGGGTGTCCACACTTCTACAGGGGTGTCCACACTTCTACAGTGGTGTCCAAACTTCTACAGGGGTGTCTTCTACAGGGACTTCTACAGGGGTGTCTTCTACAGGGGTGTCCACACTTCTACAGTGGTGTCCACACTTCTACAGGGGTGTCCACACTTCTACAGGGGTGTCCACACTTCTACAGGGGTGTCCACACTTCTACAGTGGTGTCCACACTTCTACAGTGGTGTCCACACTTCTACAGGGGTGTCCACACTTCTACAGGGGTGTCCACACTTCTACAGGGGTGTCCAAACTTCTACAGGGGTGTCCACACTTCTACAGGGGTGTCCACACTTCTACAGTGGTGTCCACACTTCTACAGGGGTGTCCAAACTTCTACAGGGGTGTCCACACTTCTACAGGGGTGTCCACACTTCTACAGGGGTGTCCACACTTCTACAGGGGTGTCCACACTTCTACAGGGGTGTCTTCTACAGGGGTGTCCAAACTTCTACAGTGGTGTCCACACTTCTACAGGGGTGTCCACACTTCTACAGGGGTGTCCACACTTCTACAGTGGTGTCCACACTTCTACAGGGGTGTCTTCTACAGGGGTGTCCAAACTTCTACAGGGGTGTCCAGTTCTGTAAAACGTACTGCCTGATGAACTAAGATCCCAATAATCTGGCAGTATTCGTCCTAACCAGGTCCAAACCAGGTCTAATCTAGGACTAAACCAGGTCTAAACTAGGACTAAACCAGGTCTAAACCAGGTCTAAACTAGGACTAAACCAAGTCTAAACCAGGACCAAACCAGGTCTAAACTAAGACTAAACCAGGTCTAAACTAGGACTAAACCAGGTCTAAACCAGGTCTAAACTAGGACTAAACCAGGTCTAAACCAGGTCTAAACCAGGTCTAAACCAGGTCTAAACCAAGTCTAAACCAGGTCTAAACCAGGTTTAAACCAGGACTAAACCAGGTCTAAACCAGGTCTAAACTAGGACTAAACCAGGTCTAAACCAGGTCTAAACCAGGTTTAAACCTGGTCTAAACCAGGTCCAAACCAGGTCTAAACCAGGTTTAAACCAGGTCTAAACCAGGTCTAAACTAGGTCTAAACTAGGACTAAACCAGGTGTAAAGCAGGTCTAAAATGGGCCTCGTGCCTGGGTCTGAGCGAGTGAAACGAGCTGCTTCCTGACCACAGCATTTCCATATAGAGTGCTGTGGTAAATCACTATCTCTGTGTTATCATATTTTACTATTGTAACATGTTGTAAAGACGCTGAGGGAGGGGCCATGTGCTGCACAAGTGTTATATTACAGTTGTTGTGGGTATTAATCCACCTCACACTTTGGTTTCTTAAAACTAGTGATATATCTGAGGATCGTGTGCAACATATGAGTTATTACAGTTTTGTGGCGAGGGCTGAACAGTTTTGGAAATTGGAGACCTGATTAAAGGCTGACACAAATGAAAATCTATATCTTTATATATTACCTCAATAACATTACAAATGTGCCTATAAATATCTGTTGAGGTTCAATTAGTGCGAACAATGTGAATGGACCATATCATAAAAACACAAAAGTGCAGAAAAATCACTCTCGCTCGGAAGATCAGCCACACAAACAAAGTACTAAACAGAGTTTGAGATCTGCCTGTCCAGAAAATAGTCCCCACGTGTCTTCAACTAAACAAATCCAGTAGGTCCTCTCCTCCTCCTGGAGAACTGCTGCAGGTGATGATCTTCCACAGTATTCAAACTCAACTAAAGCAGCGAGCGGCTTCTCATTTCTGAAACAACCACGTGGAAAGACGAATCCCGTGATCATGGAAAAGATGTCAGTGTGTTTGAGAAGTGTCACATTATTGTCATCGAGCAGAGAAAACATCTGAGGAGAAGCAGAAACTGATCTACTCCAGATCTGAACCTTAGTGACGAGCTGGAAGATCTGTGTGAGGAATAATGACACACTGAAGATCTGTGTGAGGAATAATGACACACTGAAGATCTGTGTGAGGAACAATGACACACTGAAGATCTGTGTGAGGAACAATGACACACTGAAGATCTGTGTGAGGAACAATGACACACTGAAGATCTGTGTGAGGAACAATGACACACTGAAGATCTGTGTGAGGAACAATGACACACTGAAGATCTGTGTGAGGAACAATGACACACTGAAGATCTGTGTGAGGAATAATGACACACTGAAGATCTGTGTGAGGAACAATGACACACTGAAGATCTGTGTGAGGAATAATGACACACTGAAGATCTGTGAGAGGAATAATGACACACTGAAGATCTGTGTGAGGAATAATGACACACTGAAGATCTGTGTGAGGAATAATGACACACTGAAGATCTTTGTGAGGAATAATGACACACTGAAGATCTGTGTGAGGAATAATGACACACTGAAGATCTGTGTGAGGAATAATGACACACTGAAGATCTTTGTGAGGAATAATGACACACTGAAGATCTGTGTGAGGAATAATGACACACTGAAGATCTGTGAGAGGAATAATGACACAGTTGGAGGGAAATACATATTTTAATATTACAGAAGCGTATTGAATGTGTGTAAAGTTAAAGTTGGTCTTATCGACTTTAGAGCGTCTGACCCTTTTTTTTTTTTACAGTGGCAGCATCTTTTGAACAGGCGGTGTATGAATCAGGTACAATCTAGGTTTTTTTTTATTAAGAAAACCAGTCAGTTAAAACGTGGCTTATAATTTAAGGGTTTACAGGGATCATTTTAGAAGATTAATGGCATAAATTTAAAGTGGTCTTCTATATTATCATTATTCATAATATTTTCTGTCGCCACGTTCATTTCACCCTTTCAATGGTGATGGCGCTATTGACAAATAACACATCCTTATATTGATCAATTAACATTAGTGTGAGTGAAAAGTGCACGTGGAGGTGGCAGGGGACACATTTGACAGTGACACAGCCTGGACACAAAGTGGAGGTGGCAGGGGACACATTTGACAGGGGGACACATTTGACAGGGGGACACATTTGACAGTGACAGCCTGGACACAAAGTGGAGGTGGCAGGGGACACATTTGACAGGGGGACACATTTGACAGTGACACAGCCTGGACACAAAGTGGAGGTGGCAGGGGACACATTTGACAGTGACACAGCCTGGACACAAAGTGGAGGTGGCAGGGGACACATTTGACAGTGACACAGCCTGGACACAAAGTGGAGGTGGCAGGGGACACATTTGACAGTGACACAGCCTGGACACAAAGTGGAGGTGGCAGGGGACACATTTGACAGTGACACAGCCTGGACACAAAGTGGTTTTACCTGATTATAATCAAGTGATGAGCCTCTCCAAGGACCATGGCCACAATCAGCAGAGCGCAGTGCTCCGCCGGGGCTTAGGACCACAGCTGGACGTGGGTTCAGAGGATTTGGACTCTGTTTTATACCCGGGTCACACTGGGGTCCTGGGGGTCAGGGCTGGTTGTTCAGTTTTATTATTTAATTTGTTTGGGTTTCAATAAATACAGTACACTAGTTTTGGCCTTGAATACCTTTACTTTTTAATCTTTAAAAAGGTAAAAGGTTAGGGACTTTATTGTCCCAGTAAGGATGCTGGGGCAACGCCTAGGGACCCAATTCCAGGTCTTTATGCGAGGCTTGGTCAGGATTACTGTAGCTGGAGGATTTTTACCTATGTGGCATGTTTTGGGTTGATGAAACTTGAATACCTGGAGGAAACATACCCAGACATCTTCTGGCTGCAGAGTGAATCTCAAAAGAGAGAACACTTGGAAGCTTATGATCATGCTTTGAGGCAGAAATGCTCAGAACGAGTCTGGCGATGGTTTATGGACTTACAAAACAGCACATACCATCTCGCAACCATGTCATAAGACATCACAGGTCGGTTGAATTCAGAACGGAGTGTTTTAGACGCTCAGAGGGAGAGGACTTTCTAACCAGGATTCATCAAACTAGTGTGAACGAAGCTAAATGCAACTGCAGGTATGTTTTTGATGAGAAACAATGTTAGAACATGGCAAAAAGCTCAAAAAAGTCAACTTTGCATTATGTATCAGTCTTTTAATATAACATTCACTGGCCTTTCCTCTCCTGCTGCTGTACAATGGATTGTTGTCCTGAGCGTGGGGGGTGAACCCTGTCCCGTTTGTATGTGCTGATGGATGCCCTCTTCTGTGTCTGCGCTGATGGATGTCTCTTTGACAGGAGCAGTGCACATTTGGCACTAATCTCCATGTTCACATTCAGAGCTGTGTTGGCGGGAGATTTACAGTAGCAGGATGTGGCTGGCCAGACCTGCCTCATGAGGACGCAGAGCAGGCCGGTGTTGTGTCCTTAGGCAAACAGGTTTTGACTGGTTCTCTGTGGAGCAGATTGGTACGGTTGGAAAAGGTCTCTGCTGTCCTGTGAACGAGTTCATTTAATTGATCCAAAGCGGACCCCGAGAGGTCGAGCTTTCAATGCGGTCTGGCTCGCTTTTGGCTCCAGTTTCTGCGAGATGACTGGATAAGTCAGAATTCAGACTAACAACTAAAAACGAGATGACAAAAAGACAGAAAATAATCATCTTACCAAATATTAACTTGATATTGTGATAAGCGGCTTTAATTTTCAGTGATGGTAACTTTTATGCTGAGTCTCAAATTCGGCAAATGATAGATTGGAGACCAGAGTCAACACACTTGAAACACAAAGCTAGCGAACGTTAGCGACAGCTGTTTCCTGTTTATCGACAAACGGCACTTGCGTCAAAACCCAATGTATTTCCAGTGCATAATGCAGCTAACATTATTCAGCGACACCAAATTGGAATTACTAATTGTGTGAATTGCTTGTGATTGGTTTATGATTTTAAAAGTATATTTCAGATGATTTAGATTTGATATATTGAGAAAACATTGGTCATGTTTGCTCTGCCTCTGGACCCTGAGGCTGAGGAGACGCTGCACTTGGCACCAGACCCAGTCAAAACGTGGCTTGATTAAACTTTTCTGTTGTCTTTTCTGTTTGTATCCATGGAGATGTTATTGCTTTGCAAGACTGTTCCTCATTGTGTGGAATTAAACTTCTGTATCTCCATGGAGACAAGCAGGTGACACCACAAGGCCAAAGTTACAGGTCGGTACAGATCTGTAATTGAATAAATGCAAGATTGTTAAATGCCATACTGTGTAACATTTCAGGAATAGGATCTCCATGGAGACAAAGTTACCATATACATTTATTTTCTTTATATTGTAGTGTCTGAGGATCCTAATTCTAATGCATGACTCAATGTTTGAACATGTCACAAGAAGTTCCATATCACATTGTGTTGGGAAAGATCCCCTTAACTTGCTTTTATGAGCTTGAAATGTAAGGAACATTCTGAGCATTGGCATTGACACTTATTTACAATCACTAAAGTGTCCCAAAAATGATTGTGAACATTATGAAGTGTTGTGATGATACTAAAATGTCAAATGTTTTATATTAAAGGTTGAATGGACGATTTTTTTCGCCCAAATTTTAGTCTTATTTCCTCATAGCGTGGACGGCCGATTAGTCCTGCCACGTATCAATCATAAAACGCACCTACCGCTCACCTGCAGCCTCGTGCGGCTCGTCCCCATGAGAGCAGCACGGTTCTGCTTGTCTAAGCGCATTGATCTATCATAATATAGTTCCCTCAGTGAACGGGACAAAATGAAGACGGAGAAAGACAGTTCGAGCTGACTCATAAAAGACGGAAATCTACAGGAGACGAGAGATGTGATGCGCTCCGTCGCGCTTATAAACAAAGGCACGTTTGTGTTGTATCAGTCCACACGGGGGAGTGGCATGTGCACGGGGGAGTGGCATGTGCACGGGGGAGTGGCATGAGCACGGGGGAGTGGCATGTGGCATGTGCACGGGGGAGTGGCATGTGCACGGGGGAGTTGCATGTGCACGGGGGAGTGGCATGTGCACGGGGGAGTGGCATGAGCACGGGGGAGTGGCATGTGGCATGTGCACGGGGGAGTGGCATGTGCACGGGGGAGTTGCATGTGCACGGGGGAGTGGCATGTGCACGGGGGAGTGGCATGAGCACGGGGGAGTGGCATGTGGCATGTGCACGGGGGAGTGGCATGTGCACGGGGGAGTTGCATGTGCACGGGGGAGTGGCATGTGCACGGGGGAGTGGCATGTGCACGGGGGAGTGGCATGTGCACGGGGGGGTGGCATGTGCACGGGGGAGTGGCATGTGCACGGGGGAGTGGCATGTGCACGGGGGAGTGGCATGTGCACTTCCGCCTGCGTTCGCCGAAAAAATCGTCCATTGCGCTTTTAAGTTTATTTGTAGAGTACATTTCATACACAAGGCAATTCTAAGTGCTTCACAGCAGGAAAAATGCATTAAAATCACAAATAAATTACAGAAACAGAAATACAATAAAATTAACGAAATTAAAAATTACTTTTACACGTCTAACGTGTTTCGGAGTTCAACTCCCTTTTAAATCAATCCAACTGGTTGTCTAAACTAATGAAATCACAGACAAAAGAGAAGAGTGCAAAGAAAAAATCCTTTCAGTCACAGCTAAACAAACCAGTTTTTAGCTTAGATTTGAACATTGTCAGAGTAGAACCTGTCTCACATCTTCAGGAAGACTGTTCCAGATTTTAGCTGCATAAAACTAAAAAGGAAAAGGCTTGGTACTCCACAATAGGAACTAGACACTTTTTTATCGAGTTAAATTTAATTTCCAACACAAAATGATACTGTGTGGTATTATAAATATATTGTAATTGAGCAGTTATTTGCATGATTGTGCTTTTTTTGAATAGATTTTGAAGCATGTACTTGCGAGTGTAATCGCAGCCATCCGCCCTGGAGAGGCCATTTCTGCTCACGAGCAATACACACAATCCTCAGCTAATATAATGAATACAATTAAATTACATACAAATGAATCACTAGATTATAATAAATATTCATGTTAATTCATGTTTTAATTGCATATCTTTGACATAACATTTTTTTTGTTAGTTTTTGCCGTTTCATTGCAAGGGGAGAACAAATATAACTTAAGAAGAAGTATATGCAATTAGAAAGTCAGAATTGTATTGAATTAGGGCTTTAGAATTTTTGAAACTATTTTAAATAGGGATTCTTCAGACAAGTATTGCAATTGCAATTAAATGTATTATAATACAACACGGCTGTGTGTTGGGATAAAACAGTGTGTGTAAATATAAGAACAGTGTGTGTAAGTAGTGTGTAAGTAAAAGAACAGTGTGTGTAAGTAAAATAACAGTGCGTGTAAGTAAAAGTGTGTGTAAGTAAAAGAACAGTGTGTGTAAGTAAAAGAACAGTGTGTGTAAGTATAAGAACAGTGTGTGTAAGTAAAAGAACAGTGTGTGTAAGTATAAGAACAGTGTGTGTGTGTGTGTGTGTGTGTGTGTGTGTAAGTTTAAGAAAAGTGTGTGTAAGTAAAAGAACAGTGTGTGTAAGTATAAAAATAGTGTGTGTAAGTACAAGAATAGAATAGTGTGTCTAAGTGAAAGAACAGTGTGTGTAAGTATAAGAACAGTGTGTGTAAGTATAAGAACAGTGTGTGTAAGTATAAGAACAGTGTGTGTAAGTATAAGAACAGTGTGTGTAAGTATAAGAACAGTGTGTGTAAGTATAAGAACAGTGTGTGTAAGTATAAGAACAGTGTGTGTAAGTATAAGAACAGCGTGTGTAAGTATAAGAACAGCGTGTGTAAGTATAAGAACAGTGTGTGTAAGTATAAGAACAGTGTGTGTAAGTATAAGAACAGCGTGTGTAAGTATAAGAACAGTGTGTGTAAGTATAAGAACAGTGTGTGTGTGTGTGTGTGTAAGTTTAAGAAAAGTGTGTGTAAGTATAAAAACAGTGTGTGTAAGTATAAGAATAGTGTGTGTAAGTACAAGAATAGAATAGTGTGTCTAAGTAAAAGAACAGTGTGTGTGTGTGTGTGTGTGTGTGTGTGTAAGTATAAGAACAGTGTGTGTAAGTATAAGAACAGTGTGTGTAAGTATAAGAACAGTGTGTGTAAGTATAAGAACAGTGTGTGTAAGTAAAAGAACAGTGTGTGTAAGTATAAGAACAGTGTGTGTAAGTATAAGAACAGTGTGTGTAAGTATAAGAACAGTGTGTGTAAGTAAAAGAACAGCGTGTGTAAGTAAAAGAACAGTGCGTGTAAGTATAAAAATAGTGTGTGTAAGTATAAGAATAGTGTGTGTAAGTACAAGAATAGAATAGTGTGTCTAAGTAAAAGAACAGTGTGTGTGTGTGTGTGTGTGTGTGTAAGTATAAAAATAGTGTATGTAAGTATAAGAATAGTGTGTGTAAGTATAAGAATAGTGTGTTTAAGTATAAGAATAGAATAGTGTGTCTAAGTATAATAACAGTGTGTGTAAGTAAAAGAACAGTTTGTGTAAGTAAAAGAACAGTGTGTGTAAGTATAAGAACAGTGTGTGTGTGTGTGTAAGTATAAGAACAGTGTGTGTAAGTATACGAATTGGGCTTGCATGTATAAGAATAGGACTTGTAAGTCAGAGAGAGTGTGCAGGGTGGTCTTGTTTGTCACATCCGAGCTCAGCCTGCCGCTTCCTCTCACATGCCGCACCAACTTCCTCTTTCCCTCCACAGTTTGCTCCATTACAAAACACAGTCACTTCTGCAATAATTTACAGCACTACCCAATAGTGCACTGTTTAAGGAGGATGTTCTAAGTGATACAAAGATCAGTCCACACAGTCTAATGAGTGCAATAAGAGCATTGCAAAGACAGTTCAGTTCTGAAACCCATATCAATACTTGGGCTTTGAGTATATTCCGATACCCAATATCAACCGATACCAGATTACTTTCATTAAAACACTGTGATGTTATAAACATTTTCTAAAAGATTAAGAGGTGTTAATATAATAATAATAATATAACGGTACTAAACATATTAGTTGTACAACATTATAGTAACTTTACAAATGCATAACATTCTGCAGGTGTTATGCTTTCAAATGAGGTATCGCATGTCAATAATCACTGGGTAAAGGATCAGTATCAGGAAGTAGACTGAAATTTTAGTAGCAGCAGCAGCAGCAGCAGCAGCAGCAGCAGCAGCAGCAGCAGCAGCTTCTGCAGCAGCAGCAGCAGCAGCAGCAGCAGCAGCAGCAGCAGCAGCAGCAGCACCAGCAGCAGCAGCAGCAGCAGCAGCAGCAGCAGCAGCAGCAGCAGCAGTAGTGCAGGGGTAGACATCCTCAAGCAAAGTTTCAAAAGGCAGAAGATTCTTCTATTAGTTCTCTGACTTAAAGCATGAGTTGCTATGCTTGTCTGAAAATTGCAATTCACTTTTTATTTTATTTTAAACCCTTATTTCCTTTTTGTTAGTATAGATTATTCTTAAAAAATCTTATGTTTATTCTGGTGACAGATTACGTTGTTTAGGGACGGGTGATATACCGTTTCCAGTATTGAATGATATCAAATGATTTTTGGTCATATCAGTATCATTTGACATTGAATATTGGCACCAATATTTTGTTTATTTTATTTACAGACTATGAGTAAAAAATGGAATAGAAGAGCTAATAAAATGTCTGTATGTTTAAACAATCATATAAAACGTAATTTTATAAACCAGTTAAATAAATGTTTGTCATTTGTAGCTATTCATTTCTCTGTGAAATGCCAATTTGTAAACTTTACTTTCACTTAAAATAGATTTGTGGGCCTTGCAATGGATTTTGATATATAAATGTTTGTATTGTTGGTTATCGGCAACAGCAGCAAGAAAAAAAAATCCATATCGGCCCATCCCTAATGCTGTCATAGATCGCCATCATTTTAACTTGGTTAGCTGAACAGGGGAAGGAGTTTGAGTGCTGCAATTAATAGAATGAGAAGTTGACTTTAAAAACATGAAGGAGACTTTCGGGATTACCATGCACGTGATGACATCAGCCTGTGTGTTGTTATATTTGGTGAAATACCTCATCTTTCTGAAGTGAATCCCAAACATCGGAGCGATGGCTGCAGAGAGAGGCTCAGGACCAGTTCCTCTGCATGTCTGACTGATGATGTGAGCTCTTCTGCACGGGCCAAAATCAGAACAGACTTTGAAGCTCACATTCTTTGGTTCTGACTTTCTACACCCAATCATACCATCTGAAAAAATAAGTCAAGAAAATAGTTTAACTCTTTTTTTTTTTACTCTAAAGGTTAATAAAAAACAAAAATAATACATGCACATTTCCATTGGACAACTATATATGCTATACAATGTTAAAACACAGTATCTGTGCTGTCACTTCAACTTGATGCTGCCACAGTGTGTGTCAGCGGTACACAATGGAAATGTCCATGTGCGTGCAGTTTAATCATAGTAAATTAGATGGTCTTATTTTTCACAGCTAAAAGCAATTACAACTGAATGGTGTGTGATAAATGAAAACATTTTCAATGTTTTTTTTCCCATTTAAGACCTAGACAAAGAAACAAATGGCAGTAACTGCACAGTTCCTCGGTAAAACAACTGAAAAGTGCAATATCTGCATTTGAATTTGTTCAGTCCGAGCTGAAGCTGCGCTTTTCTTTTGTATCACTGTGGATTTGTAGTTAATGCAAAGGCTTCTCAAAAATGGGACAGTTGAGCCATAAAACTAAATAAAAGAGTGGATTTGAAGGACTTTTTTGAAGTGTTTGGGCTTTACTAAATTTTGACAAAATAAGCAGTTACTGTGTTTTTCCTTTGTAGAGCAGCCTAGTGTTATATATGTGCTTGGCCGTAGAAATAGTGTGTGTTTTGAAGGTGACACTGGCGCTGTGCAGGGAGCAGGACTCAGTGAGCCTGAACAGTTCAGATCATGTCCTCTGGAGGTCGGGGGTTCCCCTGGGATGTGTGCACGGGCCGCTGTAAATGTAGTGCAATGGGCGACACAGATATCTCTGTCCAATTTCATCTGATTTCTTTGTATCCAGCTCCACTGCAAAAGTGAGTTCTGAAAATAAATGTTCCAACTTGTTTATTTCACGTTAGTTTAGTTTATTTGCCACATAGTAAAATGTGTGTGTGTACGGCTAAACAAACAATGGACATACAAATACTTGAATAAAAGTCCCAAGTAACATTTTGACACTGTGAAATAAGTGCACTACATTAAACATTTCTATCTCCATGGAGACGAGCAGGAAACTCCACCAGGCCAAGTTACAGATCCAGTTACCCTTTTTTTTTTATTACAATTAAAACAAAAATGATAAGTACTTTGGAACATTCCAGGAAAATAAACAAGCCTGATGTGATTGTTTTAAAATACTACCTAGTCGATAATTGCGCAATCCAAAAATATGCTTTCAGTCTTGAGTATGGACTTGTTGAACAAGTTCAAATCAAGTAAATAGAAAAAACAAAAAATTTACTGAAGGATATGTGTTTCAGGTTTAATTCAGAATTATGCAGTAGTTACACATGTTCAGAAGACGTACATACTTATGAAAGTGTCTAATTTCAAGGACCCATTTTTGAAACCTTTAAATAATGCTTAAACAATAGGATTTTAATGTGATCGGATCAGTTTAATGCAGAGCAGCTTCACCGGAACATTCTTGTACAGATTATTGGGATTATCTTTAGTTGACAGTTGGGCGTTCAAAGCAAAACACCTCTATGCTGTGTCCAGTCCAGTAGACTGTAAAGGAATTGGTTTGTTTGACATGTTTCTTCCCTATTTTAATTACTAAGAATGAGTTTTGGTCACAGTCACACCTCTTAACCTCTTGACCGTATACATGATGTGATATTTTGTCACATAAGGCTGCACTATTTCTTGTAAACGAGTTGTAATCACATTTCTACCTCACATTTCTTTGTCTCCTTCCATCAACTCTCTGACAAATCGGTTTGCACAATTATCACTCTTACTGTCCAGGATTATTACACTTCTGGACAATTAATCAAATTGAAATTGAATTTTAACTGATTACATGCTTTGGACTTTTTATTTGAGTACAAGTAACATTGTTTCCAACAGAGTTATGAAGGTTTTTTGTGGAAGTGGCAAATATTGATTTGTGTACTGTAAAAAGTTTAGATTTCTCGATACAAGAAAAAAACAACAATTATAAAAATTAATGAGTTATCTTTCTGTGTTGCAGGATGCCTCCAGGCAGCGCAAAGAGCGAAAGAAGACGGTATCGTTTAGCAGTATGCCCACGGAGAAGAAGATCAGCAGTGCTAGTGATTGCCTCAGCGCCATGGTGGAGGGCACAGAGCTCAAGAAGGTCCGCTCCAACTCCAGAGTCTACCACCGCTACTTCCTCCTGGACGCTGACATGCAGTCCCTCAGGTGGGAGCCCTCCAAGAAAGAATCGGACAAGGCCAAAATCGATGTGAAATCCATCAAGGAAGTCCGAACTGGGAAAAACACGGACACTTTTAGAACCAGCGGAACATACGAGCAGATTTCCGAGGACTGTGCTTTTTCGATCATCTTCGGGGACAATTACGAATCACTGGATTTGGTGGCTAACACTGCAGATGTGGCTAACATATGGGTAACAGGATTGAGGTATTTGATATCTTACGGAAAGCATTCGTTAAATATGATCGAGAGCAGTCAGAACAACATGCGCTCGTCTTGGTTGAGCCAACTTTTTGATAAAGCGGACAATAGCAACAGCAGATTGATTAGCATTTGCACTGCAGTTCAGCTAATCAAGGAGCTAAACCCTGGACTCAAAAATGTCAAAACAGAACTGAAATTTAAGGAACTCCTAAAAGCAAAGGACAAAGTTGTTTCTGATGTGACGAGAGATGAGTTCATTGAAGTTTACCATGATTTGTGTACCAGGCCAGAGATCTATTTCCTATTTGTACAGTTTTCTAGCAACAAGGAATTTTTAGATACCAAGGACTTGATGATATTTCTCGAGGCCGAGCAGGGTATGCCAGAAGTTAGCGAAGAAACTAGCTTGGAGGTTATTCAGAAATACGAGCCTTCAAAAGAGGGACAAGTCAACAATTGGCTTTCTTTGGACGGGTTTACCAACTATCTTATGTCTCCGGAGTGTCATATTTTTGATCCCGAACATAAAACAGTTTGTCAGGACATGAACCAACCTCTGTCCCATTATTACATAAATTCATCGCACAACACATATCTAATTGAAGACCAATTCAGGGGACCCTCAGATGTAACAGGATATATCCGCGCGTTGAAAATGGGCTGCAGGAGCGTGGAGTTAGATGTTTGGGATGGCCCGGACAACGAACCGGTCATTTACACTGGCCATACTATGACGTCCCAGATTGTTTTCCGAAATGTTATTGATGTCATTAATAAATATGCATTCGTTGCATCGGAATTCCCGCTAATACTTTGTTTGGAAAACCATTGTTCATTAAAGCAGCAGCGAGTCATGTACCAGCACTTGAA
This sequence comes from Eucyclogobius newberryi, assembly GCF_026437365.1. Taxonomy (NCBI): domain Eukaryota; kingdom Metazoa; phylum Chordata; class Actinopteri; order Gobiiformes; family Gobiidae; genus Eucyclogobius; species Eucyclogobius newberryi. The sequence goes on along the minus strand of NW_027315945.1, from coordinate 4,737,852 downwards.
AAAAATCCTTGGAGATAAAATGCATGTGGATTCTCCCAAACCGGAAGACCCATATCTACCATCGCCATCATTGCTAAAGGGGAAGATTTTGTTGAAAGGTAAAAAACTGAGTATGAACTGTATAGCGACGGAAGGGGAGGTAACAGATGAGGACGAAGGAGCTGAAATGTCACAACGTTTGAGTATTGAGTCGACAGAACAACCACCTGCCATTGTACACAAAAAATTCCAGCTTTCCAAGGATCTGTCCGATTTGGTGACAATGTGCCAATCTGTGGAGTTTAAAGACTTTCCTGCATCTTTTCAGAGCCAGAAACCGTGGGAATTGTGTTCGTTCAACGAGGTCTTTGCCAGCCGATGTGCCAACGACTTTCCGGGCGATTTTGTGAACTACAACAAAAAGTTCTTAGCTCGCATCTATCCCAGTCCGATGAGAATTGACTCCAGCAATATGAATCCACAAGATTTCTGGAAGTGCGGGTGCCAAATTGTAGCCATGAACTACCAAACTCCAGGTCTGATGATGGATCTGAACATCGGTTGGTTTCGCCAGAATGGAAATTGTGGATATGTTCTTCGACCTTCTATCATGAGAGAGCAAGTGTCATACTTTAGTGCCAACACCAAAGATTCGGTGCCTGGGGTTTCTCCACAGCTCCTCCACATTAAGATCATCAGCGGGCAGAACTTCCCCAAACCCAAAGGCTCTGGGGCTAAGGGAGACGTGGTGGATCCCTACGTCTACGTGGAGATCCATGGAATTCCTGCTGATTGCGGCGAACAACGAACACGGACGGTGCACCAAAATGGGGACAACCCTTTGTTTGACGAGAGCTTTGAGTTCCAGATAAACCTCCCGGAGTTAGCCATGGTGCGCTTCGTGGTTCTGGATGATGACTATATTGGGGATGAGTTTATCGGTCAGTACACGATACCTTTCGAATGCCTGCAACCCGGTTTTCGCCATGTGCCGTTGCAGTCGCTAACGGGGGAAATGCTACCACACACTCAGTTGTTTGTCCACGTGGCTATAACCAATCGGCGAGGAGGGGGAAAGCCTCACAAAAGGGGGCTGTCGGTGCGGAAGGGGAAGAAGAGTAGGGAGTACGCCAGTATGAGGGTGCTGCTCATCAGGACCATAGATGATGTGTTCAAAACAGCACAGCTGTCTCTGAGGGAGGCCACGGATCTTCGAGAAAACATGCAGGTAAGCACAATTTTGTATTTGGTAAGGAATAATAATATGAATTCATCTTGATAATGATTTTCAGACAATGGGCCTCATTCATGAAGAATCTTCTTGTGTGGAACTTTTCCTAAGAAAACATTCATGAATGAGGCCCAATATTTTTAACAATATGTCAAGAATGTGCTAAAATGTGTCTGTAAAAGTTGAGGTTCAAGTCTCACACAAATCGCGAATGGACCATAAAATTACACTATCGTTCAGAAATGTCACATTATACTTTTTGGGATTGGACACTAGGCATTTGTCTCCTTTTCAGGATACTTTAAATCATTTTAATTCGATGATAATGTATACTCTAGATTCAAATTTTGTAGATCTTCATAACAACAGTTGCAATATTATACATTTGCCTGAATATCTTCTCCTACTAGTTTGCTTTCCAATGTGATAGACATAAAATTAATTAACTAATTAAACACACTCTATTCAACTTTTCTGGTGGGGTCCCCCAAATGGTTGGCTCCATGGAGATATTCCAATAGGTTCCATTCATGTTCTAGAATTAAATGACTTCATCATATTCTTGGACATGAGCGTGACTTCTTCATGGGTCCGACGTGACGTGACACACTTGCTACTGACATCTGGAGGACAGAAGTCTCAAAAGTAGGACTGCAACTAGCAATTATTTTGCTCATCGAATTTGCGATTGTTCTTTTGATTAATCGATTAAGTTTAAAACGGGAACTGCTCCTATGAGGTTTACACAAAATTTGACCCTGATGAAGCTATTATGACGCCGCTTGACGACGTCAATGATGGAGAGTATCTGCAGACTAAAAGGATTCAATCAAAACACGAGATATTTATGTTTCCTTTTTTTAGATGTAATTTCTACTTTGTTAGAATCATAAAACCTCTTCTCTCAGCACATCTAAATAGTGATCCAGCTCCAAGAAAATCGTGATATTCATTTTTTGCCAGATTGCTCGCCCTTTCTCACACTGACACTTGTCTCTTGACCAGAACGCCTTAGTGTCCTTCAAAGAGCTGTGTGGGCTCTCGGCGGTGGCCAGCCTGAAGCAGTGCCTGTTAGCTCTGTGCCCGCGCCTCTCTGGACCAGACGGAGCTCCTCTGCTGCTCTTCAACCTGTCCGACCAGTACCCCAGCCTGGAGCCTGAAGGCCTGCTGCCCGAGGTGCTGCGGAAGGTGGTCAGCTCCTACGAAACGGTCAGTCTGTTTATACTCTGTGTACGCAGCTCGCAGGCCGGCCAGGGCTGACGCACTCTGCACTGTGCATCAAAGAGTAGACACAATCAAGCAATTCATAGACTGTATTTTGCGCACGAAAAGGCGCACCGGATTATTAAGCGCACCATCAGCTATCTGTGTACCATGTGTACTGGTCCACATTTATCGTCCGTCGCGCACCAGACGATAAAGCGCATAAGATAAACAAAACAGACGGATAAGTCAGAGTCAGTTGAGCTTTATGAAACGCGTTCAACTCATTCAGGTCAACATTGTTCAACATCAAAACACACTCTGCTATCGCTAACAGACACGTTAGCATATCCAAATCAATTCTCAGTCAAGATCACTTGTAAACACGTAAAATACAAACACAGAACACACTCTGCTACCGCTAAAAGACACGTTAGCATATTCACAACAACTATCAGCCTTGTTCAGTTGCAAAATGTAAAATACAACACAATACACTCACTTTTTCAGTTCATTCCTCGTCATCAAATCCTTCAAATGCGCCGAAGTACATCCCGCATAGCTATGACCAGACGTCCCGATTTACCTGGGACAGCCCCGATTGTTTACGTCCTGTGTCCCGGTTTAATGTCTGCTGGGGCGTAAAAGCAGCCAAAGCGCCGATAGTGCTCCGTGCTAAAATCTCTTTGGTCATGTGATCCCGCATCTCGGACCCACGCGGCAGTTCAGTGATGATTCCGGCCTTTTGATTCCCACAGTTGACTGATAATTTAGCCCGTAAGCGCATTTCTTGCGATAATATAACAGATCCAATGGTCTCTTGGCAGCAGCCATCTTGGGACAAGTTTCTTGGGGTCCTTCATTTACCGGTAGGTGTCTGCGTTGTGCCTGACTGAAAATGTTGTTTACGTTTTGACAAAGTTTTGCGTGCGCTGCGTGTAGCAGAAGACTACTGTTCCCAGAATGCTTTGCACACATGTTGTTGAGACTTCCGGTTCTGGAGTACTGTAACTCTAGTCGTGCATCGGCGTCTCATGTCCCAAATCTTCTTTATACACCGTGTATCTTCGCCATCAGTAAGCACAACCAGAAATAAACCATATATTAAGCGCACGGACGGCTTTTGAGGACGTTAAAGACTTTTACGTGCGCGTTATAGTGCGGAAAATACGGTAGTAATGTGATTTGATTTACAATTTATGTTTAGGGTTTTCTGGCCTGTAGGGTTGATCAGACAGGACAGCTGAGTGTGAAACAGGGACGAGAGAGAAGGGAGGACATTCAGGATTCGATCTCATGACACCGCAGCACAATTTCTGTTAGGACAGTTGACAGTGCGCATTTGAAACATTTCCAGGAGCGTTAACATTTGAGAAAAGACTGAAATCAGAAGTGCTAAACTAACCCAACAAGGTTAGAAAGAGGGAATTCTATTGCATACATAATTGCAGCCTTTTTTAATTTGATAATTGCAACTATTCAAATTGCAATTTTGCTTCATTACAACAGTGAAATATCCTTTTAACCAACTAAAGGCAGAACAGAATAAAAAATCAAGTCAAATATATTTCAAAATCATAGACTATTCTGGGGATTTGTGAGGTTTACTACCGGAGAATAAGTCTGTATTTATTAAGCTATTTGTGTCTCAATGCTAATGCTAACCTAAAATAAAAGTTAAGAGAATTAATTACATCATAGAATCAAGTTGATCATTTAGACCAGGGGTGTCAAATTCATTTTGGGCCACGGGCCGAATTCAACGTTCAGGCTGGGTTAAGGGCCGATCATAAAAAAAATATAAAAAAATGTAAGAAATAAATAGCTTTGTATAGCCTAGTTATAGTTCGAAAAATGCGATATATCTATCGGAAATTATTAAATATAAATTAGAAATGTTCGGCGGGCCCGATTAAAAGGTCTGGGGGGCCAAATCGATGTGTTGTCAATGTTTTTTAAACGTATTGTCTATTTTAAATTTTATTTTGGATTAGTTCGGATTGTTAGTCATGAAATAGGTCATAAAGTGTTTCAAATCTTGAGCTTCAAATTAGGATCCAAACAAGACGCCCATTTGAACAAATCTTGATACTGAAAATAAAACAATTGGACAAATATGGCTCTTTCTGGAACAGTTTTAGAATGGTCAAAACCCATACAAAGCTAGCATGAGAGCACATGTCATAGTGAAGAAACAACATACTACATTTGTGTTGAAAATTGTATCATCTTTGAGGCATCAAAATTGATATTGAGCTTTTCCCTTTGTATCAAGGCCGTGGCTGCAGAGCCGTTTCAGGAACCACCGCACTGCCATTATAGCCTCATGGCTAACCCTAACCCTAACCCTAACCTTAACCCTAACCCTAAACCTAACCTTAACCCTAACCCTAACCCTAACCCTGACCCGGCGCGGTCTAAAACAGCGCGCCAAATAGCGCAGCAGTATCAGGAGCCGCGGCACAAAATAACATGGCAGTTTCGACTCTGTAGACACTCCCTTGTATCAAACTCAAATTAAGTGCCTTATCCTGGAAACCTTAATCCAGTTTGAGTGTCCTCACCCAGCGGAGGGTTTCTGAAGTGTAAATGATCGGTGGTGGTGGAGCAGGTGCATGCTGGGAAGGATCAGCTGCATGGATTTTCTCTGACCCTTCCATCTCCCTGCGAATGCACAAACCGCTCTGTACCATTTCTGCTCTTCCAGTTAATGTTCCATGTATGTCCCAATACCATTCCAAATATTATTCATGCCAATCGATACAATAGGAAAAAAATAAATCAAATTAACAAAATACCCATGCATGCCAAAATTAATAATAAAACCAATTAATAATTTCCACTACTTATTTCTTCTGCTGCATCTTCATTGTGAATGGACCCAATTAAAAGGCTGCTCACTGTCTAGATATTTGTGCTCTGTTACCATTATAGTTATTCTGTTATGATATTTATTACATTGGTGTGAGAACTGTAAAGTGTTCAGTTTAAACAATATCGATATAGAAAGAGCAGTGCTCACGGACTCAGAGCTTCAGAGCTGTTTTTAGTCCTGATTTCAAGTCAAACCGATACCAAGTGGCAAATATCGCCATGTCGATCCCATATTGATACCACAGAGTTTTATTCTAAAATGCGTTGATTCTCCTCTAATATGGTGCTGCCCGGTGGTCGAGTGGTTAAGGCAACAGCACATATGCCAGGCTCCATGTTCCGCAGTGTTGTGAGTTTGAATCCCGGCTCTGACAGTTTACTGCATTTCAGAATCAGAATCAGAATCGGTTTATTGCCCGATTGTTTGTTGATGAACAAAATTCAAAAACATGGGAACTTGTCTTGGTGATTTGGTGCAACATAAAACAATGAACAACGAACAAGTCATGACAACAAACTATCAGACAAAATAATAATAATAGAATAAAAATAAAAAATAAAAGAATAGGCTTAATATGTACACAAATGTACAGTTGAACAGATATACTGATGTAGTGCAGAGAGTATATGTCACACTCCTGTCTAATAAAGCTTACGGGCCAAAAAGCTTTTAAAAGAAGAAACTGAAAAATGAACGTCGACCGTCATTATTCTATCATCTTTCAACTTCTGCTTGAACTGATATGATTAAGCCCTTTTCGCGAAACCGAACAGCTAGTTCCAGTTGCCTTAAAAACGCGGCGCTCCACTCCCTGCTCCATTATTCCTTTTGGGAAATTAGCCGAGTTTTGTTAAAATAAATCAATAATGAATGAAGACAAAGCGGAGCGCGTGTTCCAGATGGATGATCACAGCAGCATGTTCAGACCTTTACGTACCATGTAAATAATTCATCTGGAGACATCTATATGTTTATAAAAGTAAGTGCTTTTGTCCCTAAGATAATGCTAACATACAATAAATGTAATCTATAATGTTAATGTAACAGCACAAACTGAACTAACCTGCTTACAGAAACATTCTAAGTACTTTTATCAAGTTTGTCTGTGTTATATTTTAGTGTACGTATGTTAGCCTTTAGCTTTAAGACTAAAACACCTTTATAAACGTGTATATCAGCAATGTATTACAAAAATATAAGCAACATTTGGAGAAATTTGAAGTCTAAGAATCGATATTTCAGCAGATGTATGTCCTGCAATTCTGTACAAAACAATGAATATGAAGTAGTCCGTCTGTTTCCTTTGAATCAGATTTAGTTTGCAAGTATTTGAAGCAGTTGAGACAGTAACACGAGTGAGGCGCAGTGAATGTGTGATTAAATGTGTGTGAAGATGTCCGTGATGAAGAAAGGAGTGAGAATTACATTATATGCCTATATATAATGAATCATTTCTCACCAAACGCTGACTTGATCACCACTCATGCTAACTTATGTGGAGCCCACATGCTGAGCAAAAGAAAGCTGTTTCCTGTTTATCAACGCATGGCACCCGCATCAAGATCAAAATGATAATATTTCCAGTGCATAATGCATCTGACATTATCCATAAATGTGAGGGTCAGTGCCATGACAACCCTCCACAGGATGCACAAACACTGTACTCCATTGTTCTACAACATGGTGCACCAGACACACAGACAAATGAGAAAACATATAGAAAGACTATGCTAAAACAAGGGCACATATGCAAAATATAACATGTGTAAGACTAAAAAAAGTACATATAGTACAATATATATACAGCTCGCTCTCCTCTGCTCGTGGTACTCCAGCTCCTCACACGGGGAACGGCACGACTGCACATGCTCAGTCGGCACACAGACCGGATGTACGTGCTATCGAGCGCGGTTAGTTTAAATCTTTGTGCTTTCAAAATTGCGATCATGCCTTTTACTTACTATCGATATCAAGTTTGAAATTGTACTCTATTAGGCTTCATACGTTTCCTTTGTACGTTTCCTTCACAAAGGATAATTGATTGATTGCAATTTCAAGATATATAATAAAGATATATATCATTTTTCAAAGGCACTGACTTTGTGGAATGATTCTGGGCCTATAGAATAATTATATTTTTTTCTTAAAACTGGCAGCAAACACGTATAGTATTGTGTGTGGGAGCTAAGAGCATATGTGAAGGCTGCATTATTTATGACATGCATTGATTTTTGCTGCCGAGTCGTATGTTTACTTTGAATTGGTCACACTCTGTTCCTCGTGCCATATGCCTCAGCCTGAGCCGGGCGTCGCTCTGAGCAGAGGAGGACCGGGACGGAGCTGTTCTGGTGAAGTGTCTGCCACATAAACACGCCCTCTTTCATTTTATTCAAGTGAATCATGATTCTGACAAACACAACCTGACGTTCTGACATTTTTACCGCACATGCTCTCTGGAGCCGTGGGCCATACTGCAGAACATTCCAGACAAAGCGATAACATCGTCATGGAGATGAGCCTGTAGCCAAGTGACAAAGCCATAAGTAAAGATTACTAAATGTATTGTGGTGGATTATCTGGCTGTATTTCTTAACATACATTAACATACAGCCTCTTTAGCTTCATGTCTCTGTAACTCACTAGTTTGTTCAAAAACACAAATCTGAGGACAAACTGGGTTTTAGTGTTTAAAACTTTACTTCAGTACTAAAGAAACAAGTCTGATACGCAATATCAATTTCAGTACCACATTTTTCGTCAAATTACTTTAATTCAGTGAATAATAATACTCTCTTGTTCTTATACTAGTAAAAAAAAAGAATTCATTCATTTTGTTCTTTTTATGTTTTTTTATACTAGTTTTAACATAAATTAGAATCTAATAGTCGATACTTTTGACAACACTATTCTTAGCATTGGTAAAACGTTCAATACAAATAAAGTTGGATTAGATTCAAATATATGTTGTGTATTTTCCAAAACCAAAGTACTGTTCCTTTTTTAATTTTTTTTTCAAACTATATATTGTTTTTGAAACACACAGCAACAAAAAATACATAACACAAAATGACCTATTTAAAGATTTAGGGAAGAAAATTAAATAAAGAGAGGAAAAAAAAAAGTATACATACATGGATGTACAAATTTAAGATCACTTATGCATACACACACACACATACATTTTCTCTTATGCTTATATCAGAATAATACATAACACAAATAAATAAAACTAATAATATGACTAAGAAAATAAAAATAAAAAATGGAGAAAAAAATGACCAAAAAAATAAATAAAAAAAGAAGAAAAAGAAAGTAAAGGGGGGTAGGACTGAGTAGGACAGTTCAAAATATGTAAAGGATAAGGGTTAGCAGATAGTGAACTAGCATCTAATAAAAGGGGTTAAAGCATCTTAAAGGCAAGAAGTATGAGTCCCATTTTGTCCAGTGCTTATTGAATTTGTCCATTTTCAAGTTGAGTACTGTTCCTCCTCCGACTGCACTGGCACAAACCCTCGCCCTTGCTCCTGGTCTCCACAGCCCAGTGGAGCGAGCGCACCGCACTTCTGCTCCACAGGGGGAGCCCTATTTTTAGGCACAATTAAAACTAAGCACCTTTTTTCCTTCCTGTTCAGAGGGAAAGCTCCAGCCGCCCAAGTCTCTAATCACTGAGCTCCTCTCTGTCATTTAGGGCCGGCCCCGCCCTCACCCAAGCACTGCAATGTCACGCTGTCCTGTCCTTGTGGATGAGGGCACCGAGCTCCAGATGCATTGTGGGTAGCAACCAGCTCTCTGATGAGTAAATGTGTGTTTCTTCTGTGGTGTTGGCAGATGATCCAGACCAGCCGAGCCGTGATGGAGAGCGCAGAGCCCGTGTATGACAGAATACTGCACATACAGAAAACAGGTACTGACTATGTTTACACAATTGAGCTTTATCTGATTTCTGGAGTTGTCAGATGATTAGAACGTCAAGAAACAGATAAGGCTTGTTTCCAATGGTTCACTTTGGTTCACTTTTTCCTGTTTATCGACGCACGGCAATCGCATCAAGACCCAAAATATGACGTTTCAAGGTCAAAATGCAGCTAAGAGGATCCAAATCCAATGCGTTACATAGAGAGTGGTTCAAGCGCGGCGCAGAGGCTTTGCACAGAAGTGACATATATGCAGAAAAAGGAGGACAAACCAAGTGGTTTCCTGTTTCCTCTAGCTTTAACCACGCAAACTTAAAGTTACTAAACATCCTTTTTGTGAATTGCCTGTGTTTTGCCCTAATATTAAAAAGTATAATTCCGGTACAATTTAGATTAGATTTATTAAGAAAACATCATTTATGTTTGGGTTGTAATAGAGCCAGGACACGAACACTCCGCCATGAACAAAAACATTAAAAGAAGAAAAGAATTAAAAGTGCTCCAATGTGAACCGGTCTGGGCCAGTTGAAATGTGGCTTTAAATCTGACTGTTTTGAGATTTACTATGAATTAGACTTAAAATAAAGCCAATAGGGCTTTTAAATAGGCTAATCCATTTAGATTTGTGAAATAATAAAATATTCTTAAAGAAAATGTGCGAAAAGACTACATTTAAAAGTTTTATGTTATGTAAAGAATCACATTGATTAATTGTGATTTATCATATTTCAAAAGTGTGAATGATCAGATGGATTTTTTTAATCGATTGCCAGCACTGATAAAACATCTACTGGCTGCAGAGGGAACTACACGTGTTTAATATAAAGACAGCCTGGAGAGTCTGGTGATGATTTATGGACTTAAAAAACAGCTGAGATTCTCAGAGCCTCGTCACAGAGGTGAAAACGTCAGTTATCCCTGAGATTCAGAACAGAGTGTTTTTGACGCTCGGAGGGAGAGGACTTTCTAAACAGGATTCATCAAACAAGTGTGAATGAGCGCCGCCTACGGCCCATCCTCCAACCTCAGGCCAGCGAGATCACTGCTCCAGGTGTCTTTTTGATGAAGAACAACGTTAGAACAGGGTTAAAAAGGTTAAAAATGGTTGTAAATTATGTGTCCTTGATGTCCAAGATTGTAAAGTTTGGTGTTTGTAGAAGCTGCTTTTGAGGGCTAATCTTTGTCTTTCTGTGGAAGGTAAATGCATGTGGAGAAAATGTCCTTTGAGGTTACAATGTCCCAGAGACATCTATCTAGGAAGTGGATTACATGAAATAAGGGAACATCTTTCGGAGCAGATTGGACCATTTCGTTGTTTCCAGGTGCATGTTGGGACAGCTGTAGTGCCTTATCTGACCAGAGCACAAATACTCAATGTCATTTTTCCTCAATAGCGCTCTGGCCCTCTGCCTCATGTTTATTAAGAGATGTTGTGTGCACAGAGAAGGTTCAGAAGCTCCTCATGAAAGTAGGACATGGCAGATGTCCGGCTGATGGCTGAGCATTGATCTGCTTGTGCATGTGGACACTGCGCAGTCCCAGTGGTGTTTGTGGTTACGTGAGCGCGGTTTTGGGCTAAAGTGGGTTAGAACAGAACAGGGCCGTCAGCAGAATGTTCCAGCAGCATCAGCAGCTAAACACGGAGAGAGAGAACACGTGTGAGAGTGCCATGTCACAGGCCCAACACGTTCTAAGCTTTAAAGACAGACGGGGCAGAAATGGGGAGCTAAGCGTAGCCTCCAGTGGATGAAAATGATATGTAAATGGGTGCTTGACATTTGGGAGTGTAACATCTCTTGTTTAGAAGGTTTATCACAAGCAGTAAATCATTTTGGGTGTAGCTCATTTAACTTGTGTCACACCAAAGGACAAAACATGTAAAAACAAATCAGAAATCAGAAACTACCCATTATGTCTAGAGTGTTAGTTTATAAAATAGTTAGTTTTAACACTTACAGTTGTATTTTCCTCACACAACGTCGCACACAAACCTGTGCTTGTTGTATTTTAAGTGTGAACATAATAATGATTTCTTTTGACCAGTGACTTAGGCCCTGAACCAGAGTATGTCCGGTGAGATGAGCTTATTCTGTTTTTTGTGTAACTGTATTTTAAAGTAAGTGACAGCACAGGACAGACTTTGGATTATAGCATTAAACCACTCATATCTTTTTTAGATTTAGAGTGGCACTGCGTAATAACAGGCCCGTTGGTGTTCAGCTGCGACGAGAGCTGACAGCTGTAACGGAGGCGGAGCTAAAAGTCTGCTGGAAAGACAACAACAACTTTGTGTTTTCTACGACTCATCAATGACAACGAACTTGACCAAATAGTGAACTGGAAACTTAATAAGAGTAATTAATAATAATAAGATAATCATGAGGTCGAAGGTCAAGTATTTGAGACACAGTATTTGAGGGTAGTTTCAGACTGTCCAATGTTTAAGTGAAAAAGGATCAAACCATTGCCTGTTAAATGAAGAAATAAACATTTAATTCTGAGTTGCGGCAGCCTCTCCAGCTGGTTGATCCCGTTTTGGATTTCCAAAGTGACGACAGAGCAAGACGGGGAAAAGTCGAACCGACCCAGGATGTTGCTCGTTCAGATAAAAGTTGATCGGCACAGATGGGATCTGCACAGCTCTGTCTTATCCCAAACGCGCCTGACGATGTTGCACTAAACCACAAGCCTGTAAATCCAGTCATGTGTTGTCCAGCGGCAAATGGGATCACTCTGCTCCAAACCAGGAAGTTTGTGCTCCAGTGAGTAGGCGTGTCCTCCGTGATCCTGGGCTTCTTATAGAAACACAATATGGAATAAAGAGTATTGACACAGAGGATCGTCTTTTAAAAGTGCTTGGAATTCATTAATTAATTCCAATTAATTAATTCCAATTAAAATAATTTGATTGGAAGCAAAGTCCCTGAAGGTCTTTTTCCCTAGAGCAGGGGTGGGCAATTATTTTAATCCGAGGGCCATATTCTAATCCAGGCAAGTAGCGGAGGGCCGGCCCGCGATCACTGGTGTGAAAAAAAATCAATCAAAAAAATTAAATATCAAATAAAATATCACTTTTCTGTCAAATATAGGCTATTGAATCTATTATTTAATTCATTTCATGTCATATTTATTAAGGATACAAGTGCAGACAGAGGCCTGAGGGCTAAAACAAAAAAAAACAACCTTTTAAAAAAAAAAAAATATTACTTGGCATGTTTGGCGGGCCGGATTATAAAGACAAACGGGCCACATGTGGCCCGCGGGCCGCAGTTTGCCCACCCCTGCCCTAGCGTATTGACTCTGTGAGATTCTAAAATGTAAATATCCTGTGATCTGATGTTCAGTAAACTTGTTAAATAATCAGGCAGGATCCCAATGAGAGCGTTACAGATAAACAAAAGGCAGTGCTGTTCCCTTCACATTCTACTTGAGAGCATCATTGACACTGGTGAGTTGTGTAGTGGCACGTGGAGCTAGTTGCGGTGGTTAGAGTTGCAGCTCGGGACATCGTGCTCTTTCACACAACCACACTCTTCCCGGTCGCACTCGTGAGTTTAAAACACTCTGTTGTGCTTTAGATGCTGCAGGTCCAAGCGGAAACAAAAGCGCTGTGTCTTTTTAATGAAATATGTAAATTAAACGAATAATCGAGGCAATAATGTCATAATCAAAGCTTTTTTGTAATCAAATTACTCAATTTACTTGAGTAATTGTTGCAGCCCTTCATAATGTCACCATAATCTAGAACTGAAAGAAGCCTGGATTAACTGTCTTCTACAATTAAGAGGAAAACACATTTTATTCCTAAAGAAAAAATGACAATCTGGCTTTAAGATTATTCGTCAGAGTTTATCATCAATCCAGATGCCCAGGTATTTGTAATCGGGTAGTTGTTCAATCATATTAGCATCAAGTGTAAGAATAGATATACTTTTTGGGTCAGTGTCTTTTGAAGAACAGCATACATTTTGTTTTATTTGAATTCATTCATCATTTAAATTAACACAGTTTAGTTGGATGGAGTGAAAATCCTCTTGAATATTTTGAATCACTTGTGCACAAGAAGGTGTGTTTCAGATTATGTCCAATTGAGTTTATATAAATTGTAAATTTCTCTCTGGGCACTCCTGCTGGTGTCAGAGTCAGGACTAAACATGAGGAATCTGTGTTTCAGTTTTATGCAGCTAAAATCTGGAACAGTCTTCCTGAAGATGTGAGACAGGCTTCTACTCTGACAAAGTTCAAATCTAAGCTAAAAACAGTTTTGTTTAGCTGCGCATATGACTGAAAGGATTTTTTCTTTGCACTCTTCTCTTTTGTTTGTGATTTTATTAGTTTAGAAAATCAGTTGGATTGATAATTTTTAATTTAGTTAATTTTATTGTATTTCTGTAATTTCTTTGTGATTTGAATGCATTTTTCCTGCTGTGTGAAGCACTTTGAATTGCCTTGTATATGAAATGTGCTCTACAAATAAACTTGCCTTGCCTTGCCTTGCCTAAATAACAGTGGTCCAAGGACAGAGCCTTGAGGAACACCTTTATTAAATTCAGATTGAAAGCCATCAGCTCTTGTACAGAGCGAGCATGGGGCCCCTCACTCCTCCTCTACAGTGTTTGGAACGAGCATGGGGCCCCTCACTCCTCCTGTACAGCGTTTGGAGCGAGCATGGGGCCCCTCACTCCTCCTCTACAGTGTTTGGAGCGAGCATGGGGCCCCTCACTCCTCCTCTACAGTGTTTGGAACGAGCATGGGGCCCCTCACTCCTCCTCTACAGTGTTTGGAGCGAGCATGGGGCCCCTCACTCCTCCTGCACAGTGTTTGGAACGAGCATGGGGCCCCTCACTCCTCCTGTACAGTGTTTGGAGCGAGCATGGGGCCCCTCACTCCTCCTGTACAGTGTTTGGAGCGAGCATGGGGCCCCTCACTCCTCCTGTACAGTGTTTGGAACACGCATGGGGCCCCTCACTCCTCCTGTACAGTGTTTGGAGCGAGCACGGGGCCCCTCACTCCTCCTCTACAGTGTTTGGAGCGAGCACGGGGCCACTCACTCCTCCTGTACAGCGTTTGGAGCGAGCTCGGCCCCTCACTCCTCCTGTACAGCGTTTGGAGCGAGCACGGGGCCCCTCACTCCTCCTGTACAGCGTTTGGAGCGGGCACGGGGCCCCTTACTCCTCCTGTACAGCGTTTGGAGCGGGCACGGGGCCCCTTACTCCTCCTGTACAGCGTTTGGAGCGAGCTCGGGCCCCTCACTCCTCCTGTACAGCATTTGGAGCGAGCTCGGGGCCCCTCACTCCTCCTGTACAGCGTTTGGAGCGAGCACGGGGCCCCTCACTCTTCCTCTACAGCGTTTGGAGCGAGCACAGGGCCCCTCACTCCTCCTGTACAGCGTTTGGAGCGAGCTCGGGGCCCCTCACTCCTCCTGTACAGCGTTTGGAGCGAGCACGGGGCCCCTCACTCTTCCTCTACAGCGTTTGGAGCGAGCACAGGGCCCCTCACTCCTCCTGTACAGCGTTTGGAGCGAGCACAGGGCCCCTCACTGCTCCTGTACAGCGTTTGGAGCGAGCTCGGGGCCCCTCACTCCTCCTGTACAGTGGGAGCGTGGTGTGTCTGGCACCCTCAGCTCTGGGATCAGAGTGAGACGTCTCTTGCTGTTTGGACTCTCTGCAGGCCGTTGCTAGGGAACAGTAACAGTGTGTTAATTTGTGCAAGTCATGTGTGCAGCGGAGGTGTCAGAGCGGGGAATCCTGCACACGGAGCCTTCTGTTAGCTCTGCTCAGCGCCGTCACAACCGCTGTTCTTTTGTCAGGGGAGAATATTAAAGGCCCTGTTACGCTAAAATCTTTGTAAAATGTGAATTGTTTTGTTCTGTCCGTAAAGGGCGATCACAATGTCCAGACAATGTGTCAAGACAAGCAGCTTTTCAATATATATATTTTATAACAAACAGATCGGCCCTTTCGTTGTTTTGACCTTTCCGGTTGCGCTGGAATTCCGTTCACTTAAGTGGAAAAAGACGGAAACATCTCGGCACTAAAATATGTTTTAAAATAGTTTGATTTGTATAAAATGTCCAAGGTTCATATGACCAATAAATCAGCTCTGCACCATTTCTCTGTGTGGCTTGAAAACCGCTTTGGTTTTACTGTTTGTGGAACTTATTGTGGAGATCAGCAGCTCTTTTTTAAACAAATACATGCAGAAGGAGGGACACACTTTACGTTATGGCTGTAACGTCCGTAATAAGGTTATTTTATTACTTGGTTTACGGATCCGCCGCACTTAGATTATTGATTTCTACAATATAAATCAAATTAATTATTATAATTTTTTTTATAAAGTACCGCGACAACGGAAAATAGCTTTAAATGAAATATAAAAAGCAATATTAAGTCAAAAGATAAAAGCTCGTGAAGCAATTTTTGCTTTAGAGTCTGTGACGGGGCGGGTCCGTCCCTGCGCGCGGCCCCGGGACAGCATGTGAAGACGCTCGCGCTCGTTTCCCTGTCTGCTACGCGCCGCGCCAAATCCTTTATATCGCAAATACACATTTTAAACCTGTTTACCACATTTTCTCCAGCTCGTTTTGCCGTGACTAAGGCTGCACACTTAGAAGCATCAGTTCTACCGATGCAAAACACGCTAAATCTACACCTGTGCGTCGCGTCCCTAATAAAATAACTGCGGCCTAAATAACCTTTTCTCTTTAGAAGAAACACATAGAATGAGCATGTTCAGACTTTAGTCCTCTTTAAACCTCATAACACTTAGAGCCACTGAATAATGTGTCGTTTAAGTGATTTTGTGCCTTGCCATTCCTCGTACAGATTTTTCGGTATCACAGTTACTGAACGTGTTCCCCAAAATCAGCTGGAAATGTCTCTGAAGGAAAAGCCGAGGGGCCCGTGTTGTGTGAGTCATGTTCCCGAGCAGAAGAAAGGCTCCTGCAGACGACCGTGTGTCATGAGTCCTCGTTCTACTCGCGCTCGTACTCCAGTTTGTTCTGAGTCAGTCCTGATCATAGCCGCTTCACCTGCTGGAGGGCGATTGGCGTGTTTCCATGGCGACGGCACAGCGCGGTGACAGCGGCCTTCCTCCCTCCGCTGAGGAAAAGGATGTTGTTACTGCCAAGTCATGGGCTCAGAGAGCGAGAGAGGGAGAGCGAGAGAGGTGG
Organism: Eucyclogobius newberryi; assembly: GCF_026437365.1. Lineage (NCBI taxonomy): Eukaryota > Metazoa > Chordata > Actinopteri > Gobiiformes > Gobiidae > Eucyclogobius > Eucyclogobius newberryi. Next base: position 4,721,476 of record NW_027315945.1, on the reverse strand, counting down.
GTGAAAGGGGAATGAGAGGAAGAAAAAACAAAGGAGGAACTGAGAAAAGAAAGGAGGAGGGAGGAGCAAGAGAGGGATGAGAAAGAAAGAAATTAAGAGAGCGCGCAGGCGAGAGGAAAAAAGCAAGAGGACTAGAGAGAGGAAAGAGAAGGAGAAATAGGGGTGAAGGGGAATCACGACGGAGAAGAAATAGAGGGGGAGGGAAAAGAGGAGGAGGAGGGAGGCGCAAGAGAGGGAAGAGCGAAAGAGGAAGAGAGAGCGCAGGGCAGAAGAGAGAGAGAAAGATAAGAAGGAAATGGCTGAAAGAATGACGGAGGAGGGGGAGAACAAGAGAGAGGAAATAGAGGGAATGCAAGAGTGTGCGCAGGTAAGGGTAAAAGTAGAGAATGAGAGAGGAAAACAGTCTGGTGTGGAGGAAAAGGAGAGAGGGGAGGGTAAAGAGAGAAACAATAGAGAATGCGAGTGGAACAACAGGAAGAAAAAGGGGGTGGAAGGGGGTCAAAAAGAGAAGAAATAGCATTGGGACAGAGAGAAAAAAAGAGAATGAGAAAGGAGATGGAGGTTAGTCAACCTTTTCAACCCTCCCTGTGTCCATTAAAAAAGTGTGTATTGAAATGCAGTGTAATTTGATACAGTCTGAAAAAGTACAAACACTCTTGAAGCGCTGCACCTGAGCAATGATGTGTTTTCACAAAGTAATCAGCACGACTAATAATCATTAGCTCCCATGACCACGAGCACCACTTTCGCCTTCACCTTCCACGACTTCTCCAGCTCTACTCTGAGCCCATGGATTTTCTCCAGTTTCTCGTGTTCCTTTTTCCTGATGTTGCCATTTTCTTGGTGTTGCCAAGTCAACCACAACTGCTTTCCTCTGCTGTTCATCCACCACCACAAGGTCTGGTTGGTTTGCCATTACCACATTGTCAATCTGTCTCTTGAAGTCCCACAGGATCTCGACTCGATCTTTTCGTGTTGTACACTATGCCAGCTCCTGGTGATGGCGCTCCATGTATGTTGTCCCTGCAGCATCTTGCACCTGCAGTTATGTCCTGGATTGTCTCAGGGGCCTCTTTGACCAGCCTACACCTTGGGTCTTGTCTGGTGTGGTAGATCTGGGCCTCTATTGCTCTCAGCAAATATCAGCTAATGTTGAGGGCTTAACTTGAACCCATAAAATTAGATAAGATAATCCTTTAATATCCACACAAGGGGAAATTTCGTTGTTCCACTGCAGTAGAAACAGGAGGAAAGGACAGATTATAAGAAGTTTAAAAACACACTCTTAATAGAACTCTTATGAACAAAACAAAAAACTCTTATTAACAAAAACTCCTCTCCTATCTTAATAGGGAATGGAGGGGGGGAAATAAAATAAAATAGATAAAAATAAAAAGAATAAAATAAGATAATAAAATAATGATAATAGAATAAAATAAAAAATAAATAAAAATAGCTAGCACAAGACTAGGTAATACTATTAGCAGGTAAAGCAAGTAAACCGAATAAAAACAAAATAGAACACTCTTATTTACAGGTATTGCACATGGTTAATTCAGCGATCACACGTGTGCAACACTCATAACTACTGCACCACCAGCGAATCATAATATATTTTATGCTTTGTTTGTCATGTTTTTAATGTTATAATGGAGAGGGAGAATAAAAATGGTATATCTCAGTACATTTCAGACCTCTCTTGCTAATTGCTAGACGTCAACACACACACATCTGCTTTTCATTTTTCACTGAGCACTATACAAGCTCTCTGTCATCTGATTTAGTACAAGTTCTGTATGTTTAAAGAACAAAGCCTCGTTACGGTCTGACAGCTCCAGCGTTCTGAAGGATGTTCTGTGAGAGGCTCTGCTGCTCGCTTCTTCTGAAGAAAATCTGAGAGAATGGGAGATGTAGCCAGGTCTGCGTCACTCTCTGATCTGCTGCACTCTCACAAACCTAACACTACTCCAGCACAACACTGACAATTATACTGAACAAATATTTCTATTAGACAAAGGTTAAAAGCTATACATTTATTTTGGACAGTTATTCTCAAACGTATCTATAGCAATTAGGGCTGTTTCAGTGATATATAATTGTGAAATGCAGACATATCTAACACATATAGATATACATAGTTTAGAAATGTAATAGAAATGTAATAGACAATCTCAGACTGAGGACATGAGGACCTTTTCACCAACTTCGAAACACTATTGATAAAGCCATGTTTGACTATTACCGTTATCTCTCAGAAATGTTTAAAACAACTATATGATTGTAAGTAGTTCTGCAGTAGTAGTCAAATGAAAAAAATGACTCTGTGGCCACCAATAATCTGCCAAGAGTTTTGAACAAGGAAGGTGTTTCTTGAATGTAAATGTTGTATTGGCTGGTTTTCTTTCGATTCTTTGTTTTTATTGACTTCAGGGGTGAAATCAGATCTCGGTTCTGAAATTCCTGTCTGAGGCAAACGCCTGGATCATTGCTCTTTTACTTTTACTTCATTGTTCACTGGTGAAGTTCGCATTGAGCTGTAATCACTGGGCAGTCGGTCCAGATCATTTTTTTTTTAAATCCCGAAACTTGCTGTATACTATAAAACAGTCAATATCTCAAATTTTCTGGAACAGATCTGGAAATCTGCATTTGTACTCTCGTTGTTAAAAGGTGGGGATCCAAGTGAAGTAAGCAACTACAGTAAGCATCAAATTGAAATCATTTTTAGACTAATTGATATAAATGTCAGGCTTGCTTTAGAAAGAAACACAGTCACAGCTGTTCTTAAGGTTCTAAAAGCTCTGGATCTGAAAAACATGGCATTTCTGATCAAACCTCCATTTGGTTTGTAAATCATTTGTCAAATCTATCACAATGTGTCAAATTGGCTGGGCTCTTTTCCAAAGAGGTACCCATTTTTAGGCCCAATTTTATTCTAAATTTGTATAAATTACTGCTCAATATTAATGAATCATATGTATGCCGATAATACAGTACTTTACTGTTGTGCAACATCTTTGGGGCTGGCTATTGTGTCAATACAATCTGCTTTCTCCATAGTGCAATCTTGACTGCAATCCCTGAAGCTAGTTTATAACTAAAGCGATAATCATCTCACATAGTTGTGTGCTACATGAGGATATTCCTCAGGGTAACACTGTTGAGTTTGTGTAAAAGTGTTTGTACCAAGAGCTGTCTTTTAAAGTTCCCATATAAAATCTGGTTAATTGAAAATGAAGCGTGTTTTTTGTTATTACAATAAAACAGTTTTACCCTTTATCCCCAAATGGCTGGGATTGGCCACCTTTTTACCCTTACTGGATTATGGCAATGTTCTTTGCATGAATGCATCTGTTAAATGTCACCAATCTTTAAACCCAGTGTATCAGCGCTCTGAGACGTGTAACAGGATGTGGTTGGCTCACCCATCACTGTGTACTCTATGCAAAGATTGGGTGTCCCTCCTTGGGTGCTCAGAGCTTCACTCACTGGATGACTCTTTGTGAAACAATATGTGGCTGTGTACTTAGATATGTGTGCCTTGTACAGAGAGCGGAGGGTTATTATCACATGATATGTACTGTACCTCATGTAAGAAAAAAAAAAAAAAATGGTCACATTTATATAGCGCTTTTCTACCGTCAAGGTACTCAAAGCGCTTTACATCAAGGAACCAGTCACCCATTCACACACACATTCCCAGATGTACGCAGACACTGGGGGGCAAGTTGGGTTAAGTGTCTTGCCCAAGGACACAACGGCAGTATTCACATGAGGCAGCTGCGATCGCACCGCCAACCTGCGGGCCAGTGGATCTGACCGCTCTGACTGAGCGGGGAGTCGAACCGCCGACCTTTGGATCAGAAGACGAGCACTCTACCACTGAGCTACTGCCGCCCGAACCGACTGGGTGAAGTGGCCGTATTCCTATGCTGCTAAGCGGGGCAGGGCACATCAGGTTTAATGCACATCAGTTCAACTATTCATCGTTTGAGGTCTCAGCACATTGTTATCTTACAAGGAAAGAAGACTTTCATACAGTTGGCTCCTGTGGAACCAAACAAAGAGACTTTAGAAATTAAATCATTAAAACCTTTTAATGATTTTAAAGCACTGGTCAAGGACTACCCGCAGTGCCGATGCACTTGTTTTATATAGTTTTATCTCAGATTGTATGTATAAATGTGTTTTTATGTATTGGTTAATCATATTGAATGTTTCATTCTTGTTTTAGTATTCTGTGTTTGTTTGCTGTTTATTTTGTGTTGTATTTTAACAGGGGCCATGAAAAAGAGAACTTTTCTCATTGAGTTTTCCCTGTATAAATAAATAGGATGAAATTAAATGCATTTTGTGTCTTGTGGCCAAATTTGAAGTGTTTCCGATGAAAACTGTAGGAGGAGATGCCAAAAGTACGACGAGGCTGACTTCCTGTATGACTTAGGGCGGGGTCATAATATTATTTTTTTCATGTCCTCACATTTTTTACACACATATTTTTTGGAGTGAGCGTCATATTTTTACTGCTACATTTTTGGGCTCCCATTGGCCCCATGTTAATCGGTTAATGCGGTGGCGCTAATGAGCGTCTTTCAATATTTTTTCCCCGGAATCTTCACTTAAAATTCGAACTCACGGAGTTCTAATTTAGAACTCACGGAGTTCTGATTTTTGATACCACTCACTAGCATATGCGTCCTTATTTACTACTAGATTTTTGCATTTTTTTGTATACAGCTACAGCTCTCAATTTGAATAAGTTCCTCGCCGGGACGAATCTCGCCCTTCGGCTCGGGCCTAATAACGCATTATATTTGTCCTTTAAGCAAGACTCATTCACAGGGATAAGGACCCGCAAATCTGTCTTAAGTTGAAGTAGAGTTCACAAATTAACTTTTCACGTTAGTAAATGAGTTCAAAAAGATAAATCTGATGCTGATACCGATACTGGAACCAATACTGCACATTGCCCATCCCTATCTTACACTACTTAACACTTAGTAGAACCAGACTGAAGATGAACTCAAACACGAATAAAAGACCAAGACTACACTTACAGTATTAGTTACAGATTCTCATCCAGTGGAATGTGTAGCACAATTTGAAGAGCTCTGACTTTGAAGATGTACATTCTTTATGCAGGACTTAAAATCTCTACCTCGATTAACCTGTTTGCTAAAGGAATGTGATTTTTATGGCAGTTTATTTGACCTCTGTGATGTGTGTCCTCAGCGATGCAGTTCCACGAGAACCTCCATGAGCTGGCAGTGAAGGAGGGGCTGAAGGGACGCAAGCTGCACAAGGCTGTGGAGAGCTTTACCTGGAACATCACCATCCTCAAGGTCAGGAGACAACACCATGTTACCTCCAACTCCTGAAAACTACAGAGCAGCACGGTCTTCAGAAGACGAGTGGTTTGAACGAGGGCCTTGAGTGTCTAGTTCTTGAAGACTGGTTGTCAGGCTCGCTTCTGAAATCCAAACTCTTACAAAAAAGGAGTCAGTCTTTGAAATGAAAGGATCACGCAGATTTAAAGAGCTGAAAGTTCAAGAATACTGCTTTACTCTGAGGCTGCCCCAAATAAATTGTCTGTTTACTGTAACCCGAGCCAACATTTTTCAAGTGGGTCGGACGGTAGGCAAATTCTTATTTTTTTTACTTTGAAGGCAAATAAAAAAATCAAATTTTTTTGACTCGGAGTGACCGCCAGGGGTCAGGCTTCAACAGTCCAGGGGTCAGGCTTCAACAGTCCAGGGGTCAGGCTTCAACAGTCCAGGGGTCAGGCTTCAACAGTCCAGGGGTCGGGCTTCAACAGTCCAGGGGTCGGGCTTCAACAGTCAATGACAGAAAATGTCTTGATCAACCCGGTCGGGAGACTAAATCTCACGATTTTAAGATATTTCAATCGACCTTTTGTACGTCGTTATCCTTTATTTTGGTAGCGAAGGCGAGCGGGAGGAACATGCGGGGGACACGGGCGCCGCCATGTTTGTTGTGATGACGCTGCTGGGCGTGTTTCAATCCCAGAATGCATTGCGTAAGTCAAATTTCACACCGTGATAGAGCGTTACATGTACTATGGACACTTGAGTGGTGCAAACAGAGGCAAACCAACTTGTTAAAGGCAATATAGTGACACTCATGCGCGTTCTGTTTTGTTACAGATGCATGTGGAGGACTGAATATAAGATAAGATAAGATAATCCTTTATTGTTCCACATGGGGAAATTCCATTGATGCAACGCAGGTAGATACAGAGGTAGATACAGAAGAAAAGAACAAATAACTATGAAGACGTACATGTGTTGTACAGTGCATTATCAGTCCTATGGGATGAAAGACAGGTTTACCAATGTGATAAAAATATTCAACACGGCGGTTTAGGAAAGACAGGTCGGTGAGTCGGCGAAATAATTGAAAAATAAAAGATTTTGACGTTTTTTCAACAAAAAGCTGATGTTTTTTTTCAGTCGGCTAGTTTCATACTGGGTTGGTCGGGTTACGGCAAACAGACATGTTATTTTGCTCAGCCTGATGAGAACCATATTTCTAAACAGCATGGAAACCCAGGACTCTGAATGTGGGATTGTTCTAATTTGTGAGCGACTACTATCAACTATCTCTAAATATATAAATGATATACAAGTGAGCTTTTTTATTAACCAATTAGAGATTTCTTAAAAGCTTGTAATTAATTTGAGATGATAAAAAAAAAAAAAACTGTAGAGATGTACTGGCACCGGTATCAGGTATCGGCGTGATACCAGGTGCTGATACTGATACCATGACTGCGGCACGTCTCATTTTAGGAGACGTGCTTAGTCGTTTGGTGGTGAAATGGTTAAGGCGGCAGCACATATGCCAGGCTTCATATGCCGCCGGCCTCAGTGTTGTGAGTTTTAAAGTTTTACTGCGTGTCCTCCCTTCTCTCATCCCCATTTAAGGCTAAAACTGTCCTGTCTGATAAAGCCTTTTAATCCAAAAAACATTTAGGGAGTCCTAAAGGTTTTCAAAGTTCACAAAGTATATCAGCAGTACTTGTGTTTACGTTAGCAGCAGTTACTTTTGATAAATGGTGTACGCATTGTGAAAAACGACTGAATAGAGCTGGATCTAAGCTTTTTAAAAAACACGGAATGTTCATCATCTGCAACGTTCCTTCTAAAGAATATGAAATATAGGCCAACCTACCTAACAACAGTGCTTCTAGTAAGATTTTACCATTCAAAAAGGATAATTTCTTTTACATTGTTTATTGCTATGGATTTATCAATGGTCAAAAAAAAATCTCGATCTGTGACGTTTTCTCGACCTGTGACGTTTTCTCGACCTGTTACGTTTTCTCGATCTGTGACGTTTTCTCGATCTGTGACGTTTTCTCGATCGGTGACGTTTTCTCGATCTGTGACGTTTTTCTCGATCGGTGACGTTTTCTCGATCTTTGACTTTTTCTCGATCTTTGACTTTTTCTCGATCTGTGACGTTTTCTCGATCGGTGACGTTTTCTCGATCTGTGAAGTTTTTCTCGATCTGTGACGTTTTCTCAATCTTTGACTTTTTCTCGATCGGTGACGTTTTCTCGATCTGTGACTTTTTCTCGATCTGTGACGTTTTCTCGATCTGTGACGTTTTCTCGATCTGTGACGTTTTCTCGATCTGTGAAGTTTTTCTCGATCTGTGACGTTTTCTCGATCTTTGACTTTTTCTCGATCTGTGACGTTTTCTCGATCTGTGACGTTTTCTCGATCTGTGACGTTTTCTCGATCTGTGACGTTTTCTCGATCGGTGACGTTTTCTCGATCTGTGACGTTTTTCTCGATCGGTGACGTTTTCTCGATCGGTGACTTTTTCTCGATCTTTGACTTTTTCTCGATCTGTGACGTTTTCTCGATCGGTGACGTTTTCTCGATCTGTGAAGTTTTTCTCGATCTGTGACGTTTTCTCAATCTTTGACTTTTTCTCGATCGGTGACGTTTTCTCGATCTTTGACTTTTTCTCGATCTGTGACGTTTTCTTGATCTGTTACGTTTTCTCGATCTGTGACGTTTTCTCGATCTTTGACTTTTTCTCGATCGGTGACGTTTTCTCGATCTTTGACTTTTTCTCGATCTGTGACGTTTTCTCGATCGGTGACGTTTTCTCGATCTTTGACTTTTTCTCGATCTGTTACGTTTTCTCGATCTGTGACGTTTTCTCGATCTGTTACGTTTTCTCGATCGGTGACGTTTTTTCTCGTTCTGTGACGTTTTCTCGATTGGTGACGTTTTTTTCGATCGGTGACGTTTTCTCGATCTGTAACGTTTTCGCGAGGCTCTGAGCAGCTGTTCTTTATGTCCATAAATCATCATCAGACTCGTTCTTTGCATTTCTCTCGTCTAATCACGATCAGGACAACTGCGTGGCAGCCTAACAAAAATATCCTGTTGTTTTTATTAACGTGCACTTCCCTCCGCAGCCAGTAGACAGCGCAGTAACATCTGTTAGTGCTGTGGGAAGCAGCAGAGATACAGATTTTATTTATTTTTTATTTAAAAAAACTATTTAGTTTAGAGACTCTAACCTAAAGGTTCTCAAGAGCATGCTTAAAGGCCAATAGTAATACAATCAATGCACAATCTTTTTCCTTTAAAATGCTTTATTTAACTTCTTAGATTACTATTTTTCTTTCCTCGTGCTGCAGTAATGTAACTGTTCTCTGTTCCTCCAGGGCCAGGCTGACCTTCTGAAACACGCCAAGAGTGAGGTCCAGGAGAACCTGAAGCAGATCCACTATGCTGCTCTGACCTGCAGTCTGGCCAAAGGAGGACACGCCGGAGGCTCCCAGTCCGGAGAGACCAAGGGCCGACGAAGCCTGGAGGCCATTCCTGAGAAGGCCACTGCCGAGGAGGAACTGAGCGATGAAGACCTATCAACTTACTGAAGAAAGCCCTGGAGAAGAGCTGAGTTTGGAAATATCCTTGAACCTTCTTCTGGAGAAAGTGCGTAGAAACGCTAGAGGAAATCCAGGTTTGGAAACAGTCTGTGAAAAACACAAGCTGTGAAAGGATTCTGGGCAAAGCCTGAGTCTTCTCTTGAGTGAAGAATATCGGTCAACTTACTGAATTCTCTCAAAAACTGGAGATTCCCTGCGTGAGAAAGTTTTTTTCAACCCACTGAAGCTGGAGAATATCTGAAGTACAACAAGAGGTGTTCTGGAGAGGATCAGGGATAGGAAGGGCTCTGAATCTCTTGTAGATTTGGGAAAGACTTGAGGGAGGAACGCTTCTGAACCTCTGGACGAAAGATCCTTCAACAAAAGGCCTGTGAACCTGCTGCAGAAGAAACTCTAGTCTTTCCTGCTCTAGTCTGGTCTGCTCCTACAAATTCACACTGAAACCGCCTTCTGATCAGCCTCAATATAGCACTGTTATCATTTATTTTGTTTTATTTTATTTTATGGATCCATAAATTGATGTGTAAAATCTGTCTTCAAAATATATCATATTATGTTTAGAACCTTCAATTGCTGTGGCGATGATGCTAGATTCATCACTCTAAAGGCATCTTTTCAGACAGTAACATTTGCATAGTCATTCTTTTTGAAGGACACATATTATGCAAAATTGTGTTTTTTGAGCTTTTAACCACGTTCTAACGTTGTTCCTCATCAAAAACACACCTGCAGTTGTATTTTTGCTGCGTTCATGTGGTCGAAATGGAAGATACACATGAACAAGTCGAAAAAAGAACATTTGAGCTCTTTAAATAAACGTTGTTACAATGAGGAGAATAAGAAGATCCAACGCTAATAACTGGCTAAAATAACGTTTCGCTTTTGAGAAGGCCAACAGTAAATCTTATCTGTTAATCTCTGTTAGGAAGGATCTGCGATTATTTGATTATTGGTCACGTCAAAATCCAGACTTTCCCAGATAAATCCAGCTGAATGCAAACCAGTCAGAACCCGGACTTCTCATCAAGCGAGGACCACATGAACGCAGCGTTAGCCTCGTTCACGCTTGTTCCGCTCGCTATCTCGATTTGTGACGTCAAAGGTAGAGGTTTGGAGGTCCCTTGTGCTGTTTCCAGTCCATAAATCATCACAGACTCGTTCAAGGTAGCGCCAGTCTCCAAAGCAAAGTACACAAGCCTGTTAAAGGCTAAAGGTTAAATAACAATGCAAATAATCCAGAATAAGTCATTTCTGTTGACCACAACTCCTGGACAAAACATACTTGGAGTTGTTGATGAGGTTGTCTTATTCTGGACAGTTTAATCTTGCAGTTCATACCAGGAAGTGCAACAATGCGTATTTGTTTTGTCACCATAGTGGACAGAGCTTGATACATTCCTGCAGATAAAACGAGATAGCTTTGTTCCACCTCTCATTAATTAGAAAGGAAAAGGCCCGAAACAGCGACTAATCAACGTAGTCGTCTTGAATTTACGACGGCACAAACCAGAACCAGCTGTGGAGACTTCGCTTTGTAAAAATAGCACTGTTAAGAGATTGGATTTATGTCTGTTTGTCATAAGAACAAAGAGACGAAACATTGCAGTTGAAAAGTTACGTCTGCGATCTATTCTTATTTTGACAAGGGAAATCATTTACAATCAGTTTTACGCAGCAAAAATTTAGCAGGAAATAGAAAGCTCTCTGGCTATAACTTCTAGGCTAGCAGCTACTGTTTGTAACATGATTTAAACCGCTTGATAACAGCAGGAGGTGGTGCCACACCCGTAAGCTTTTTATGCTCACGGAAATCAACACTGAATGACTTTTTAAGATGATTAAACTCAAACTTTCAATTATGGACGTTCAAAATGACTGGACATAACAATACAATTGAGCATAAAGTTTCACTGAGCATATGAATTACTGCTGAGTTTAAAAATGGCTGTTATGTAATCAAATCCTAATACATCTTTAAATACATGTTTATACTGTAGTTTATCTGCACATGTATTTATTTGTTGGATCAGTTCAAGCCGAGTGGATCCAGTCTGAGTTACAGTTTCAGTGGGTTTGGAAGGACACACAATATGCAAAGTTTGAAGCGTTGTTCCCACATCAAAAACATACCTGGAGTTCCATTCTAGTTTCTTTAATCCTTCTCAGTGCCTCACAAAAACCCTCTGTTTCAAATGTCCCAGAATTGTGACGACAAACAGTAGAAAGCCTGGAAAATCCAGAAGGATATTTGTCTGTATTTTCATACCGATCGATATCAGTCTGGTCATCGTTTTCCTCTCTCCGTGTTGTGTGTGATTGACAGGTGTATTAGCCAATCAGGGACAAGTATTAGCAAGCATTAAAACAAACATTGCTACTGATAAGGAAAAAGGAAAAGAGAAAATATCACTTGGACTGAAAATCGCTGAACGAACAACGAATCTCTCCATCTGAGGTTAGAAAAGTTTGATTTAGTTGTAGACGATGATCTCCTTGTTTGTGACACGTGTCACAGTGTTTGGCCCGTGGTGACCACACTCACTCACGTTAGCATACGATTTCCCCATGATATTTCCCTCTGCTGCCAGTAGATGGAGTGCTAGTATCAATCGTGATGATGGAACGCCTGACTGTTAATATAATGCACACATTGAAAACTAAAGAATAGGAGTCAAGTTTAATCCTTTGTATTTTAAAATCCTTCTAACTTATTATTGATTTTATATTAATTATTGACATGTGCAGAATTATATCATTATTATTATAAATATATTATTATTGTAGCACTTTTTGGTTCCATCTGTAGGCTCTTTAACCAAATATTAAATGCAGTTGGTGCAAACATATTTGTAGCGTCCCACTCCACCAATACCACCTCCAGAAATCTGATCAGGTTGATATTGTGACGCTGTAGTATTACTTGAATCTAAACTTAGCCCAACTAAAACACGACAAAGCAGACCTCACTCGGGCTCTAGAGCAGGACCACGGCCAGACTGTCAGAAGAGATTTTGCAAAAGCACAAATGATATTTCGTATTGTTGGAGCAGTTGAATGTAGCTGAAGGCATGTCGAGTGTACGAGGATGTCGGAGCTGTACAAGTACGTATATATATTCTGTTTTCTGCGGAGTGCATCCTTTTGGTATTGTAATCTTGGAAATGAGAAATGTTTTATGAATTTTATGTCTGTGCAAAAACTAGAAGAGTTTCCCCTGATGTTGTCTCATGAGTCGTTTGTATTCTGGATCTGGTTTCACTGTGAAGAGAAGTACTCTCCACTTTTGTTGACACCACCACTGAGCTTTAATATCTGACTGATGTTTATTTTATTGTAAGTGTATTTTCATAGGGGCCGGTGCAGAGAGATCTGGGCGGCAGTCGATGGCAGGGGCCTCGACGACCAGATTTTTGGACACAGACTAACTCTGGGGACATGGAATGTCACCTCGCTGGAGGGGAAAGAGCCTGAGCTTGTGCGGGAGGTTGAGCGGTATCGACTATTTATAGTCGGCCTCACTTCCACGCACAGTTTGTGTTCTGGAACCCATCTCCTCGAGAGGGGCTGGACGATCTACTTCTCTGGTGTTGCCCGCGGGGAGAGGCGGGGCTGGTGTGGGCTTGCTTATGGCCCCTCAGCTCAGCCGCCACGTGTTGGAGTTCACCCCGGTGGACGAGAGGCCCTACGCCTTCGGGTGGGGGACAGGTGAGGGACTCCGTTGTTCTTCTGGGGGACTTCAACGCCCACGTGGGCAATGACAGTGACATCTGGGGAGGGGTGATCGGGAAGAACGGCTTCTCCGATCTGAACCCGATCTGAACTCCGTACAGTTATTGGACTTCTGTGCCACGGATTGTCCATAACAAACACCATGTTCAAGCACAAGGGTGTCCATCAGTGCACATGGCACCAGGACACACTAGGCCGCAGGTCAATGATCGACTTTGTTGTTGTGTCATCTGACCTCCGGCCGCGTGTCTTGGACACTCGGGTGAAGAGAGGGGCAGAGTTGTCAACCGATCACCACCTGGTGGTGAGTTGGATCCGCTGGCGGAGGAGGAAGCCAGACAGACCCAAGCGCATTGTGAGGGTCTGTTGAGAACGTCTGGCGTGTAGATCTCCTGAGCTCGTGTTGTCGCAGAGGCAAAAACCCGCGGGCGCCTCCCTGGGGAGGTGTTCCGGGCATGTCCCACCGGGAAGAGCCCCCGGGGAACACTCAGGACACACGCTGGAGGGACTATGTCTCTCGGCTGGCCTGGGAACACCTCGGGATCCCCCCGGAGGAGTTGGTGGAAGTGTCTGGGGAGGAGGAAGTCTGGGAGTCCCTGCTTAGACTGCTGCCCCCGCGACCCGGCCCCGGATAAGCGGAAGAAAATGGATGGATGGATGTATTTTCATATTGAGTCAACATTTTGTCAGTGGTGGATGGGCGGGGGGGGTCTCAAATGCAGGACAATCACTTCATACATCACAAGTGATCGGAGCCATATTGATCTACAGGAAGCGGTTTACTTTAATTCTACGTTAGCCTTTTAACACGTGCAAAAATGCTACACAAATAGTACAGGAAAGTTGTCCGTTTTTGACGACTAATGTCATTCTTGGGTTTTTGAACAGCTTTTCCACAACTTTACTCAAACTTCTTACGACTGTTATCAATGTAAGCGCTGAGAGTTTCAGAAACAAGGTAGATTTTTGTTGCTCTTTTCTAAAGGTCTTTTAAATGTGTAATGTTTAAAAATGTGCTGTTATATCTTTACCTTGCCTCAGGTCACCCTGGAAAAAGAGGTTTCGATCTCAATGGGTTCTTACCTGTTGAAATAAAGGTTTATAAAAAAACAAAAATATTAGGACTAGAACCAATATGGCCACAGGTGACGTATAGAACTGACACAGGATCAGACATGCCTTAATCTATTGAAATTAAACTGAGTAAGATAAGGACACAATTAAACTACTTTACACAACTTCACGCTTCAACAAACAAATTACACACATAGTGCTCTTACACACATGTAGTACTTTTACACACACGTAGTACTTTTACACATGCAGGACAAGGGAGGACTGTTACTGTATAACATGTTTAAAAGACCATAAAAGTCACATTTGACACAGTACGTTCCCTTTGAAAGACTGGCCTCCTTTGGCATCCCTCCCTCTTTAATGACTTGTAGTGCGACTGTGCTGCAGCCAGCTGGCCCCTCGCAGAGCCCTCCTCCAGGGTTTATGATCCAGTAAAAAGCTGGGAGCCTCCTCAGTAAGTGATAAGCACTGCAAACAAGCAGAGGAAGGGAGCAACTGGTGCTAATTGTGCGGAAAAGACATGGAACCTCTCTAATGTTCTCCATAAAGATCGGACTTCAAGATCAAGACCAGTGTGGGCCAGTTCGTTCGATGCACTTTATACTTTATGATGCAGGTACAATGGAAAGAATTGGTGTTTTTCCCAAATGTCACTTACAGATAAACTGTAAACAAATGGTAAGGCGTGTGTTCTGCTGAAGGCCGCACTAGCACTGGTCCATGACCGCTGCTGGGCTTTAGGTAGTGACCAGAGGCTGCATATGTTTATTAATGAAAGGTTTTAGTCGTAGGAACTGACAACCCCGAAGTGACGCCTCGACCACCTGTGTGGGAGCGGTGGTCTTGTGGAGCGTCACTCAGACACTTTGAAAGCTTTCAGTGCTGCACTCGACCATAAGATCAAGAGATAACCAACCATCTGTATCGGAAAAAATGCCTGTAAAGGACGGCAGGGGGAAGAATCTGGAGTGCCACCAACGCAGAGCTCGACATGCAGTCTGAGCTCGGAGTATTTTTATTGCTTTGGATGCTTCCCACCGCGTGCAGTCTTGACAAGGTGAGTGAGGCTCATCCTGCTTTCCTATAGGATCAGCCTAAGAGCCAAAACATCAAAAGTAAACTTAAAACCTTTAGATCATGTACATTTAAAAAATGCAGTAAAATATAGTTTATTGGAGGAGGTTTACTTCATATCTGAGGACTCAGGTCGGATAAATTTATATATTTTATAAAGTACCTTTAAAGTGCCTATGAGAGGTTTTTTTTACTTTCTAGTTTTGACTTTATTTGGTGTATTTATACCTGCTGTAAATATAAAATATAGTTGTATACCAATCAAGTAGCTATTAAGAAAAGTAAAAAAATCTGCCGAAAATTACAGGAAGTGACAAAGGGCTGGGCCAGGGGCCAATGTGGGCCGCAGTCAACATCAGGACTGTGCATTGTGCTTGAATTCGGGACACATGCTTGAATTTCGGGACAGTTCCAAATTATTTAGGACCTCTGGAACTCTGTTGGGGCCTTTGGTCATCGATCGACAAACTACCAAGGATTGGGGGAGGAGACAGGGGACATTCTGGATGTTTCAGTGCAGAGACTTTAAAAATTCCCGCTCTCATTTTGAAGTTCCCGCCTCCATTTTGCCTCGGCACCAGCGGCTTTTTCATCATCGCCGTGAGACATCCACTGCATGGTCGCAACACTTTTCAGCCGACCACAAACAGTAAAGTCGTCTGAATGCAGCAGCAGAGGGAGCAGACATAAGCAGTAATAAATCTGGTGTTGTATCTCAAGTCAATGCTTGTCAGAAAAAGTCTATAGTCTCTACACACAGCCGGCCATCAGAGGCACGGCGCCAGGCCTTAGATGTCGCCTTAAATCTTCATGTTTACAGTGGTACAGGGACAGGCTAAGAGGAAAGTGTTTGGACAGCCATCAGACTAACCACACAACAGAGCACCGTGACGGAGGGAAAGACAGCCCACTAAAACAGACACATGCTCACGGGAGTCAGGGAGGAATCATCTGCACACAAACACTCTGGATAAACACTTAAGTTGAAAAAATCTATTGAAATCTAGGGTTTGTTCAGTTCAGATTCTGGTGGATGAATCGCAAACTCCAAATAGATTTCACTCTAATGACAGGAGAAAGAGTGAGTTATGCTTGGTCAGACAACTTTTAGAGGCGTCAAAGTTGGGCTTGAACCGTCTTCATCGGTTGTGGGTTCCATTTAGGGACAGAGTATGAAAAATAGTCTTAAATGAGATGTTCTGGTCCAATACTTGTCTGGATGATTCGATCTGGTTCAGTGGTAGAGTGCAGTGGGTGACACTGTGATGCGCTGGTGGGTCATTTTGTACATCAGAACATAGTCGTTTAGGTTTGTCGACATTCCTCAAGAGTTTTCCATCGAAGATAGAACAAATGTTACACTGTGCATTGGATCATAGTCAGAAGTTTAAAAATGCACATGCACAGCTCTTCTTTGAACACCTTGAAGTTATTTACTCTTGTCCTTTGATAGATGAGGATCCCAGATGGCAGCGCAGTATTCGAGGCAGCTGTGTACTAGTGAGTTGTGAAATATGACAGTATATGTTCATTGAGAGGAACGCTGTGTAGCTTCCATCCAGAAGAAGCTCATATCGGAGTCTATTGCAGAACAGCAGAACCACACAAACCTCAAGGAGCCTCCAGCACCAGCTCACAGCATGCACACGTCTGTGCAGGAACAAACAAACCCACCCACTTCCCTTCAAATTTCACTTTTTATTTTATTTATGTTCTTGTTAGAGTTCCCAGTGACTTTGGGCCTTATGCGGGGCACTGGGCACACCCTGGACAGGGGCCAGCTCGTCGCAGGGTTAACACAGAGACATGGACACACAGACGAACATTTCACAGTTGCCACTTTACCTCACACAGGTGTTTGGACTGTGGGAGGAAGTCGGAGAACCCGGAAATAACCCACAGTAACACGAGAAGGATATGCAGTCTCCACCCAGAGATCACGTGAACTTAGCTGTGATTATTTGAAAAATGAAGACTTTGCGTTAAACATGTAAAATTCTAAAATCACACATAAAAACACAGAGAAATGTGATTATGAAGAGGCGGGGCTTATCAGTTCTGTTACTGAGCAATTTTAGACGCAGATTGTGGTTTACATGTACAAAAAACAAAAGATGATCTACTTATAGTTCAATACTGTAGGTATGTGAAAAAAGCATCATATGTCATCACTGAAAAATACAATTAATTTAGTTATTTTTAGTATGACCCGTCTCTTGTAGCGTCATGTCAGTTCAGCTCCTGTTTCTCTTATTCTGACCATGTGACACATCTGCTCCTCCTCCTTTCTTTGAAACAAACTTGACCCCACTCCTCCCTATTGTACCCCTTCTCCCTCCTCCATGTCGCCAAACAAACCCGTCTCTTCTCCTTTCCTTTACTCTCTTCTCTTCTGCACAAACTGGCACCTCCTTTCACCCCCTCTCCTGTTCACCTCTCCTTCACCCTCCTCCCCTTTCTTCTCTCCTCCCCCCTCGCGCCCTCCTCTAAACAAACTCGTCCCCTCTCCTCTGTGCCAATGCCACGCTCCGCTGGGCACTAAACGCTGTCCCTCGGGCTCGTCGTCCTCTTTGTGTGGGTTAAGTGCCATCTCTGCGTCGCTCATCTTTTGGCAGCAGATTGAGCGTTCATAGTGGACATGGAGAATTGTGAATCCAGAGACACAGCAGGTTTTACATATCGCGTGCCTTTAAAGAAGCAGAAAACAATCAACATTTAAAGTAATACATTATGACTATAGCTTATTATATTACCTATTATGTTATGCATGATTGTTTGTGTAATTCTGGCTATTTTACCTAATGTAAATCAGGATCCTTTTCACATTGAGTTGCTTGGGACTTGGTGCTATTTGGGTCAGACATATAATGAGTGGTTCACTTCAGCCTAAACAGTCATTGCTACAACTAAGATAAATGTCTGTTCTGTTCCCAGTTTAAAGGACTTAAAACTGGAACATAAAATAGTACTGCATCTTAACACTTCTCCACAGGCCCGTCTCTGCTGCTGCTTTATTGGGCACGTCAGCTGTTTTCCAAAAGTAGTTTAAAATTCAGCCCTGCGACAAGTTGGCCACTGTCCAGGGTGTACCCCGCCTAAGGCCCGAAGTCACTGGGATAGGCTCCAGTCACCCGCGACCCCGAAAGGGAACAAGCGGTAGAAAATGGATGGACCGATACAACACACACGTGCGTTTGTTTATTAGCGCAACGGAGCGCATCACATCGCTCGTCTCCCGTAGATTTCTGTCCACTTCTGAGTCAGCTCGAACTGTCTTTCTCCGTCTTCATTTTGCCCCGTACACTGAGGGAACTATATTATGATAGATCAATGCGCTTAGGCACGCGGAAACGTGGGGACGAGCCTGATGCGGCTGCAGGTGAGCGGTAGGTGCGTTTTATGATTGAGGCAAATGATTTATCCACGCCACGAGGAAATATGGTAAAAAAAATTGCTGAAAAAAATCGTCCATACCACCTTTAAATAAGACAAAATCTCCTGGTGAAGCGCCCTGTCCAGTCTGTTCTGGACTCTACATGATGCAGTAGCACAAACCTGTCAATCAACGTCCCACCTCTCCAGCAGCAAGTAGGTGGATGACGACAATAATGTGGGTGGCACTTACAACAAAGAAGATGATTTTTATCTAGTGGTGCTTGTGTGTGCTCTGATGCCCTGCCTTAGGTTTTCTCCTGTTTCTTTGGTTAAAATAACGACGGCATGTCCACACACTCACACTGCAGATGAAGCTAATATTGATTGACATGCTGCAGTAAAGACTTCTGAGGAGTCAACGTTTCCTCTCTGTGTTTGTATTTGTGTGGGTTTACTCTAGATACATTTCCTCGTCCTCTCCACTCGATCTGTTAGGCCTGCAGTAAAACTAACCATAAGCCATTCTTTTTTTCCTCTACTTAAATCATTATTTCTGTGACCCATTTAGATTTATCAAACACATTTTAACAAAACAAAGTTATGTGGTGAGAATATTTTGAAATAAAGTTTATTATTGATGACATATTTTTATTCTTTTGTGACATTTTGATTTAATAATGATGCTGTGGTGTTATAAAGGGAGACTGTATGGACCAGAGAACCATTACCAATTATGTTTATACCTAGACTAGTCCTGATTAGTCTATTAATTGTTGCAGTCCAAATATAAATGCATTTGCAGCTTTATTTATTAGTTTGAGCAACTGAAATGCATTAAAACGGAATCATTTTACATCATCAGTTTCAGCAAAATTCTTTAAAAAGCGCGGTTCACTGAGCAAATGTATGTATATATCTAGAGGCGAACAATAAGAAACTCAGAGTTAATGGATGTACACAGGTGCCAGTATTGAACTGTGCTCCTGCCGACAATCCCATTTATGCAAGACAAAATACAGACGTGGCCCTGCGGAGGATCGGGCTCATTGAGATTCCACAGCCTGGTTCATCCATCATTCTGTTATGTGATTAATGTGATGAATGAGACGGAGGCAGCAGCTGGTTTCCCCTCGCACCTCCAACCCATTGTTTGTGAGGAACAGTCGAACGGATAACCACGGCAACAGGGAAGCAGTGTGTGCAATGTGTTTGGGCTTCAGGCAATGAGAGGAAGTGTCCAGAACAGCCGGGGATGGGACAGAATGAGCATAAAGCATGTTGGCTTCCACTTAACGCTGTTTCTAGTCTGTTTCATACAGTAAATGCATTTGAAGGCCCTCTAACAATAAGTCTTCTTCTCAAATACCATCATTGAAAGTTGAAACGTAAAAGGTTGCTGCATTTAGTTTAGCTCCCACAAACCCTTCTACCATTCTTTATCATGGGTTCTGTATACAAATCAATTAATCAATCAATCAATTTATTTGTCCTCGAGGGTCAATTCAGCACATCAAAATCAGAACCAGAAAGTCAAGGCAAGTTTATTTGTAGAGCACAATTTGTACACAGGGCAATTCAAAGACAGAAATCACGTGAAGTGAAGAAAATTTTGCATTAATATGTAGAACAATGAATAATAACATTGGCAAAATCTCTCAAAAGGGCATGCATAACATTTTGATTTTACAAATGAAATAGACTTGGTCTGAATATATACACAATTTACAGATGGTCAGAATAGTGCAAAAAGTGTGTGTTGGTGTGTTAAAGTGTTCATGAGTCCAACGGCAGAGGGACAGAAACTGTTCTTGTGGCGGCAGGTTCTGGTCCGGATGTAACGTAGCCTCATGCTTGAGGGGAGTGGCCGTCTGCCTGAGGGGAGTGGCTCAAAGAATCTGTGTCCAGGGTGAGAAGGGTTGGCTGTAATCCGATCCCAGAGTCCTGGAAATGTACAGGTTCTGCAGAGCGCACAATGCGCTGTAGTCTCTGTTTGTCCCTGGCTGTGGCTCCAGGAGACTCCACTGAGGATGGACTCAATGATGGCCGTGTAGAACTGCACCATCATCTGCGCTGGCAGCTTGGTTTTCCTCAGCTGCCGCAGGAAGTCTTCACGCCGTTGAGCACCAGCCGGTCCACCTCCCTCCTGTAGACAGAGACATTCTGTCCGAGATGAGCCCGATGAGGGTGGTGTCGTCCTCAAACTTGATCAGTTTGACGGAGTCGTGGCTGGAGGTGCAGCAGTTTGTATACAGTGAGAAGAGCAGAGGAGAAAGTACACAGCCCTGTGGAGCTCCTGTGCTGATAGTCCAAGTGTCTGAGACGTTCTTCCCCAGCCGCACACACTGCCTCAGATCTGTTAGGAAGTCAGTGATCCACCTGCATGTGGATCTTCATTTGCCTGGAAGAACTGGTTCCTCTCCTGAAGAACTAGTTCTCCTCCTGAAGAACTGGTTCTACTCCTGAAGAACTGGCTCTCCTCCTGAGTGGATCCAGCTCCACTGTCTATCTCGCGTCCTGAGAGAGTCAGATCTCTCCTTCACTGTGGATTTCCTCCAGGTTTCTACTTTTTCCTAAGGAGGTTTTTTGTTTTCCTGGCCGAAAGGAGGGTCTAAGGACAGGGTACTCTGAGACATCACCCCTCGTCCCTATGGACGTTGTTTAATCCGTTTTTCACTGTCGCCCTCAGAGGCAACTGTTGTTGTGATTTTGGGCGTTACAAAAATGTGTTTAATTGTTTAAAATGTTTAAAACATCACACATTGGGGAAATTGTGTGTGAATGAAGCTAAATGTGAGAGAAGCTAAATGTAGGTACCTCTTGGATGAGTGAACAATGTTTCACATAATGTGTTCTGTTCAGAGTTACATTGGTCCATTTTATCTGCAACTTCACCACACCACCACTATAAAAAGGTTCCTCCACATATAGGTGACACTATGCGGGCTGCGGTGTAATTTGTCTCCTATAGGTACTTGCTCCATTTTTCTACAGTGTGCATCAGTAGCTTGTGTTTGTTGTGTAACCATGGTAACAGCGGTGTGATAAGGGGAACTCCATCACAACAGCAGCACTCTGCTGCAGAGCCACATCTTCTGAGGAGAGTGTCCAACCGTTCTGAGCAGTTTGATTTAATTTAGTTATTCATTCATACATTTTATGCCGTTCCCATTTGGGATTGCGGGTGACTGGAGCCTATCCCGGTGACTGGAGCCTATCCCGGTGACTGGAGCCTATCCCGGTGACTGGAGCCTATCCCAGTGACTGGAGCCTATCCCGGTGACTGGAGCCTATCCCAGTGACTGGAGCCTATCCCAGTGACTGGAGCCTATCCCGGTGACTGGAGCCTATCCCGGTGACTGGAGCCTATCCCAGTGACTGGAGCCTATCCCAGTGACTGGAGCCTATCCCAGTGACTGTGACTGGAGCCTATCCCTGTGACTGGAGCCTATCCCAGTGACTGGAGCCTATCCCAGTGACTGTGACTGGAGCCTATCCCAGTGACTGGAGCCTATCCCAGTGACTGGAGCCTATCCCAGTGACTGGAGCCTATCCCAGTGACTGGAGCCTATCCCAGTGACTGGAGCCTATCCCAGTGACTGGAGCCTATCCCGGTGACTGGAGCCTATCCCAGTGACTGTGACTGGAGCCTATCCCAGTGACTGGAGCCTATCCCAGTGACTGGAGCCTATCCCAGTGACTGTGACTGGAGCCTATCCCAGTGACTGGAGCCTATCCCAGTGACTGGAGCCTATCCCAGTGACTGTGACTGGAGCCTATCCCAGTGACTGGAGCCTATCCCAGTGACTGGAGCCTATCCCAGTGACTGTGACTGGAGCCTATCCCAGTGACTGGAGCCTATCCCAGTGACTGGAGCCTATCCCAGTGACTGGAGCCTATCCCAGTGACTGGAGCCTATCCCAGTGACTGGAGCCTATCCCAGTGACTGTGACTGGAGCCTATCCCAGTGACTGGAGCCTATCCCAGTGACTGGAGCCTATCCCAGTGACTGGAGCCTATCCCAGTGACTGTGACTGGAGCCTATCCCAGTGACTGGAGCCTATCCCAGTGACTGTGACTGGAGCCTATCCCAGTGACTGGAGCCTATCCCAGTGACTGGAGCCTATCCCAGTGACTGGAGCCTATCCCAGTGACTGGAGCCTATCCCAGTGACTGGAGCCTATCCCAGTGACTGGAGCCTATCCCAGTGACTGGAGCCTATCCCAGTGACTGGAGCCTATCCCAGTGACTGGAGCCTATCCCGGTGACTGGAGCCTATCCCGGTGACTGGAGCCTATCCCAGTGACTGGAGCCTATCCCAGTGACTGGAGCCTATCCCAGTGACTGGAGCCTATCCCGGTGACTGGAGCCTATCCCTGTGACTGGAGCCTATCCCAGTGACTGTGACTGGAGCCTATCCCAGTGACTGGAGCCTATCCCAGTGACTGGAGCCTATCCCAGTGACTGGAGCCTATCCCAGTGACTGGAGCCTATCCCAGTGACTGGAGCCTATCCCAGTGACTGGAGCCTATCCCAGTGACTGGAGCCTATCCCAGTGACTGTGACTGGAGCCTATCCCAGTGACTGGAGCCTATCCCAGTGACTGGAGCCTATCCCAGTGACTGTGACTGGAGCCTATCCCAGTGACTGGAGCCTATCCCAGTGACTGGAGCCTATCCCAGTGACTGTGACTGGAGCCTATCCCAGTGACTGGAGCCTATCCCAGTGACTGGAGCCTATCCCAGTGACTGGAGCCTATCCCAGTGACTGGAGCCTATCCCAGTGACTGGAGCCTATCCCAGTGACTGGAGCCTATCCCGGTGACTGGAGCCTATCCCAGTGACTGTGACTGGAGCCTATCCCAGTGACTGGAGCCTATCCCAGTGACTGGAGCCTATCCCAGTGACTGTGACTGGAGCCTATCCCAGTGACTGGAGCCTATCCCAGTGACTGGAGCCTATCCCAGTGACTGTGACTGGAGCCTATCCCAGTGACTGGAGCCTATCCCAGTGACTGGAGCCTATCCCAGTGACTGTGACTGGAGCCTATCCCAGTGACTGGAGCCTATCCCAGTGACTGGAGCCTATCCCAGTGACTGGAGCCTATCCCAGTGACTGGAGCCTATCCCAGTGACTGTGACTGGAGCCTATCCCAGTGACTGGAGCCTATCCCAGTGACTGGAGCCTATCCCAGTGACTGGAGCCTATCCCAGTGACTGGAGCCTATCCCAGTGACTGTGACTGGAGCCTATCCCAGTGACTGGAGCCTATCCCGGTGACTGGAGCCTATCCCAGTGACTGTGACTGGAGCCTATCCCAGTGACTGGAGCCTATCCCAGTGACTGTGACTGGAGCCTATCCCAGTGACTGGAGCCTATCCCAGTGACTGGAGCCTATCCCAGTGACTGGAGCCTATCCCAGTGACTGGAGCCTATCCCAGTGACTGGAGCCTATCCCGGTGACTGGAGCCTATCCCGGTGACTGGAGCCTATCCCGGTGACTGGAGCCTATCCCAGTGACTGGAGCCTATCCCAGTGACTGGAGCCTATCCCAGTGACTGGAGCCTATCCCTGTGACTGGAGCCTATCCCAGTGACTGTGACTGGAGCCTATCCCAGTGACTGGAGCCTATCCCAGTGACTGGAGCCTATCCCGGTGACTTCGGTGTAAATGTGCTTTATAAATAAATCTGACATAGACATTTTGTTTTGTGCTGGTATATGACATATACATGTTTACAGGATTTCAAGTATGGGCAAAGTAACTTCAATCAATCAATCATTAAAATAACTTCATTTATCCCCTAGGGGAAATGTAAGAACAATGATTCCTCTTCATACAGAAGTGAGTGTTACTGCCGCTCTTGCTCCTGGTTTTCCGGGCCTAACCCTGCTTAGCTTCAGCTGATGAGATTGAGCGCTGACAAAGTGGTGCGGCCAATACAGTTAAACGTCATTACGTAAACTCATTTCCCGACAGCATCAAGTAATTTTAGTTACGTGAAGACTTCCACAATGTAAACACATGCAGCAAATTTAATATTTATTTTTATGTTTTACCGACAAAATAAATTGTGTGATTCCCTTACATCTGAGTAGACCAGGGGAGGGCAATTATTTTCCTCTGAGGGCCATATTCGAATCCAGGCCTGTAGCGGAGGGCCGGCCCGCCATCATTGGTGTGAAAAAAAAAATCCCAAAAATTAAATATCAAATAAAATATCACTTTTCTGTCAAATATAGGCTATTGAATCTATTATTTAATTCATTTCACGTCATATTTATTAAGGATACATGTGCAGACAGAGGCCTGAGGGCAAAAAAGGAAAAAAAAAGATTTTTATTTTTATTTTTTTTATTTTTAATATTACTTGGACAAGCTTGGCGGGCCGGATTGAAAGGCCCTGCGGGCCGGATGTGGCCCACGGGCCCTAGTTTGCCCACCCCTGGAGTAGACTATGGCATAGGTACAGGGGAACATAGGTACTGGGGAACATAGGTACAGGGGAACATAGGTAGAGGGGAACATAGGTACAGGGGAACATAGGTACAGGGGAACATAGGTACAGGGGAACATAGGTACAGGGGAACATAGGTAGAGGGGAACATAGGTACAGGGGAACATAGGTACAGGGGAACATAGGTACAGGGGAACATAGGTACAGGGGAACATAGGTAGAGGGGAACATAGGTACTGGGGAACATAGGTACAGGGGAACATAGGTACAGGGGAACATAGGTAGAGGGGAACATAGGTACAGGGGAACATAGGTACTGGGGAACATAGGTACTGGGGAACATAGGTACAGAGGAACATAGGTACAGGGGAACATAGGTACAGGGGAACATAGGTACAGGGGAACATAGGTACAGGGGAACATAGGTAGAGGGGAACATAGGTACTGGGGAACATAGGTACAGGGGAACATAGGTACTGGGGAACATAGGTACTGGGGAACATAGGTACAGAGGAACATAGGTACAGGGGAACATAGGTACAGGGGAACATAGGTACAGGGGAACATAGGTACAGGGGAACATAGGTAGAGGGGAACATAGGTACTGGGGAACATAGGTACAGGGGAACATAGGTACAGGGGAACATAGGTACAGGGGAACATAGGTACAGGGGAACATAGGTACAGGGGAACATAGGTACAGGGGAACATAGGTACAGGGGAACATAGGTACTGAGGAACATAGGTAGAGGGGAACATAGGTACAGGGGAACATAGGTAGAGGGGAACATAGGTACAGGGGAACATAGGTACTGGGGAACATAGGTACTGGGGAACATAGGTACAGGGGAACATAGGTACGCGTTGAGGGCCTGGCTCTGTGTCCAGAGGCAGAAGTCTGCACATGCAAAAACGATTTTACCTAAACATAATTCATGTTTTATTAATAAATAAAATGTGTCGCTTTGAGACGCGGCTAAAGCTAGAATAAAAACAAATGACTTGTGGTTTATCCTCGTCTTATTCTACATTGATTCTGCACCGACTCTAGATTCAGTCTTAATGTCTTTTTATACAATGCATTGGCTCTGAATAATGTTAGATACATTATGTACAGGAAATACAAGAGCGCAGTGCGTCGATAAACAGGAAACAGCTGATGCTAACATGTGCTAGCCTAGATTTGCTATGTTTGCGGGCTCAACATATAAGTTAGCATGAGTGGAAACACAGAAGTCATAAGATCAAGCTTTTGGTGAGAATGTATTTTCCACATTCTCTCTTCTGCAATCCTCTCACTGGTGTGTACAGAACCTTGAAACATTCAATATAAAGACAAGATAAATAAGTGTCAAAAATAGACTTAACTCTAACAGGCTGCGGAGGCGAGCCTCTTTGGAAGCTCGACCTTTCTGTTTCTGCTTTGGATGACTTAAACAGGCCGGTCTGGTTCTCTTAAGACAGGAGACACTTTCAGACTGTAACAATCTGCACTCAAACACCAGAGGAAACAAACAGACTGACACATGCAATCATGACTCTTTTTTAATAACAAAGAAATGTTTTAATAACGCTCAATTATTTCATATTCCCCTTGAACGTTGGCCAGGATGAGCGGAGTAGATTTGGTGGGTTTGTCTTTGCTGCCCTCTGCTGGTGATAAAGGTTTAGTGCATGTGACCGGACAAACTCCTGACCTCAGCAGAACTGCTCCGCTCTGTTCCCCACAGTCAGCACTGACCCATTTGAATGTTTAATAGTGCTTAAGAAAGTCGGGATCAGCAGAATGCATGCTTCCGTCTGCCTTTATGGAATTACTTCTTTAAAAAATGATACAAAATGATCTGGAACAAACCCATAAGGCCGTATTCATGTCTAAAACTATAATAGCACATAAAACCGTGGGATCACAGTGTCATGGCAGATATACAGTGGACAAACATAGTAAAAAAGAAAAAAGTGCACAGTATGATATTAGGCTATTTGTAAGATTAAACATGTTTTTTTTTTTTATTCAAAATCTATCCTTATGACACATGACACATAATTTATTTTGAATAGAATCATGTTCCTAGTTGCACCAGTCACTCACTCTCTGGAGCCATGTCCTCTTGAGACACGATAAACTCAGTCGTGTCGTTTGGAATTAGGATATGAAGAAAATCCCTTGACTTGGCGCTTGACTTAGTTAAAAGTTATAACAAAAGCCCACAACAAATGTCGATCTTTATAATGCGGGCCTTTTAGACATCACAAACAATCCTTTCCCCGGTGCAGTGTCCCCATATCAGGTCCTGGACACTGGACAGGACACTGACTGCAGCGGGCGAGGGAGTCTCGGACCATCACCAATAATCTGCTCCCTCGACTTCTGCCTCTTCAGTCAGCATCGCTTTTAGGCAGGGTTTTATCTATACTGCGCAAACGGAAAGAGTCTGTTTTACAGGCTTGATTTAAATGAGCTTTAAATGAGAGCTCCTGGTCCAATAAGACTCTGAGGTTTCTTACAGTAAAACTGGAGGCTACACTGACATTGTCCAGTGTGACTATCTGCTCAGATAGAGCATCTCGTAGATGTTTAGGACCAGCACAATGACCTTGTCATCCAGTGTCATCCAGGTTTTTATCTCCTTCACACAAGTACTAAGTCTGTCTACTTGATCGCTCTGCTCAGGTTCATTGATAAATACAGCTGAGTGTCGTCTGCAGAGCAGTGGAAGTTAATGCCATGTGACCTGATCATATGACCTAACGGCAGCATGTAAAGAGGAAACAGAATTGGACCGAGTACTGTTCCCTTTAGAGCGAGGTGAGGAGCTCTGGTTTACATGAACACATTGGTCCAGGAGCTGTGTGGCTCTGCAGAAAGAATCTGCAAAAAGTCTGCTGCGGTTTCCCGTCATTAGACGAGTGTTCTCACCTGAAACCAGGTGAATCTGCTGTTTCTCAAACACAAAGACCAAGTGACCCGCGGGGGTCCCAAACATGGGGTCCCGAACCACACCAGCGAGTCAGTGTACAAACAGGGGACAGTTGATCTATTAAGATATCTGGTTGTGAAAACAAAGTGCTGGTGTTCAGCTGACAGGGACCTACAGTTTTCACAAAGGTCCGATTTAGTGGTAATTCTTTGCCTTTTTTCAGTTCTAAAATCCTTCAATTTTCTTAAAAACAGATTTAAATCTTTTGATTCGGCTCACTCTGGTTCATAAATCCTACGCACTTGTTCATGTTTCCAGTCAACTTACAGAAAACACGAGCTGCTCTTTGTTAAAAATACATTTATTGGACGTCTTGAAAGAGAAAGTGTTGAGGCCCGTTCACACCGCGGCGGCCGAATCGCGCCCGACACACAATTTGAGCACGTGCACAAGTTTGAAGACAAACGCCCCGGACTCATGTCCGTACAATACACTCTGCAGCAGACGTGCGTCCGAGTCGTCCTGCACATGCTCAGTGGAGTCGAGTCGTCCTGCACATGCTCAGTGGAGTCGAGTCGTCCTGCACATGCTCAGTGGAGTCGAGTCGTCCTGCACATGCTCAGTGGAGTCGAGTCGTCCTGCACATGCTCAGTGGAGTCGAGTCGTCCTGCACATGCTCAGTGGAGTCGAGTCGTCCTGCACATGCTCAGTGGAGTCGAGTCGTCCTGCACATGCTCAGTGGAGTCGAGTCGTCCTGCACATGCTCAGTGGAGTCGAGTTGTGCTGTGTTGCTTTTCTCGTGGTGTAAATGGAGTTTAATGTTGGACCGTGGCTTTGGTTTATTAACTTTACAAAGTCCAAAAGCGGAGGCGATGGGCCCCGGGGCCCGTCTGGGACCTGCATATACTTCAGAGCTGAGCAGAGTTTAGTCAATATCATTATTTACACCAAGAGCTGCGTTTTAAGGATTTTTTTTATCTTGCGGGTTTGTTTTGGGTCTTTTTCCGGGTCGTGCAGCACGTCATCTCTGATCGGCTGCTGCGAGATGAACAAAGCTGAACATGTCGCGCCGGCTAAACATGGACCGGCCTCCTGCTGGTGCCAGAGTCAGGACTAAACATGGACCGGCCTCCTGCTGGTGCCAGAGTCAGGACTAAACATGGACCGGCCTCCTGCTGGTGCCAGAGTCAGGACTAAACATGGACCGGCCTCCTGCTGGTGCCAGAGTCAGGACTAAACATGGACCGGCCTCCTGCTGGTGCCAGAGTCAGGACTAAACATGGACCGGCCTCCTGCTGGTGCCAGAGTCAGGACTAAACATGGACCGGCCTCCTGCTGGTGCCAGAGTCAGGACTAAACATGGACCGGCCTCCTGCTGGTGCCAGAGTCAGGACTAAACATGGACCGGCCTCCTGCTGGTGCCAGAGTCAGGACTAAACATGGAGCGGCCTCCTACTGGTGCCAGAGTCAGGACTAAACATGGACCGGCCTCCTGCTGGTGCCAGAGTCAGGACTAAACATGGACCGGCCTCCTGCTGGTGCCAGAGTCAGGACTAAACATGGACCGGCCTCCTGCTGGTGCCAGAGTCAGGACTAAACATGGACCGGCCTCCTGCTGGTGCCAGAGTCAGGACTAAACATGGACCGGCCTCCTGCTGGTGCCAGAGTCAGGACTAAACATGGACCGGCCTCCTGCTGGTGCCAGAGTCAGGACTAAACATGGACCGGCCTCCTGCTGGTGCCAGAGTCAGGACTAAACATGGACCGGCCTCCTGCTGGTGCCAGAGTCAGGACTAAACATGGAGCGGCCTCCTACTGGTGCCAGAGTCAGGACTAAACATGGACCGGCCTCCTGCTGGTGCCAGAGTCAGGACTAAACATGGACCGGCCTCCTGCTGGTGCCAGAGTCAGGACTAAACATGGACCGGCCTCCTGCTGGTGCCAGAGCCAGGACTTAACATGGACCGGCCTCCTGCTGGTGCCAGAGTCAGGACTAAACATGGACCGGCCTCCTGCTGGTGCCAGAGTCAGGACTAAACATGGACCGGCCTCCTGCTGGTGCCAGAGCCAGGACTAAACATGGACCGGCCTCCTGCTGGTGCCAGAGTCAGGACTAAACATGGAGCGGCCTCCTACTGGTGCCAGAGCCAGGACTAAACATGGACCGGCCTCCTGCTGGTGCCAGAGTCAGGACTAAACATGGACCGGCCTCCTGCTGGTGCCAGAGTCAGGACTAAACATGGACCGGCCTCCTGCTGGTGCCAGAGCCAGGACTTAACATGGACCGGCCTCCTGCTGGTGCCAGAGTCAGGACTAAACATGGACCGGCCTCCTGCTGGTGCCAGAGTCAGGACTAAACATGGACCGGCCTCCTGCTGGTGCCAGAGCCAGGACTAAACATGGACCGGCCTCCTGCTGGTGCCAGAGTCAGGACTAAACATGGACCGGCCTCCTGCTGGTGCCAGAGCCAGGACTAAACATGGACCGGCCTCCTGCTGGTGCCAGAGTCAGGACTAAACATGGACCGGCCTCCTGCTGGTGCCAGAGTCAGGACTAAACATGGACCGGCCTCCTGCTGGTGCCAGAGTCAGGACTAAACATGGGCCGGCCTCCTGCTGGTGCCAGAGTCAGGACTAAACATGGAGCGGCCTCCTACTGGTGCCAGAGTCAGGACTAAACATGGACCGGCCTCCTGCTGGTGCCAGAGTCAGGACTAAACATGGACCGGCCTCCTGCTGGTGCCAGAGTCAGGACTAAACATGGACCGGCCTCCTGCTGGTGCCAGAGTCAGGACTAAACATGGACCGGCCTCCTGCTGGTGCCAGAGTCAGGACTAAACATGGACCGGCCTCCTGCTGGTGCCAGAGCCAGGACTTAACATGGACCGGCCTCCTGCTGGTGCCAGAGTCAGGACTAAACATGGACCGGCCTCCTGCTGGTGCCAGAGTCAGGACTAAACATGGAGCGGCCTCCTGCTGGTGCCAGAGCCAGGACTAAACATGGACCGGCCTCCTGCTGGTGCCAGAGTCAGGACTAAACATGGACCGGCCTCCTGCTGGTGCCAGAGTCAGGACTAAACATGGACCGGCCTCCTGCTGGTGCCAGAGTCAGGACTAAACATGGGCCGGCCTCCTGCTGGTGCCAGAGTCAGGACTAAACATGGAGCGGCCTCCTGCTGGTGCCAGAGTCAGGACTAAACATGGACCGGCCTCCTGCTGGTGCCAGAGTCAGGACTAAACATGGGCCGGCCTCCTGCTGGTGCCAGAGTCAGGACTAAACATGGACCGGCCTCCTGCTGGTGCCAGAGTCAGGACTAAACATGGACCGGCCTCCTGCTGGTGCCAGAGTCAGGACTAAACATGGACCGGCCTCCTGCTGGTGCCAGAATCAGGACTAAACATGGACCGGCCTCCTGCTGGTGCCAGAGTCAGGACTAAACATGGACCGGCCTCCTGCTGGTGCCAGAGTCAGGACTAAACATGGGCCGGCCTCCTGCTGGTGCCAGAGTCAGGACTAAACATGGAGCGGCCTCCTGCTGGTGCCAGAGTCAGGACTAAACATGGAGCGGCCTCCTGCTGGTGCCAGAGTCAGGACTAAACATGGACCGGCCTCCTGCTGGTGCCAGAGTCAGGACTAAACATGGACCGGCCTCCTGCTGGTGCCAGAGTCAGGACTAAACATGGACCGGCCTCCTGCTGGTGCCAGAGTCAGGACTAAACATGGACCGGCCTCCTGCTGGTGCCAGAGTCAGGACTAAACATGGACCGGCCTCCTGCTGGTGCCAGAGTCAGGACTAAACATGGACCGGCCTCCTGCTGGTGCCAGAGTCAGGACTAAACATGGACCGGCCTCCTGCTGGTGCCAGAGTCAGGACTAAACATGGACCGGCCTCCTGCTGGTGCCAGAGTCAGGACTAAACATGGACCGGCCTCCTGCTGGTGCCAGAGTCAGGACTAAACATGGACCGGCCTCCTGCTGGTGCCAGAGTCAGGACTAAACATGGACCGGCCTCCTGCTGGTGCCAGAGTCAGGACTAAACATGGACCGGCCTCCTGCTGGTGCCAGAGTCAGGACTAAACATGGACCGGCCTCCTGCTGGTGCCAGAGTCAGGACTAAACATGGACCGGCCTCCTGCTGGTGCCAGAGCCAGGACTAAACATGGAGCGGCCTCCTGCTGGTGCCAGAGCCAGGACTAAACATGGGCCGGCCTCCTGCTGGTGCCAGAGTCAGGACTAAACATGGGCCGGCCTCCTGCTGGTGCCAGAGTCAGGACTAAACATGGAGCGGCCTCCTGCTGGTGCCAGAGTCAGGACTAAACATGGAGCGGCCTCCTGCTGGTGCCAGAGTCAGGACTAAACATGGACCGGCCTCCTGCTGGTGCCAGAGTCAGGACTAAACATGGACCGGCCTCCTGCTGGTGCCAGAGTCAGGACTAAACATGGACCGGCCTCCTGCTGGTGCCAGAGTCAGGACTAAACATGGACCGGCCTCCTGCTGGTGCCAGAGTCAGGACTAAACATGGACCGGCCTCCTGCTGGTGCCAGAGTCAGGACTAAACATGGACCGGCCTCCTGCTGGTGCCAGAGTCAGGACTAAACATGGACCGGCCTCCTGCTGGTGCCAGAGTCAGGACTAAACATGGACCGGCCTCCTGCTGGTGCCAGAGTCAGGACTAAACATGGACCGGCCTCCTGCTGGTGCCAGAGTCAGGACTAAACATGGACCGGCCTCCTGCTGGTGCCAGAGCCAGGACTAAACATGGAGCGGCCTCCTGCTGGTGCCAGAGCCAGGACTAAACATGGACCGGCCTCCTGCTGGTGCCAGAGTCAGGACTGAACATGGACCGGCCTCCTGCTGGTGCCAGAGTCAGGACTAAACATGGACCGGCCTCCTGCTGGTGCCAGAGTCAGGACTAAACATGGACCGGCCTCCTGCTGGTGCCAGAGCCAGGACTGAACATGGACCGGCCTCCTGCTGGTGCCAGAGCCAGGACTAAACATGGACCGGCCTCCCACATTTAAATATTATTTCATTAAAAAATTTCATTTATTTATGCAATTAATGCAAGCCAACAATAATTAAATCCTTAATTAATCCTTAAATTACACTTTCCCCAACAGTTAAAATATATATTTTTTAAAAACCTTCATTTAAAAAAAAGTCTTTATCCTTGATATTTTAATACAAATACAACATAAGTGTGGGTTTAAATACAAAGAGCACAGACACACTGAGTCCAGCAGGTGTCAGCGTGAGCTCAGAGTTGGTGACACAAAGGAGACGCGAAGCTTTAATACACAATAAAATGAACAAACAACTGAGAAAAAAATACATTTTTAAAAGTTTTGAAGAATATTTGGAATAATATTGTGTCATAACAGTGTCTAACAAAGATATTGCTTTGCCTGGAACGTTCCAGCACGAGATGTCATGGATTTCAATATCAACTACAGATGTAAATAGCTTGGAAAACACGCATTCTTAAACTTCAATTTAACTTTCACATTTCGCACGAAAAAGATACACACACAGAGTACAACAGAGAAGTATTATTTTTTGGCCTTGGGCTGCAGACAGTAGCCAAAAGAGTGCGTGAGAGAGACTTTACACCAGGAGCGACTCGTGATGCTTTTAGAGTTTACACCAGACGTCAGAGTCTGTGCATCACATTTAAACACCAGCTTCTACTTAATGTTAAGTGGATAAAATATGTTGAACGTACAAAAGTTTATATGAGGGACCACACTTTCATTGACTAATAACAATGCCTTACATTCTCCTCGGAAAAGACGTGATACATTTATTCTAGTATTTCTTCAAAATTCAATAACAAAACATTCTGTTCTGATGCATGCACGTCACGTAGTTAAAGTACAGCTGAAATACGATTATTTAAGTAAAAGTTCACCATTCTAAATGGACTAATTCTAAGTCAATTTAATTATGGCCTGTAAATGAACGGATTAAAGTCAAATGAATTGTAATAAAGTGGTAAAAAGGTATGTGTTAGAGACAAGATTTCCCTCTTAATTTGAGCTTGTTTTATTAGACAACTGCTTCCCCAGAGGAGCTAAGGCCTGGTCCATTCATTCTCCCGTCTGTGTTTGAACACTCATGAGTCTGGTGGTGGTTTATGGATTTAAAAACAGAAGAAAACAGGTCACACTTCATCGGGGGATTCATAATGGAGTGTTTTTGACGCTCGGAGGAGAGACTTTCTAACCAGGATTCATCAAACTGTGGATGAAGCTAACTGTGCTCCAGGAGTGGTTGTGATGATGGAACAAACGTACATCTTGCATTATATTATATTGTGTTTTAATTGTCTACCTGCTCCATCGCCACGTGAACAAGCTCCTCCTCTCGCTCTCTGTGCCTTGCTCTCTTTTCCCTCTCTCTCTCCTTTTATCTGGCCTTACGTCTAATCAGCTTATTTCATTATTCTAACGACCATTACCCAGCCCATAATAATAAGCACACTTGACCAATCAGATCCATCCATAGAGCCAAGAAAAAACATCAGATTTAAGCAAAAATAACAAGCCCATTTCGGTCATGTCAGGAGTGTAAAGAACAGATGAACTCTGGGTAAAATACTGTTGGTGCTTTGGTGTAAATCGGGGGGTAAAGTGAGCAGTCGCCTCTCCACAGATCTGACCTGTAATGCTTGGTGGCATCACCTGCTGTCTTCAAGAAGAATAGGTTTAATGCCATACTGTGGAACATTCCAAACAATGTTATAAGATCTCCATGGAAGAGAAGGTGGTGAAATGTTCCATAGTACACCTTTGAAGTTCTGTCTGACGTACGTATGTCAGGAAAATGCGGTTTAGTCAGTTGCTTTTGTCGTTTTTGAGCTTTTGCTAAAGCAGATTGTAGTATAAGCCCTCTCTTTTTGTACATTGTCAAACAAAAACATGGAATAAGTTGAAGTAATTCAAAAGTATAGAAATATAAGAGTTGAGTTTCATCAGTTTGCTCAT
This sequence comes from Eucyclogobius newberryi, assembly GCF_026437365.1. Taxonomy (NCBI): domain Eukaryota; kingdom Metazoa; phylum Chordata; class Actinopteri; order Gobiiformes; family Gobiidae; genus Eucyclogobius; species Eucyclogobius newberryi. The sequence continues at coordinate 4,686,932 of NW_027315945.1, read as the reverse complement.
GAGGACATAAGCCAAGTGTCTGGGTGAGCGAAAACACAAACCTGGAAGCAACAGAAAGAGTAGAAAATTCCTCTCTTGCAGCGAGACTACAGAACAGCCAATTAATTTAGTACAATAAACCCCCACGTTTGACTGAACATCTTGTGCGTCCCGCTGTGTTTACGTCTGATTTGCATTCGGGTAAATAACCAATAATTACAGAAAACAGTGTAATTTCCCCATGGAGATGATTATTACAGCTGTCCACAGCCCAATAAGTTGCTCAAAAATAAAAAGTTTAATCTAACAAAGTATGAATGTTGAGAGTTCACTGTCAAATAATAGAAATAACAAGGTTTTTTACCAAAATGTGCCAAGTGCATTCAGATCTGGGACTATCTGTGGAGAAGTGAAGAGGGAGAACCTTACAACGGGATTAAACGCTCCTAAAAATCAACAGTGACAGCAGGTGAACCATTGTAGTGGAGCCAAACTGAAATAAATAAGGAATAGGGACCTCATCGATCAAAACTGGCAAAGGTAAAGTTTTTTTCAGCTCTGACTGGACAAAAAAGGCAGATCTGAAAGTAATAAAAAGCAAAAACAGCTCCAATGTTTTTGTATAAAGAGACGTAGTCAGAGAAATGTGCATTATATGTGGACCTTTTATCAGTTGTGTTCACATTCTAAAAGGAAGATGACGTTTCAGGTCCATCCATGGTTTTCAGAGTGACCGTACCGTTACCATAGCAATTAACAATTAAAACTAAATATTATATCTATTAAATGTTCAAAAGTCCTCAAAATATGATCATCAACGAGGAAGCTGAATCCAGTGCATTGCTGGGTTTCAGATCACAATATTCCATAAGCCAGTGATATTTATCACAGCTGGGGCACAGCGCAAATAAAGTATGTCATTTCCTAGTGTGACGTCATCAATTACAAACAGGAAGTGAAATTAAAAACTATTCCGTGGTAAAATTGTAATAATATTTTTAGCAAAATTCAAAATATGTATCTTAACTGCATTTTAGTTGACTGAGTCGTCCGAACTGTAGGGGGCGCTTTACACTATGCAGATTCTAGTATGTTGTGATGTCATGAGCACACAAAACAGCGCGTTGTTCGGTCGAAGTAGGATTTGAATAACCGAGGACAGACAAACGAGCAAATACAACATGACAGAAACATAAATCCATCAAGTGGAGTGGTCATTGTCACGTCAGCGTCTGGTGTTTGCGGAGCGCGTGACTTTAATGAAAGACAGATGTGGCACTTAATCCACTTAATAGTTGGAGGGAGCGCGAGACAATCAGCGCTGCTATCTGCCTTTGACTCGTTAAGTGGTGAGGCTGGTCATGACGAGGAGCCGGCTAATGAAGGAAGACATGTTTACTGCGTTTACAAATGTGTGGAAGAGAGGGAGCACAGAGAGGGAGCGCAGAGAGGGAGCGAAGAAGAGAGGGAGCGAAGAGGGGGAGCGAAGAAGAGAGGGAGCGAAGAGAGGGAGCGAAGAAGAGAGGGAGCGAAGAGGGGGAGCGAAGAGAGGGAGCGAAGAAGAGAGGGAGCGAAGAGAGGGAGCGCAGAAGAGAGGGAGTGCAGAGAGGGACAGGAAGACAAAGCCCAGGACAGATGTCGCCACAAATATAGTCAATATTAGAGCTGGGTGTCATTAGGAACCTGGCGATACGATACATACCTCGATACTTGGCTCACGATACGATACATACCTCGATACTTGGCTCAAGATGCGATACATACCTCGATACTCGGCTCACGATGCGATACATACCTCGATACTTGGCTCAAGATGCGATACATACCTCGATCCTTGGCTCACGATACGATACATACCGCGATACTTGGCTCACGATGCGATACATACCGCGATACTTGGCTCACGATACGATACATACCTCGATACTTGGCTCACGATGCGATACATACCGCGATACTTGGCTCACGATACGATACATACCTCGATACCTGGCTCACGATGCGATACATACCTCGATACTTGGCTCACGATACATACCTCGATACTCGGCTCACGATGCGATACATACCTCGATACTTGGCTCAAGATGCGATACATACCTCGATCCTTGGCTCACGATACGATACATACCGCGATACTTGGCTCACGATGCGATACATACCGCGATACTTGGCTCACGATACGATACATACCTCGATACTTGGCTCACGATGCGATACATACCGCGATACTTGGCTCACGATACGATACATACCTCGATACTTGGCTCACGATGCGATACATACCTCGATACTTGGCTCACGATACATACCTCGATACTTGGCTCAAGATGCGATACATACCTCGATCCTTGGCTCACGATACGATACATACCGCGATACTTGGCTCACGATGCGATACATACCGCGATACTTGGCTCACGATACGATACATACCTCGATACTTGGCTCACGATGCGATACATACCGCGATACTTGGCTCACGATACGATACATACCTCGATACTTGGCTCACGATGCGATACATACCTCGATACTTGGCTCACGATACGATACATACCGCGATACTTGGCTCACGATACGATACATACCGCGATACTTGGCTCACGATACGATACATACCGCGATACTTGGCTCACGATGCAATACATACCGCGATACTTGGCTCACGATACGATACATACCTCGATACTTGGCTCACGATGCGATACATACCTGGATACTTGGCTCACGATACGATACATACCGCGATACTTGGCTCACGATACGATACATACCGCGATACTTGGCTCACGATACGATACATACCTCGATACTCGGCTCACGATGCGATACATACCTCGATACTCGGCTCACGATACGATACATACCTCGATACTCGGCTCACGATACGATACATACCTCGATACTTGGCTCACGATACGATACATACCGCGATACTTGGCTCACGATACGATACATACCTCGATACTTGGCTCACGATGCGATACATACCTCGATACTTGGCTCACGATGCGATACATACCTCGATACGTGGCTCACGATACGATACATACTGCGATACTTGGCTCACGATACGATACATACCTCGATACTTGGCTCACGATGCGATACATACCTCGATACTTGGCTCACGATGCGATACATACCGCGATACTTGGCTCACGATACGATACATACCTCTATACTTGGCTCACGATGCGATACATACCTCGATACTTGGCTCACGATGCGATACATACCTCGATACTTGGCTCACGATACGATACATACCTCGATACTTGGCTCACGATACGATACATACCTCGATACTTGGCTCACGATGCGATACATACCTCGATACTTGGCTCACGATGCGATACATACCGCGATACTTGGCTCACGATGCGATACATACCGCGATACTTGGCTCACGATACGATACATACCTCGATACTTGGCTCACGATACGATACATACCTCGATACTTGGCTCACGATACGATACATACCTCGATACTCGGCTCACGATACGATACACACCTCGATACTCGGCTCACGATACGATACATACCTCGATACTCGGCTCACGATACGATACATACCTCGATACTCGGCTCACGGTACGATACATACCTCGATACTTGGCTCACAATACGATACATACCTCAATACTTGGCTCACGATGCGATGCATACCTCGATACTTGGCTCACGATGCGATAAATACCTCGATACTTGGCTCACGATACGATACATACCTCGATACTTGGCTCACGATACATACCTCAATACTTGGCTCACGATGCGATACATACCTCGATACTTGGCTCACGATGCGATACATACCGCGATACTTGGCTCACGATGCGATACATACCGCGATACTTGGCTCACGATACGATACATACCTCGATACTTGGCTCACGATACGATACATACCTCGATACTCGGCTCACGATACGATTCATACCTCGATACTCGGCTCACGATACGATACATACCTCGATACTCGGCTCACGATACGATACATACCTCGATACTCGGCTCACGATACGATACATACCTCGATACTCGGCTCACGATACGATACATACCTCGATACTCGGCTCACGATACGATACATACCGTGATACTTGGCTCACGATACGGTACATACCTCGATACTTGGCTCACGATGCGATACATACCTCGATACTTGGCTCACGATACAATACATACCGCGATACTTGGCTCACGATACGATACATACCTCGATACTTGGCTCACGATGCGATACATACCTCGATACTTGGCTCACGATGCGATACATACCGCGATACTTGGCTCACGATACGATACATACCTCGATACTTGGCTCACGATGCGATACATACCTCGATACTTGGCTCACAATGCGATACATACCTCGATACTTGGCTCACGATGCGATACATACCGCGATACTTGGCTCACGATACGATACATACCGCGATACTTGGCTCACGATACGATACATACCTCGATACTCGGCTCACGATACGATTCATACCTCGATACTCGGCTCACGATACGATACATACCTCGATACTCGGCTCACGATACGATACATACCTCGATACTTGGCTCACGATACGATACATACCGCGATACTTGGCTCACGATACGGTACATACCTCGATACTTGGCTCACGATGCGATACATACCTCGATACTTGGCTCACGATACAATACATACCGCGATACTTGGCTCACGATACGATACATACCTCGATACTTGGCTCACGATGCGATACATACCTCGATACTTGGCTCACGATGCGATACATACCGCGATACTTGGCTCACGATACGATACATACCTCGATACTTGGCTCACGATGCGATACATACCTCGATACTTGGCTCACAATGCGATACATACCTCGATACTTGGCTCACGATACGATACATACCTCGATACTTGGCTCACGATGCGATACATACCTCGATACTTGGCTCACGATGCGATACATACCGCGATACTTGGCTCACGATGCGATACATACCGCGATACTTGGCTCACAATACGATACATACCTCGATACTTGGCTCACGATACGATACATACCTCGATACTTGGCTCACGATGCGATACATACCGCGATACTTGGCTCACGATACGATACATACCTCGATACTTGGCTCACGATGCGATACATACCTCGATACTTGGCTCACGATACGATACATACCGCGATACTTGGCTCACGATACGATACATACCTCGATACTTGGCTCACGATGCGATACATACCTCGATACAGTGCAGTCCCGATACGATTCGAAACGATATACAGTTCTTTTGATGCCATTCGAAGAAAAAAAAGTTTTTACACAGGCAGCAACATATTTATCACATATTCATACTAAAATAAGATTTATTAAAACATATATAACGTATGTATTGTATTTATACTGCTGCATCCTCATTGTAAATGAACCCAATAAAAAGGCTGCTGACTTTCTAGATATTGTGCTCTGTTGTCATTAGTTATTCTGTTGTGATGTGTATTACATTGGTGTAGCACAGTAAAGTGTTTACACAGTATTGCAGTATTTTCTACAGTGAATTAGGAGAAACAGTCCTTTTTCTCCTCACAGCCATGGACCACTTCTCACTTTCAGGTTAAAACACCTCATTTAAACTCCTCGTTATCAATACACAACGAAGTGAAGTGATGAAAAGATCCATTGATGAGATCGACAGAGCAGACGGACTCCAGGGACATTTTTAGCTCAGCGCGGAGCTCGTTCTCCTCACCCAAACACCCGGTGTGAAGCGCTTTTGTACCCACAGCAGAAACATGTCCTATGATTTCCAAAACTCTCTGTTGAACTTTTGACTCATCTGTGCCAAGCCCTGGCCCAGAAACATGGCCGCTGTTTTTAGCATCACCACTTTAGCATTTAGCTAGCTACATCTCGTAGATCTTCTCCAGAGCGGAGCTCGGCCTTGGGTACCACATGACCAATCAGCGAGAGTTTGAAAGCAGCAAAGCAGAGTGAGCCGAAATTTAAGATTAAAGAGCAAACTTACGATTAAAAAAGGATTTGCAACAGAGAAAAAGTGAATGATCTTAAAATAGTCAAAATCACCACAAAATCAGACTTTTGTGAAAGCTGTAGGTCCTTGAACACCAGCAGTTTCTTTTTACAGTGCGCTCTATGGGAGAAATGCTGTCAGGCCTGACTCACGACGGCTTTAAGCTAGCAATACCCTATCTTTGCCTCCCAAGAAGTTCATGGGTTCGATTCCCGGTCCAGACCAACATCACATGATCTCTGGGTGGAGTCTGCATGTTCTCCCCGTGTCACCGTGGGTTCTCTCTGGGTTCTCTCTGGGTTCACCGTCCAAACACATGCATGTGTCAGGCTAAATTGGCAACTCTAAATTATCCTCAGTGAATGAATGTGAGAGTGAATGTTTGTCTGTCATGTCTATGTCTCTGTGTTGTCCCTGCAACGAGTTGGCCACTGTCCAGGCTGTACCCCGCCTAAGGCCCAAAGTCAGATAGGCTCCAGTCACCCGCGACCCTGAAAGGGAACAAGCGGTAGAAAATGAACGAATGGCATAAATATTAAAAATCCTCCTTTTTTCTAAGCTTGGGTCCTCTACCAGAGGCCCCTGGGAGCTTGAGGGTTCTTCAGTATCTTTGCTGTTCCTGCAGTGCACTTTTCTGGAATGAGATGTCTGATGTTTCTCCTGGGATCTGCTGGTGTCACTCCTCCAGTTTGGGGCTCACTGCCCTGATTGCTCCGATGACCACGAGCACCACTTTCACCTTCACCTTCCGCCTTCTCCAGCTCTTTCTCCAGCTCTTCTCTGAGTCCTTGGTATTTCTCAAGTTTCTCGTGTTCATTTTTCCTGATGTTGCCATCGCTTGATGTTGCCACGTCAACGGCTTTACTCTGCTGTTTATCCACCACCACAATGTCCGGTTGGTTTGTCATTACATGCAGTGACATTTCAGGAGTGGCCAGTGCCTAATATAATACGCAGCCGAGACTCAAGGCCTGTCTATTTAGGGGTTTTGGGGTCCTGAGACCAAACAGGTTTTATTTGACTGTAGATCCAGCGCTTGTGTTTGGAACCGGACTGTAAAACTCTTCCAGTTTTCTCCACGCTGCAGTTTCATCTTCATTAGGGCAAATGGAGTGTTGAGGTGGCTCCTGTCTCTGATCAGGGAGGGACATATGGTCCATGTGTTCAGCGCTGTCATTGGATCGAGCAGAGCCATTCCCCAGTGATCAGCAACACACACAGAGAACACACACACACACACACACACAGAACACACACACACACACACAGAACACACACACATAGAACACACACACACACACACACACACAGAGCTAACACACACACACACACACCAATGCATATTCTCACACAGGTTTATCAATGTTCCTTCAAAGTTCCGTTGAGGACCACATACAGCATTAGAACGTTCAATACAGTGATTCATCCAGGCAGGTTTTCACAGACCTTTAATAATGCACAGACATTTTACATCTTTTTCACAATGCAATGTTTGTTTTAGACATTATTGTGGTAGATTTACTTTGAGTTGCGGAGCAGGATCACAACAAAAATTGGTCTAAGCAAAAGTGAAAAAAAAACCTACAATGCAAAAGCAGGTTTTTATTTTCCTATCCTACTGAGCTAAACTATATTGTCTTATTTTGATCAATGGATGAACACCCCCACCATCTCCACGCTGAGACTACGTCACGGGTTGGGCGGGGGACGAACGCTCACGCTGAGACTACGTCACGGGTTGGGCCGGGTGGGCGGGGGAGGCGAATCGCTCTTTGCAAGGGTGGGGGCGGATCTCAAAACAAGCCGTCTGCATTTCCGGGTTTGTGTGCGGGGTCCAATATATGGGTGATGTTTTATATGTATTATCTTATGGGTGTTGCACAACACTATAAATATCAAATATGCCCTTGGACTAAACTACAAAACGGGAAAAATAGCATGATATAGGATCTACTAAAAATGCTATAAATCCCACAATGCAAAAAATAACCCTAAAACCACCTAGACACTGAGAGCTGACTCACTTTGCACCTGTAACTGACAAAACTGTCCATCAAATCAATCAAATCAATTTATTTTTGTAAGGCCCAAAATCACAACAACAGTTGCCTCTGAGGGCCACAGGGAGAAATGAATCAACAATGTCTGTGGTGGCGATGAAGTCAGACAATGTCTGTGGTGGCGAGGGACGATGTCCCAGGGTCCTCTGTCCTTAGACTCTCCTTCTCGGCCAGGAAAAACTACAAAAAAAACCTCTTTGGGAAAAAAGCGTAGAAACCTGGAGGAGTTCCAGTGAAGGAGAGATCCGACTCTCACAGACGGACAGACGGACACAAGGAGACTGGAGCTGGACCCACTCTTCAGGCAGATGAGGGACCGACTGAGGCGAACTGGACCCACTCTTCAGGCAGATGAGGGACCGACTGAGGCGAACTGGACCCACTCTTCAGATGAGGGACCGACTGAGGCGAACTGGACCCACTCTTCAGGCAGAAGAGGGACCGTCTGAGGCGAGCTGGACCCACTCTTCAGGCAGATGAGGGACCGTCTGAGTCGAGCTGGACCCACTCTTCAGGCAGATGAGGGACCGTCGGAGGCGAGCTGGACCCACTCTTCAGGCAGATGAGGGACCGTCTGAGGCGAACTGGACCCACTCTTCAGGCAGATGAGGGACCGTCGGAGGCGAGCTGGGCCCACTCTTCAGGCAGATGAGGGACCGTCGGAGTCGAGCTGGACCCACTCTTCAGGCAGATGAGGGACCGTCGGGGGCGAACTGGACCCACTCCTCAGGCAGATGAGGGACCGTCCACACAGGGCAGGGACCACTTCACCAGGGGAGGGGCATCTGGGTCCACAGGTCCTCAGGAGTGAGAGAAAGAAAAGAAGGCGGTGAACAGTTTGCAAGTGGAATCAAAAAATAAATATTGTTTGATAGCATAAGTAGTCAGAAGAAGAAGAGGATAGTGCTCAAGCTGCCATACTTCCCCAGCACAGTTACTCCTAGGGCAGCATAGCTAAAGCTGTGGGTTTATGTTTCTGTTCCTAACTAGTCTGACCATAAGCGATTTCGAAATGATCCATGAGATCATCACCAGTCTGAGTTCATCTACATGCTCCCTCCATGTGTGAGCCTCCAGATTTATAAAGTCTGTGCTGAACAGTTTGTTAGCACCATTCACTCACATAGTTAACATGTCGCTTCAATCTGGAACATTCCCAATGTCTTTGAGCGGTCATAAAGCCTCTCCTAAAGAAGAGCAGTCTTGATGCTGCAGTCCTGAGTAATGACCGGTCCATCTCTAATCTGCCATTTTGGGGCAAAGTCCTTGAAAAGGTTGTTTACAACAGCTCACAGATTTCCTCTTAATAAACAACTCATTTGATGTTTTTCAGTCAGGTTTTAGACCTCATCACAGCACTGAGACTGCTCTTGTCAAGGTGACAAATGACATCCGCCTGAACACTGACACGGACAAAGCCTCAGCCTTATTTCAGCCCCTGACCTGTGGAGTGCCCCAAGGGTCAGTATTGGGACCCCTTCTGTTCAACCTCTACATGCTGCCGTTAGGTCAGTTGATACGCAGTGAAAATGTGTCCTATCACAATGATGCAAACGAGTCAGATCTATGTTTCACTGTCGGCAGGTGAATATGGACCAGTGGATTCACTCTGTCACTGCATCCAACAGATCAGTTTGTGGACCGGCCTCCTGCTGGTGCCAGAGTCAGGACTAAACATGGAGCGGCCTCCTGCTGGTGCCAGAGTCAGGACTAAACATGGACCGGCCTCCTGCTGGTGCCAGAGTCAGGACTAAACATGGAGCGGCCTCCTGCTGGTGCCAGAGTCAGGACTAAACATGGAGCGGCCTCCTGCTGGTGCCAGAGTCAGGACTAAACATGGAGCGGCCTCCTGCTGGTGCCAGAGTCAGGACTAAACATGGAGCGGCCTCCTGCTGGTGCCAGAGTCAGGACTAAACATGGACTGGCCTCCTGCTGGTGCCAGAGTCAGGACTAAACATGGGCCGGCCTCCTGCTGGTGCCAGAGTCAGGACTAAACATGGACCGGCCTCCTGCTGGTGCCAGAGTCAGGACTAAACATGGACCGGCCTCCTGCTGGTGCCAGAGTCAGGACTAAACATGGACCGGCCTCCTGCTGGTGCCAGAGTCAGGACTAAACATGGACCGGCCTCCTGCTGGTGCCAGAGTCAGGACTAAACATGGAGCGGCCTCCTGCTGGTGCCAGAGTCAGGACTAAACATGGAGCGGCCTCCTGCTGGTGCCAGAGTCAGGACTAAACATGGACCGGCCTCCTGCTGGTGCCAGAGTCAGGACTAAACATGGACCGGCCTCCTGCTGGTGCCAGAGTCAGGACTAAACATGGAGCGGCCTCCTGCTGGTGCCAGAGTCAGGACTAAACATGGACCGGCCTCCTGCTGGTGCCAGAGTCAGGACTAAACATGGACCGGCCTCCTGCTGGTGCCAGAAGAGTCAGGACTAAACATGGACCGGCCTCCTGCTGGTGCCAGAAGAGTCAGGACTAAACATGGACCGGCCTCCTGCTGGTGCCAGAGTCAGGACTAAACATGGACCGGGCTCCTGCTGGTGCCAGAGTCAGGACTAAACATGGACCGGGCTCCTGCTGGTGCCAGAGTCAGGACTAAACATGGACCGGCCTCCTGCTGGTGCCAGAGTCAGGACTAAACATGGACCGGCCTCCTGCTGGTGCCAGAGTCAGGACTACACATGGACCGGCCTCCTGCTGGTGCCAGAGTCAGGACAAAACATGGGGAATCTGTGTTTCAGTTTTATGCAGCTAAAATCTGGAACATTCTTCCTGAAGATGTGAGACAGGTTCTACTCCAACAATGTTCAAATCTAAGCTAAAAACTGCTTTGTTTAGCTGTGCATATGACTGAAATTATTTTCTTTACACTCTTCGCTTTCAGGTCTTAAACTGTTTTGTGATTTATGTCATGTCTGTGTGATTTTAATGCATTTTTTTTCCTGTTGTGTGAAGCACTTTGAATTACCTTGTGTATGAACCGTGCTCTACAAATAAACTTGCCTTGCCAGTAACGGCATCCATGACAGGAGTTCTGGGGCCCAAGTACATAGTTCTAAAGCTGAAAGAGACGGCAATGTCAAAAACAGTCTGCAGTGCATTGTTAATTTCAGTCCAATAGCTTTGAACGACAGGACAGTCCCAGAACACGTGATAGTGGTTTACCTCCAACAGTCAGCATTTCCCTGTGAGTAACTGGCACTTTGACATGGGTGATGATATGATGACAAAAAGAACAGGGCCGTTTACGTCGATCGGATCGGCGTCACCGGGGCCCCATCCTGGAGCCAGGCCTGGGATGGGTGCTCGATGGCGAGCGCCTGGTGGCCGGGTCTTACCCCACGGGGCCCGGCTGGGCACAGCCTGAAAGAGCGACGTGGGGCCGCCCTCCCGTGGGCCCACCACCCGCAGGAGGATCCATAAGGGGCCGGTGCAGAGAGATCTGGGCGGCAGTCGACGGCAGGGGCCTCGGCGACCAGATCTCCAGACACAGAGACTAACTCTGGGGACATGGAATGTCACCTCGCTGGGGGGGAAAGAGCCTGAGCTTGTGCGGGAGGTTGAGCGATACAGACTAGATATAGTCGGCCTCACCTCCACGCACAGTTTGGGCTCTGGAACCCATCTCCTCGAGAGGGGCTGGATGCTCAACTTCTCTGGTGTTTCCCGCGAGGAGAGGCGGCGGGCTGGTGTGGGCTTGCTTATAGCCCCTCAGCTCAGCCGCCACATGTTGGAGTTCACCCCGGTGGACGAGAGGGTCGTGTCCCTTCACCTTCGGGTGGGGGACAGGGCTCTCACTGTTGTGGCGGCCTACGGGCCGAACAGCAGTGCAGAGTACCCGGCCTTCTTGTAGTCCTTGGGAGGGGTACTAGACAGTGCACCGACCGGGGACTCCGTTGTTCTACTGGGGGACTTCAACGCCCATGTGGGCAATGACAGTGACACCTGGGGAGGGGTGATCGGGAAGAACGGCTTCCCCGATCTGAACCCGAGCGGTGTTCAGTTATTGGACTTCTGTGCTAGCCACGGATTGTCCATAACGAACACCATGTTCAAGCACAAGGGTGTCCATCAGTGCACGTGGGACCAGGACACCCTAGGCCGGAGGTCAATGATCAACTTTGTGGTCGTGTCATCTGACCACCGGCCGCGTGTCTTGGACACTCGGGTGAAGAGAACGGCAGAGTTGTCAACCGATCACCACCTAGTTGGATCCGCTGGCGGAGGAGGAAGCCGGACAGACCCAAATGCATTGTGAGGGTCTGTTGGGAACGTCTTGCGGAGCCCTCTGTCAGTAGGGTATTCAACTTGCACCTCCGGGAGAGCTTCTCCCATATCCCGGGGGAGGCTGGGGACATTGAGTCCGAGTGGACCATGTTCTCCACCTCCATTGTTGATGCGGCTGCTCGGAGCTGTGGTCGCAAGGTCTCCGGTGCTTGTCGTGGCGGCAACCCCCGGACCCGGTGGTGGACACCGGAAGTAAGGGATGCCGTCAGACTGAAGAAGGAGGCCTATCAGGCCACTCTGGCTTGTGGGTCTCAGGAGGTCATCGACAGGTATCGGCAAGCCAAGCGAGCCGCGGCTCGTGCTGTCGCAGAGGCAAAAACCCGGGCCTGGGAGGAGTTTGGGGAGGCCATGGAGGAGGACTATCGGTCGGCACCAAAGAAATTCTGGCAAACCGTCCGGCGCCTCAGGAGGGGGAAGCAGTGTCTCACCAACACCGTTTACGGTGCGGGTGGAGGCCTGCTGACCTCGACTGGGGATGTCGTTGGACGGTGGAAGGGATACTTTGAGGACTTCCCTAATCCCTCAGTCACGTCTTCCGAAGAGGAAGTAGAGACCGGGGACTCGGAGGCTGGCTCACCCATCACCCAAGCTGAAGTCACTGAGATTGTTCGCAAACTCCTCGGTGGCAGGGCTCCGGGATGAGATCCGCCCTGAGTACCTAAAGTCTCTGGATGTTGTAGGACTGTCTTGGTTGACACGTCTCTGCAACATCGCGTGGCGGTCGGGGACCGTGTTTCTGGACTGGCAGACCGGGGTGGTGGTCTCTGTTCAAGAAGGGGGGCCAGAGGGTGTGTTCCAACTACAGAGGGATCACACTCCTCAGCCTCCCCGGTAAGGTCTATTCCAAGGTACTGGAGAGCAGAATCCGACCGATAGTCGAACCTCGGCTTCAGGAGGAGCAGAGTGGTTTTCGTCCCGGTCGTGGAACACTGGACCAGCTTTAGACTCTCCATCGGGTGCTCCAGGGTTCATGGGAGTTTGCCCAACCAGTCCACATGTGCTTTGTGGATCTGGAGAAGGCTTTCGATCGTGTCCCTCGGGTTTCCTTTGGGGGGTGCTCCGGGAGTACGGGGTCCGGGGCCCTTTGCTCAGGGCTGTCCGGTCCCTGTATGACCGGAGAAGGAGCTGTGTTCGCATTGCCGGCAGTAAGTCAGACCTGTTCCCAGTGCATGTTGGACTCCTCAGGGCTGCCCTTTGTCACCGGTTCGGTTCATAGTTTTTATGGACAGAATTTCTAGGCGCAGTCAGGGGTCAGAGGGTGTCCGGTTTGGGAACCACAGGATCTCATCTCTGTTGTTTGCAGACGATGTTGTCCTGATGGCTCCATCAAACCTGGACCTGCAACATGCAGTGGGACGGTTTGCAGCCGAGTGTGAAGCGGCTGGGATGAGAGTCAGCACCTCCAAATCTGAGGCCATGGTTCTCGACCGGAAAAAGGTGGCTTGCCCTCTTCAGGTGGGTGGAGAGTCCTTGCCCCAAGTGGAGGAGTTCAAGTATCTCGGGGTCTTGTTCACGAGTGAGGGAAGGATGGAGCGTGAGATCAACAGTTGGATCGGTGCAGCGGCTGCAGTGATGCAGTCGCTGCATCAAACCGTTGTGGTAAAGAAGGAGCTGAGTCGAAAGGCAAAGCTCTCGATTTACCGGTCGGTCTATGTTCCTACCCTCACCTATGGTCATGAGCTTTGGGTAGTGACCGAAAGAACAAGTTCGCGGATACAAGCGTTCGGAATGAGTTTCCTCCGGGGGGAGGGGGGAACTTGGAGTAGAGCCGCTGCTTCTCCACGTCGAGAGGAGCCAACTGAGGTGGCTCGGGCATCTGTTCCGGATGCCTCCTGGGCGCCTCCCTCGGGAGGTGTTTCAGGCATGTCCCACCGGGAAGAGGCCGCGGGGAAGACCCAGGACACGCTGGAGAGACTATGTATCTCGGCTGGCCTGGGAACGCCTCGGGATCGGGAGTTGGAGGAAGTGTCTGGGGAGAAGGAAGTCTGGGAGTCCCTGGTTAGACTGCTGCCCCCGCGACCCGGCCCCGGATAAAGCGGTAGAAAATGGATGGATGGATGGATGGACCTATGTTCCCTGAGGCCTGGGTTTGGGTTATATGCTGCTATATTTTATGCTCAAAAACCATACATTTATGCACAATTATTGGGGATGTGGAACCTGAACCAGAATCCTATTCTATAATTTGAGGAGGTACCTATGTTTCCCCGTTCATGGAAAAGGGGGAACATAGGTACTGGGGAACATAGGTACTGCGGAACATAGGTACTGGGAACATAGGTACTGGGGAACATAGGTACTGGGAACATTGGTACTCGGGAATATAGATACTGCGGAACATAGGTACTGCGGAACATAAGTACTGCGGAACATAGATACTGGGGAACATAAGTACTGCGGAACATAGATACTGGGGAACATAGGTACTGCGGAACATAGGTACTGGGGAACATAGGTACTGCGGAACATAGATACTGGGGAACATAGGTACTGCGGAACATAGGTACTGGGGAACATAGGTACTGCGGAACATAGGTACTGCGGAACATAGGTACAAGGAACATAGGTACTGGCGAACATAGGTACTGCGGAACATAGATACTGGAGAACATAGGTACTGCGGAACATAGGTACTGAGGAACATAGGTACTGGGGAACATAGGTACTGCGGAACATAGATACTGGGGAACATAGGTACTGCGGAACACAGGTACAAGGAACATAGGTACAAGGAACATAGGTACTGGGGAACATAGGTACTGGGGAACATAGGTACTGGGGAACATAGGTACTGCGGAACACAGGTACAAGGAACATAGGTACTGGGGAACATAGGTACTGGGGAACATAGGTACTGGGGAACATAGGTACTGCGGAACATAGATACTGGGGAACATGGGTACTGCGGAACATAGGTACTGGGGAACATAGGTACAAGGAACATAGGTACTAGCGAACATAGGTACTGGGGAACATAGGTACTGGCGAACATAGGTACTGGGGAACATAGGTACTGAGGAACATAGGTACTGAGGAACATAGGTACTGGGGAACATAGGTACTGAGGAACATAGGTACTGAGGAACATAGGTACTGGGGAACATAGATACTGGGGAACATAGGTACTGCGGAACATAGATACTGGGGAACATAGGTACTGCGGAACATAGATACTGGGGAACATAGGTACTGCGGAACACAGGTACAAGGAACATAGGTACAAGGAACATAGGTACTGGGGAACATAGGTACTGGGGAACATAGGTACTGGGGAACATAGGTACTGCGGAACACAGGTACAAGGAACATAGGTACTGGGGAACATAGGTACTGGGGAACATAGGTACTGGGGAACATAGGTACTGCGGAACATAGATACTGGGGAACATGGGTACTGCGGAACATAGGTACTGGGGAACATAGGTACAAGGAACATAGGTACTAGCGAACATAGGTACTGGCGAACATAGGTACGCACCCGCAGCCCTTTTTGAGATATATTTGATTATTATTTATTATTACTATTGCTTCTACATACATAGTGCAAAATTAAAACTGAAAACTGAATTAATCTCTCAGTGGAAAGTTCATCCGAAGCATGAGACCCATTCATCAGTGCCTCTCAGGCAATCTGTCAGGAGCAGTGGCCCCCACAAGGCAAAGCTCGGGGACACATCTCCAGATCTTGGCCTGGACTTGGTCAGGTTCTTAATTGCAGGATTTGAAGTGTGGTGCATGTTTTGGGTTGGTGGGGGACACTGTGTTGTCTTCTTGTTGTGAAGCATGAGTTCTTGTCAGTACAATTGTATGTTTGGGCAAGACACTTCGCCCCCCCTTGCTTGTGTAACATCGTGGTCATTAGTCGACAGCACAGCTTTGGGTTCAGAAGTAACTTACCACTACAGAGTAGGTCATAAAAGGAGGGGAATGAAGATCAATAATGATATCAAAAATCAAAAATGTTCTAACTCAAACAAAGGTCTCAGTGCAGCTCAACATGAGGACTGGTCAGATGCAGCCAGCAGGTGAAAAGTGTCCCTCAGGGTCCAGGAGGAGCAGGTGAACTCTGGGAACACATCAGGAATGCGACGTCATCTCACTTGTGTGAGACTCACTTGTGGTGTGGTGATAAGACGGACCATTCCCTCGAAGTATTCACTAAATCAAACCTTAACTTCTGTCCTTTGTACCAAACAAGCTTCTTCTGGACAAAATCTCAAAATATTTTGTTGAAAATAAAAAGTTACAAAAGGATTCAGTGTGCCAGCCAGAAGAGCATGAACATGAACATCGACAAATGGCAACTACGGAACCAATGTTACATGAAAGCGACTTTAAATGTCTAAAGGCTGAGACGGCCTTTACATCATCACGTTTCAAGAAAACTAACAATATGTCGAGAAAATTGTACTTGAATAAAAGTTGCATTTTCTAAATTGACAAGTTTGGTGTAGTACATGCAGAATCATTTTGAACAAGATTAATTCATTTGGTAAATCAATCAAAACTTGTCCAAACTTCTCAAAAGAAAGACACTCTGCAAACAAGTCAATTGAGATAGATATATTTTTTCCGTTGTGTGGTATTAGGCCTGACAGATCGCAGAGTTAATTGCTAATTGTGTTTCTCATTAGGTGGCGGGTGACAGGTGTTGTGGAGTGTTGTGAGTTGTTGGGGCCCCCCAATGAATTGGACGGGCCCCCAGTGAGCTTGCAGTGCCGATCCGCCTGGCTAATGGCTCCCCTGAGGGCCCGCATCAGCCCCTGGGGGTGCGGCACAGCACGGGGCCCGCTTTAGAAACTGTGTCGCAGCAGAGGCCCCTGGGAGTCCACCCCGGGAGCCCTGACAGATAACAGTTCCTTCTGAAAATGTAAATAGTAGAAACGTGTAAACATTTTCAATATTTTATTCATATTGTCGGCTTATGAGACATACAACAGCGGAGAGGAGTTTGACATATTCACACATGTCAGTGTACAACAATTATGCCTCTGATATTTATATCCCTTTAAGAGATTGAAGAAAAAATATTCTAAAATTAAAATAAAACTGAAATCCACTTTTTTTTACAAGTTACTATTGATTTCACTTGTAAGAATCAGAACTACTTTGTTCATCCCCAATGGGACATTATTTTTGTCACCAGCACAAGAAATAAGGTTGTGACAAACAATAAATATCAGTAAAAGTAAAATACTATACATCTGTCTTCTAACATGCTACAACTCCGGTAGAGGCAGAATACTTTACTTTTACTTTTACCTTAAATCTTAAAATACAGTACCCCCACAACATTAATAATACCTGAATAATGCACGGAGCGGTTTTACAGCATGAAGTTGAGCATTTTGATGATGATGGCTGGAATAATTTCCTGTATCTTTGGCCTGGTGAAGCCTGAGCTCGGCCTATGAGTGTGTGTTCTATTTATTTATTCAGGGTTATTTGATAAGGACAGTAAGTTTCCGAGGCTAATTCTCTGTCTGTCCTTCATTAAGTTTTTACATAAAAAACAGTGAGAAACACAATACAATGCAACACAAAAACAATACATATCACAAATGTGTATTTTCTTTGTATTAACGGCTTGAGGACTTGATCCACATGTACGATCAGACTCTCGGCTCCGTCACTCGGCTCCGAAGCTGACCACAGTGGGCTCTGTCCTCGCGCCCTCCAGACCGCGCAGCATCCCACCAAGCACTCAGGCGTCCCGCTGTGCGTAACAGTGAGGTGCTGTGCTGCACACGAGCCATGAGGTCCTTGTTGTCCTGGACCTGGTCTTGGTTTAGTCCGGTTAAATTGGCACAAGCCCATCTTGATGACATTTGCTCCCATCACCGGGGAAACTGGGACTGAGCTCGAGGCGGGGCAAGAGCCACACAGTTACGCACAAGAAGTCCGCGGACACATCTCTGCCTGTAAACTCTCATCACTGGGGAATCAGAGGTCAGGACTGATACAGGTCATCGTGGCAGTCTGGGGGTGTGCGCTTCGTGGTTCTGCTGCTGTCTGCCCTCGTTTAAGGATCACAAGTGGAGTTTATAAGCAGAAATATATGTGCAAACTGTGTTGTATTCTGTGCTCGGCGCCTCTGGGTTGTGGACCTGGTTTGATATTGGTTTAGTTCAAGTAAACTGCAAAAAAGCTCACATATGCTCCATCCCCCGTGAGTGAAAGACGTGTGTGAGGGGCACAGAGGCAGATGTGTGTGAGGGGCACAGAGGCAGATGTGTGTGAGGGGCACAGAGGCAGACGTGTGTGTGAGGAGCACAGAGGCAGACGTGTGTGTGAGGAGCACAGAGGCAGATGTGTGTGTGAGGGGCACAGAGGCAGGACATGTGTGTGAGGGGCACAGAGGCAGACGTGTGTGTGAGGGGCACAGAGGCAGACGTGTGTGTGAGGGGCACAGAGGCAGATGTGTGTGTGAGGGGCACAGAGGCAGACGTGTGTGAGGGGCACAGAGGCAGACGTGTGTGTGAGGGGCACAGAGGCAGACGTGTGTGTGAGGAGCACAGAGGCAGGACATGTGTGTGTGAGGGGCACAGAGGCAGGACATGTGTGTGAGGGGCACAGAGGCAAATCAAATCAAATCAAATCAATTTATTTTTGTAAGGCCCAAAATCACAACAACAGTTGCCTCTGAGGGCCACAGGGAGAAATGAATCAACAATGTCTGTGGTGGCGATGAAGTCAGACAATGTCTGTGGTGGCGAGGGACGATGTCCCAGGGTCCTCTGTCCTTAGACTCTCCTTCTCGGCCAGGAAAAACTACAATAAAACCTCTTTGGGAAAAAAGCGTAGAAACCTGGAGGAGTTCCAGTGAAGGAGAGATCCGACTCTCACAGACGGACAGACGGACACGAGGAGACTGGAGCTGGACCCACTCTTCAGGCAGAAGAGGGACCGTCGGAGGCGAGCTGGACCCACTCTTCAGGCAGATGAGGGACCGTCTGAGTCGAGCAGGACCCACTCTTCAGGCAGATGAGGGACCGTCTGAGTCGAGCTGGACCCACTCTTCAGGCAGAAGAGGGACCGTCGGAGGCGAGCTGGACCCACTCTTCAGGCAGACGAGGGACCGTCTGAGTCGAGCTGGACCCACTCTTCAGGCAGAAGAGGGACCGTCTGAGTCGAGCTGGACCCACTCTTCAGGCAGAAGAGGGACCGTCTGAGTCGAGCTGGACCCACTCTTCAGGCAGAAGAGGGACCGTCGGAGGCGAGCTGGACCCACTCTTCAGGCAGATGAGGGACCGACTGAGGCGAACTGGAGCCACTCTTCAGGCAGATGAGGGACCGTCCACACAGGGCAGGGACCACTTCACCAGGGGAGGGGCATCTGGGTCCACAGGTCTTCCCCCAGCATAGTTACTCCTAGGGCAGCGTAGCTGAAGCTGTGGGTTTATCTTTCTGTTCCTAACTACTCTGACCATAAGCGATTTCGAAGAGGAACGTTTTAAGCCTGGACTTAAATGAAGAGACTGTGTCAGCATATTTAACATGGGTCGGGAGCTGATTCCATAACACAGGAGCTTGGTAGCTAAACGCTCTACCTCCTACAGTACTTTTAGAGACTCTTGGCACCACCAGAAGGCCGGCATTCTGAGAGCGAAGAGCTCTGTTTGGATGATATGGTTCTATAGCATCTTTGAGGTAGGATGGGGCCATGTCATTTATGGCTTTGTAGGTCAAGAGTAGAATTTTGAATTTGATTCTAGACTCGACGGGGAGCCAGTGAAGAGACTTCAGCACTGGCGTAATGTGTTCTCTTCTTTTTGTTCCTGTTAGTAATCTTGCTGCTGCATTTTGAACCAGTTGAAAGCTTTTTATGGAGCTTTTAGGACACGCTGCAAGCAGGGAGTTACAGTAGTCTAATCTAGTCGTTACAAATGCATGGATAAGTTTTTCGTCATCACTTTTAGGCAGGATTCTTCTGATTTTGGCGATGTTGCGCAAATGGAAATAGGCTGTTTTACAAGCTTGATTTATATGAGCTTTAAATGAGAGCTCCTGGTCAAATAAGACTCCAAGGTTTCTTACAGTAGAACTGGAGGCTACACTGACATTGTCCAGTGTGACTATCTGCTCAGATAGAGCGTCTCGTAGATGCTTAGGGCCAAGCACAATGACCTCGGTTTTTTCAGGGTTAAGAAGCAGGTAGTTTAGTGTCATCCAGGTTTTTATCTCCTTCACACAAGTCTGTCTACTTGATCGCTCTGATCAGGTTTCATTGATAAATACAGCTGAGTGTCGTCTGCATAGCAGTGGAAGTTAATGCCATGCTTTCTGATAATGTTGCCTAATGGTAGCATATAAAGAGTAAACAGAATTGGACCGAGTACCGAACCCTGTGGCACACCGTAAATTACTTTAGAGCTTGGTGAGGAGCTCTGGTTTACATTAACAAATTGGAACCTATCAGATAGATAGGATTTAAACCAGCTGAGGGCTGTTCCTCCAACACCTACATCACATTCTAACCTCTGCAGTAGAATGTTGTGGTCGATGGTGTCAAACGCTGCGCTGAGGTCCAACAGAACCAGGACTGAGACCAGTCCATCGTCAGCGGCTAATAACAAATCATTTGTGACTTTAACTAGTGCAGTTTCAGTGCTGTGGTGGGCTCTGAACGCTGACTGTAAAACTTCAAATAAGTTATTGTCCTGCAGGTGGCGACAAAGCTGTTTTACTACAACTTTTTCAAGGATTTTAGAGACGAAGGGAAGATTTGAAATAGGTCTGTAGTTCACCAATAGGTCGGGATCTAGATTAGGCTTTTTCAGAAGAGGTTTAATGACTGCATGTTTGAAGGACTGTGGAACATAGCCACTTTCGAGTGAAGTATTTATTATATTAAGAATAGGGTCTATAATTAGGGGAAGAATGTCTTTGAGGAGTCTGCTTGGCAGACGTGTGTGTGAGGAGCACAGAGGCAGACGTGTGTGTGAGGGGCACAGAGGCAGACGTGTGTGTGAGGGGCACAGAGGCAGACGTGTGTGTGAGGGGCACAGAGGCAGATGTGTGTGTGAGGGGCACAGAGGCAGATGTGTGTGAGGGGCACAGAGGCAGACGTGTGTGAGGAGCACAGAGGCAGACGTGTGTGAGGGGCACAGAGGCAGGACATGTGTGAGGGGCACAGAGGCAGACGTGTGTGTGAGGGGCACAGAGGCAGACGTGTGTGTGAGGGGCACAGAGGCAGATGTGTGTGTGAGGGGCACAGAGGCAGACGTGTGTGTGAGGGGCACAGAGGCAGACGTGTGTGTGAGGGGCACAGAGGCAGATGTGTGTGAGGGGCACAGAGGCAGACGTGTGTGAGGGGCACAGAGGCAGACGTGTGTGTGATGAGCACAGAGGCAGACGTGTGTGTGAGGGGCACAGAGGCAGATGTGTGTGAGGGGCACAGAGGCAGACGTGTGTGAGGGGCACAGAGGCAGACGTGTGTGTGAGGGGCACAGAGGCAGACGTGTGTGTGAGGGGCACAGAGGCAGATGTGTGTGAGGGGCACAGAGGCAGACGTGTGTGTGAGGGGCACAGAGGCAGACGTGTGTGTGAGGGGCACAGAGGCAGATGTGTGTGTGAGGGGCACAGAGGCAGACGTGTGTGTGAGGGGCACAGAGGCAGATGTGTGTGTGAGGGGCACAGAGGCAGATGTGTGTGTGAGGGGCACAGAGGCAGACGTGTGTGTGAGGGGCACAGAGGCAGACGTGTGTGTGAGGGGCACAGAGGCAGATGTGTGTGAGGGGCACAGAGGCAGACGTGTGTGTGAGGGGCACAGAGGCAGACGTGTGTGTGAGGGGCACAGAGGCAGACGTGTGTGTGAGGGGCACAGAGGCAGACGTGTGTGTGAGGGGCACAGAGGCAGATGTGTGTGTGAGGGGCACAGAGGCAGACGTGTGTGTGAGGGGCACAGAGGCAGATGTGTGTGTGAGGGGCACAGAGGCAGATGTGTGTGTGAGGGGCACAGAGGCAGACGTGTGTGTGAGGGGCACAGAGGCAGACGTGTGTGTGAGGAGCACAGAGGCAGACTGACCTGCTCCTCAGCTGCTTTCTCATATTTAGAGATTACCCCTGTGTTGGCACTGGGCGTTTTTCAGTTGCTCTAAACACATCTGTCACTCATACTGTGTGCACCCCCCTTTGGCATGACTCTGTGCCCCCCCAAGCGGGCGTGGCCAGAACTTTCAGAAACTCTGTATTATATTATTTGAACGCCTCCACATTGTGAGAGGACTTCCTCTAGCTTCCGTTAATGTTGAAATATGTGGGTGTGTCCCTCATTCGTCCAGGCGTGTTCCATAGTAGAAAAAGCTTCAGTTGTAGTCATCTGGACTCAGTTAGAAAAAATAGACGTTTCGACTCTCATCCAAGAGTCATTGTCAATAAAAGAATTTAGGTCGAGAACTCCGATATTTATACTGTTCTGTGGTAAGACCCGCCCATTGGGAGGAGCCTTCCTGAAGTAGAAAAAGTTGTTTGTTACAACAGAAACTCCCCCCTTGTATCTACCGAGCCTATTCAGAATCTTAATGGCCTATTAGAATCCTCTTTGTCTTTGTGAGACCCTGGCTCAACCACCCTGAGTACCTGATTAGCATCTAAATGTCCTGGTCCTGGTCCTCTACCTTTCCAGGGGTTCAGTATACCATTATAGATACCAGGAAGATTGAATCTGAGCCCTCCATTTCTGTTTAAAGAAGGTCTTTCTTTTTTAACAAACATAGCTTCCTTAACTCCTCTTTCAAACCATCTTTTCTCCCTGCTTAAAACCTTCACCTCACCGTCTTCAAACGAGTGATTAGAGGCTTCAAGATGGAGATGCACGGCACTCTGAGGTCCTGGACTTGTATTTCTTCTGTGCTGATAGAGCCTCTTGTGTAGAGGCTGTTTTGTCTCACCTATGTACCGTTCTTTACAGCTTTCTTCACTGCATTGGATCGAATAAACTACATTGCTCTGTTTTTGAGTCAGCAACTTGTCCTTAGGGTGAACCAGTTTTTGTCTTAAAGTGTTTCCTGGTTTAAAATAAACAGGGACTTCGTGTTGTCTAAAAATTCTCTGCAGTTTTTCTGACAGGCCAGACACATTAGGGATAGAAACACCCTTCCTTCTCTGTTCAGTTTCCCTTTTGTCCTGCTTCTTGGTTCTCTTCACTCTGTTGAGGGCCCAAGCGGGGTAACCACAGGCTGAGAGGGCATTTCGGACATGTTTTTCCTCTTTCTTCTTGCCCTCTGAGCTGGTGGGCACACCTTGAACTCTGTGTTGTAAGGTTCTGATCACCCCCAGCTTGTGCTGTAGTGGGTGGTTGGAACCAAAGAGCAGATACTGGTCCGTGTGTGTAGGTTTCCTATATACTTCTATTTGGAGTTTCCCGTCCTCTCCTCTGATCGTGGAACAATCAAGAAAGGCCAAGCGATTCTCCTTAGCGTCTTCTCTTGTAAACCTGATATGTGGGTCCACAGCATTGATGTGATCAGAGAAGGTTTCCAGCTCTTGTTTCTTGATTGTTACAAAAGTATCATCGACATAGCGGAGCCACAGTTTTGGGGCTATGCCTGAGAATGAGGACAGTGCCTTCTTCTCAAAGTGCTCCATGTACAGGTTGGCCACTATGGGAGAGACGGGCGAGCCCATGGCACAGCCATGAATCTGTCTGTAAAATTGTCCCCGGAATTGAAAGTAAGTGGTGTTCAGACAGATGTCCAACAGTTTACATATGTGTTCAGGTGTCAGTTTGGTCCTTTCCTGTAGGGTGGTGTCTTCCTGCAGTCTGATCCTCACTGCTGCTACTGCATCAGAGGTCGGGATGCAGGTGAACAGGGACACAACATCATATGAAACCATGAGGTCATCTGGGTCCAGTTGGAGATGTTTCACTTTATCCACAAAGTTGTGCGTGTTTTCCACATGATGTTCCGAATTCCCCACAAGCGGAGCCAATATAGTTGTTAAATGCTTGGCCACATTGTAAGTGATAGAATCTGTGCTGCACACTATGGGTCTGAGTGGAACCTCCTTTTTGTGTATTTTTGGAAGGCCATAAATGCAGGGCATGGCTTCACCAGGATACAGTCTGTAATACAGTCTGTGGTAAGTCCAGCCCATTGGCCGGAGTTCTCGACCTAAATTCTTTTATTGACAATGACTCTTGGCTGAGAGTCGAAACGTCTATTTTTTCTAACTGAGTCCAGATGAAACAACTGAAGCTTTTTCTACAATGTTACTGTTGAAGTTTAAAATTCTGCTTGTGCATTTCTTAATCTTTTAGTAACAGCATTTCTTAGGCTTTTTAATTAATATATATCAATACATGTACCTAAAACTGATTCAGAACGGTGTGTTTTTGACACTTGGCGGACCAGGATTCATCAAATATATACATAAATATAAACATATTAAACACTGAGCGAGACACTGTGCGTGGTTTGTGAGCTCTGGAGGTGTAACATGCCCTGACCTCGGCCTGTGTGTAATAGAATCCCTCACTGGGGCCCTGTGTTTAGCTGTGTTTGCTCAGACCCGTGTGGCCCTGCTCCTTTCTATTGTCACAAGGCATTAATTATCACCTGCCGAGGGCCCCTGGTCTGGCCCCGACAGCACTTGGCTCTCATTAGCAGCCAGGGGATTGGCTCCCTGACCTGGGGACATGCCCCGTGGAGGAGCTCTGCTATGGGGCCCTTCTGGGATGGCTCACGGCATTGATAATAATAATAATAATGATTAGAGCGAGTTGACAGTTAGGGCCTGTGTCCTGTGTCTGTGGGGGCCCCTGGGAGTGACTCAGAGGAGGGGCCGCTAATAAGCAGAGAGCACAGGTCTGAAGAGCAACGCTTATTCTGTTCTTTTGAATCTTTGTGTCCTGACAAAGCTGCAACTTTAATGAACTTTTGGAAAAATAGAGCCACTGTTCAAAAATGACAATCTGCCACTCGTTGCAGTGAAATGTCACGATGAGTTTTGAACAGGAATATTTGTCTGTTATTGAACCGTTTTTGGTCAATATTGCAGTTTACACTAAGATGATGATCGACAGATGTTATAGGTCAATACTAAATACCTGAAAAAAGCATAACGTGTCATACTGTGGAACATTCTAGACAATCTCCATAAAGACATAAATGCAGGTGGCAAATCCTCAAACAGAAAGTTACATATCACAGCTTTATCTATTGTGTATGTGTATATCAAATCTGATCTCAATGTATCTCATCACACCTCTGTCTGTGACCTGGGTTCTTCCATAAGTAGCAGCACATACTACATAGAGGCTTCCTCAGATCCCAGGTGAGGATGGCCCCTGGGGGCCCTTTATTTTCCAGCACACGCTGCAGATCCGGACACTGCAATTAGCTCATTATGTACGCTAACAATTGCAGCAAACAAGCCCCTGACTGACACAGGTGTGGCACGTCCTGACAGAGCGGCCTCCACAGCACAGGAAACAGAACCAACAGAAATACAAATATTCTTGACTAAAAACGACATTATGAGAATGGAAAACAAAATTCTGAACTATTATCTTGGGAACTTAGAAAACAACAAACTGAAATAGCTTTTGAAAAATATAACACGAGACAGGAAGAATAATGTAATTTTAGCCAAACAAGACCAAATACAATCTTCATTCTTCTTCTATTTCTCCAAAAAAAAATGTATCTAAAATTAAATAAAGAAGACGAAATACAGTGCATCCGGAAAGTATCGCATTTTCCACTTTTGTTATGTTCCAGCCTTATTCTAACATTTACTACATGAATTAATCACATTACATTAAGGACTCTTTGGCCTGGAGAAACAGGACTTTTATAGGTATTTACAGATAAGTAGTTATTATAACCAAGAAATCAAACAAAGCAATGACAATTATAACCCTGACTTAAATTTGTATTAGTATGCTTTAATTTCACATGGGTTTACCAATAGAGCACCACCACCACATGAAAAATTCATTATCTGCACCAAATGTAAAACAGTTGATTATTTTATAAGGGGCACCAGCTAGACTTTTTCCAGCAAAACATTATTATTCTGGGTTCAACTTGAAAGAAACGCTGGTGTTGAAAAGTCTTTTCTCCTGCTCCACAAACATAGGAACTTGTCTTGGTGATTTGGTGCAGCATAAAACAATGAACAATGATTAACAATGAATCTTTGGCATTGGCATCTGGCAAGAAATGGATGACACAAACTCAACCAACAATTAAGGACTGGACTTATAGATGGATACAAAATAAAAGATAACACTCACACT
>NW_027315945.1:4567819-4655319 GCF_026437365.1 Eucyclogobius newberryi | reverse complement strand
ACTGTGAACGATTCCTCTAAAAATGAATCTCATTAGTTAGTTATTCATAGTATTCAAAATGCCTGGATTGTGTGATGCCACTCTCTGACGCTGATGGAGTGTGATACAAACATGTTTCCTTTGTCTTTTTAGTCATAAAGCTTCTTTTCTCAGCTCATGGCGTGTTCTCCAGTATTATTGGATAACTAAATTAGTTGACAATTTTCTCGATAATCAATTAGTTGCAGTTCAACAATGAACTTGTTTCAGCCCTAGATCTGATTATTCCAGAAATCAGATAATGATCAGCTTTCTTGTGTGCATGCAAACATAGGCAGTGTTTCTTTGACATGAATAAAGAAGTCAAGTCCATTTTTCAGTGGATCTCGCTCCTCTGATGCATGTCCTTGTGCTTGTTGACAGTTGACAGCCCCCCCCTCTCTAATGGCCGCCGCGGTTGGAGCTGGTGGGTCGCGCCGGTCTTTAACACCATGGCGTTAATGAAGCAGCGTTTAGCAGAGCGCGGACCTTCATGCTCCGCTGCCTCATTAAGTGGAATACAAACTAATCTGAGGATCAACCTCGAGCTCACCTCCAGAGAACAGAACGGGAGGAGCGGGCCGGGTCTGAGGAGGCCTGTCGCTGAGCAGTGTAAGTGAGGATAACAGTGAGGGAAATGTCTGACGAAGCCGTTTGCTCAAGGAGCAGAATAGAAATGTTGTTTGTTAAAAGCTTTTCAAAGATAAGATAAGATAAGATAAGATATTCCTTTATTGTCCCAAATGGGGAAATTTCATTGATGCAACGCAGGTAGATACAGAGGCAGATACAGAAGAAAAGAACAGATCACTTATAGGAAGTCTATATACAAAAATTCCCATAGACAAAACCTCCCATTTCTCAACAAGGGATGGAGGGGAAAAATAATAAAAATAAAAATAAATAAATACATAAATACCATTGAATGTGATCACGACAGTAATTGCACATATGACGGAATTGCACATGGTTAGGTCAGTATTGTGAGTTTTCAGTACTAACAGTGTTTGTTCTAAAGTCTGACAGCAGCAGAAGGAAAGACCTACGGAACCTTTCCTTCACACATCGAGGGTGGATCAGTCTCTCACTGAAAATGCTCTCCAGAGCGGACAGAGTGTCCTGCAGGGGACAGAGTGTCCCGTGTCCTGCAGGGGACAGAGTGTCCTGCAGGGGGCGACACTCATGGTCCAGCATAGATGTGAATCTAGCCAGGACCCTTCTGTCCCCCACCTCCTGCACCGAGTCCAGAGCATAGCCCAGGACGGAGCTGGACTTCTTGATGACTTTGTCCAGCCTCTTCATCTCCCTCTCTGTGATGCTGCTGCTCCAGCAGGCCACACCTACAGGAGCTGATGCACCACAGAGTCAGAGAAGGTCTTCAGGAGTGGCCCTGTCACTCCAAAAGACCTGCGTCTCCTCAGGAGGTAGAGCCGACTCTGGCTCTTCCTGTACAGTGCGTCTGTGTTATGAGTCCAGTCCAGTTTGTGGTTCAGATGAACACCAGGTACTTGTATGAGTCCACTCTCTCAATGTCCCGTCCCTGGATGTTCACTGGTGAGGGGGCAGTGGGGTGGCGTCTGCGGAAATCCACCACCATCTCCTTGGTCTTCCCCGCGTTGATGAGGAGGTGGTTCCACTGACACCAGTCCACAAAGTCCTGCTCCAGTCCCCTGTACTCCTCGTCATCGTCGTCCGTGATGAGTCCGATGATGGCAGAGTCATCAGAGAACTTCTGCAGGACACAGCTGTCCGTGTCGTGTCTGAAGTCTTCAGTGTAAAGGGTGAAGAGAAAGGGCGCAAGGACAGTGCCCTGGGGCGCCCCCACACTGCAGGTCCGAGTGTCAGACACACAGTTCCGGGCTCTCACAAACTGGGGTCGGTCTGTGAGGTAGTCCAGGATCCACTCTGCAGGTCGTACTCCACACCAGCCGTCTCCAGCTTGTCCCTCAGGAGCAGCGGCTGATGGTGTTGAAGGCGCTGGAAAGATCGAAGAACAGGATCCTCACAGAGCTGCCAGGCTTTTCCAGGTGAGAGAGAGAGCGGTGGAGCAGGGAGATGACGGCGTCCTCCACTCCGATGCCAGACCGATATGCAAGACAAAGGTATGCAAGACAAAGACAATTATTACATAATTCCTGGTCCATCCAAAGAAATACTCCAGCTTTCTATTTCTAGTATGTTCCCAAAACATTTTATGGGCTCTAGTTCAAAACAAATGTTCTGGACTAACAGCAAATTCAGGTGTGTGTAAACTAGATGGAGAGTATTCAGTGCCACATAACGGATGGTGATGGAAAGCTACAGTGGACGGCATTGAGGTTAGCTTTGCAACGTCAGCAGCAAGTTAGCTTCGCCAAGTTTATTCCATGAACCAACCCTCAACAGGGGCTTGAAGTGTCCAAGATTAAGCAAATGTTCTAAGTTGGGTTGAATTCCACACTTTATTTCAGTAGAAAGCATTAATATCATAAAATAAAAATGGAAATGTTACAGGTTTGCATCAGCTTCAGAAAGTGTTGTAATCTTCACTCCAAAAGACTGATGAATGAGGGTATTTAAGCACAAATCAGAGACTGCACGTAATATATACCATAGACATAAAAAATAACTATTTAATAACTGAAGGGTAATCTTATTCACAGTATACCATAACTGTATGGTGAGAAGCACCCATCAATGAACATCTGTCAAAAACAAACCAACAGGAGTCTGTCCAGTCTGTCCAGAGTTTTCTATTGTCAGAAAGTGAACAATGACTGACTTGTGGGCTCAACACTGCGAGCCTTAGTTTTCTTAGAGTCTTATAGAGAACATGTGTTGAACCTTACATATATATTTGTAGACTGTTGTGTTGGTGCATAAAAACAATGCAGTGGGTTGTGAGTTTGCATTTAAGAAAAAAGTTTCAATTTAATTCAATGTAATTTTTCAATGCCCAAAATTGCAACAGCGGTTGCCTCGAAGGGAAACAGTGAAATAGAGAAGCAGATTAAACAATGTTCACATGAAATTAGCAAATGGTTAAATTTCCCAGCGTTCCCTGTCCTTAGACCTTCCTTCTGCTTGGAAAAACTACAAAAGTCTTTGGGAAATAGAAAAAACCTTGAGTATATACAGAATGAAGGAATGATCCCTCTCCCACTGATGGACAGACTGACGAGCTTCCATTGGCAGATAGCCAGTGGAGCCAGAACCACTCGGAGGAGAGAGGGAGGTTCATCTAGCGAGACAGTTCATCCAGACAGATTAAGAGCCGTTCATCTAGAGTGGAGAGTGTGGAGGCGGTTGAGGAGCATCTGGGTCTACAGGTCAGGTCCATGAGATTGGATATCTATGGTCACTGGAGCAGCATCGGGGAAAGTAGGAAGAAGCAGCCTATGGTGTTTTACATTTTATAGGGTGTCCCTAATAACCACATCAGCCTTTCACCCCCTACAAGAGCCAGGTCACGCCTACAAGAGCCAGGCAAGCTTCCCCCGTGCAGATCCCCATGAAGATATACAGTGGATGCGAAAAGTATTCAGACCCCTTTAAATGTTTCAGTCTTTGTTTCATTGCAGCCATTTGCCAAAATGAAAAGTACATTTAATTTCTTATTCTTGACTGAAATTTTTTTTTAATTAAAAATGAAAAGCTCAAATATCACATGATCATAAGTATTCAGACCCTTTGCTCAATACTTCAAAAAAGTACCCTTTTGAGCTAGTACAGCCATGAGTCTTCTTGGGAATGATGCAACAAGTTTTTCACCCCTGGATTTGGGGATCTTCTGCCGTTCTTCCTTGCGGATCCTTTCCAGTTCCATCAGGTTGGATGGTGAACGTTGGTAGACAGCCATTTTCATCTCTACAGAGATGCGCAGGTGGGTTTAGGTCAGGGCTCTGGCTGGGCCAGTCAAGAATGATACACTCAGCACATACACGTCTTCAGAAGCCACTTCTTTGTTATTTTAACTATATGCTTAGGGTAATTTTCTTGATTGAAGGTGAACCTTCGGGCCAGTCTGAGGTCCTGAGCACCCTGGAAGAGGTTTCTTCCAGAATATCTCTGTACTTGGCCACAGTCATCTTTCCTTCAATTGCAATCAGTCCTCCTGTCCCTAAAGCTGAAAAACACCCCATAGCATGATGCTGCCACCACCATATTTCACTGTTGGGATTGTATTGGGCTGGTGATGAGCAGTGCCAGGTTTGTTTTCTCCACACATACCGCTTAGCATTAACAACAAAAAAGTTCTAATTAGATCTTATTTCTCATCGTCTGGGAGTCCTTCATGTGTTTTTCGTCAAACTATGCTTTCCTTTGTCTTTCACTGAGGAGGGGCTTTCGTCGGGCCACTCTGCCATAAAGCCCCGACTAGTGGAGGACTGCAGTGATAGCTGACTTTGTAGAACTTTCTCCCATCTCCCTACTGCATCTCTGGAGCTCAACCACAGTGATCTTTGGGTTCTTTGCCTCTCTCACCAAGGCTTTTCGTCCAGCCTAACTGAGCAATCATAGGAGGCCAGGTCTAGGAGGAGTTCTGGTCGTCCCAAACTTCTTCCATTTAAGGATTATGGAGGCCACTGTGCTCTTAGGAACCCTGAGTGCAGCTGAAATTATGTCTCTTTGCTCCTTGGGCAGTTCCTTTGACCTCATGATTCTCATTTGCTCTGACATGCACTGTGAGCTGTAAAGTCTTCTATAGACAGATGTGTACCTTTCGTAATCAAGTGCTATACGTTTAATTACACAGCTGTACTCTAATGAAGGAGTCAAACCATCTCAAGGAGGATCAGAAGAAATGGACAGCATTGTGAGTTAAATATGAGTGTCACAGCAAAGGGTCTGAATACTTCTAAGGACACAAGATGATGGGACATTTCCAAGTCCGGGGGAGCCTGAGCTTGTGCAGGAGGTGGAGCGGTACTGTCTAGATATAGTCGGCCTCACCTTCACGCACACTTTGGGCTCTGGAACCCATCTACTCGAGAAGGGCTGGACGCTCCACTTCTCTGGTGTTGCCTGCGGGGAGAGGTGGGTCGCGTCCCTACGCCTTCGGGTTGGGGACAGGTCTTTCTCTGTTGTTCTACTGGGGGACTTCAACGCCCATGACAGTGACACCTGGAGAGTGGTGTTCGGGAAGAACGGCTTCCCCGATCTGAACCCGAGTGGTGTTCGGTCATTGGACTTTGCTAGCCACAGATTGCCCATAACGAACACCATGTTCAAGCACAAAGGTGTCCATCAGTGCTTGTGCTACCAGGACACCCTAGGCCGGAGATCAATGATCGAATTTGTTCTCGTGTCATCTGACCT
The DNA here is from genome assembly GCF_026437365.1 of Eucyclogobius newberryi. Lineage (NCBI taxonomy): Eukaryota > Metazoa > Chordata > Actinopteri > Gobiiformes > Gobiidae > Eucyclogobius > Eucyclogobius newberryi. The sequence continues at coordinate 4,650,003 of NW_027315945.1, read as the reverse complement.
CCGGCCGCGTGTCTTGGACACTCGGGTGAAGAGAGGGGCAGAGCTGACAACCGATCACCACCTGGTGGTGAGTTGGATCCGCTGGCGTAGGAGGAAGCCGGACAGACCCAAGCGCATTGTGAGTTGTGAGGGTCTGTTGGGAACGTCTTGCGGAGCCCTCTGTCAGCAGGGTATTCAACTCACACCTCTGGGAAAGCTTCTCCAAGATCCTGGGGGAGGCTGGGGACATTGAGTCTGAGTGGACCATGTTCTGGACCTCCATTGTCAATACGGCTGCTTGGAGCTGTGGTCGCAAGGTCTCTGGTGCCTGTTGCGGCGGCAACCCCCGAACCCGGTGGGGTGGACACCGAAAGTAAGGAATGCTGTCAGGCTGAAGGCTTTGGGTTGTAGGTCCTTGACAGGTATTGGCGGATCAGGCGTGCCGCAGCTTGTGCTGTCGCAAAGGCAAAAACCCGGGGCTGGGAGGAGTTTCAGGAGGCCATGGAGGAGGAATTTCGGTCGGCCCCAAAGAAATTCTGGCAAACTGTCCAGCGCCTCAGGATGGGGGAAGCAGTTGCCTGACCAGCCATTCCCAACACGTTTTGACAGACAACTTAACCTGTTACCATCCTCCTGCGCGCCGGCGCGCATTTTCCATATCTCAAATATTCTCTTACATCATCACTTTTATTTCCGTGGTCAATACCAGCAAGCCATACATCATTTTAAAGATTATTTTCTCAACAAAACAAATATGTCATTGATTTACATTGAATAATATGCCCCAAGAAGCAATTACCCATAGTTTGGGAGAAAGTCTCAACTTTTACAAACGCATGTTCTACCTGTTTGCTGTTTATGATGGACGAAGCGGCTTTAATTCTGTACATCCTCATTCTCAGTCTGTCCGTAAGGAACCATTGAACAACAATATCCACTTGTATTTTTCCTGAAGTTTTCCGATTTTGAGATATTGTCAAGTAAACAAAGTTTTCTTTGTTGACGATGGTCAGGATTAAGGCTCGTCCGGCGCATTTCTCCGTCCATAACAAATGACCTGTTTGACTTATAAGATGTTGTTTGGTATCAATCTTTTCTTCAGACTGTTCCTACAGAATGAGACCATCCACACATTTTTCTGTTGACGGGTTTGTTTTCTACAGCCTCCGGAGGAAAAAAATGCTCCGCTTTCGACTCACATGGTTTGTTGTTGACATCTAGATAGCGCTGCATGCTAGCGACGTAGCCGACTTTGATTGACATATTATTCTAGCCAATAAAAATAGCTTTTGAATGGGGGGTGGGACTTAGAACTTATTCACACAGAATAGTCCCTGTTCTCGTGCGTAAGGCTGTAAAGAGGAGAGGAGGGGACTAGATTTTACCCATCACGTTTTCTGATTTTATTAGCCTTTTGGACGCGCATTTTGTTAGATATATGTATTATTATATCAATACAAAAATAAAATAAAAATATTATAATTTTTTTAATCATTTATCTTTCGTTATCGTTAATAACGATAAATTATAAAATTAGTTATCGTTAATCGTAAATTTATCTTTTCGTATCGTTATCCGTCCCCGAACGCAGAAAATGTCTCCTGAATCGCGATGACACCCCTTGTATAACCGCATCTAACGCACGTCCATCATGGCAAGTAGAGCGGACTTTCCTGATTGTTCAAAACCGAAGCGAAAGCAGAAGTCAACACTCAGTCACAAGCCGGGTCCGGCATCTTGAATGTTTTGGAACGGGGGTGAAAAGCAACTTCCGTATCTTCAGTGTGACGCGTTAAAATCTCCGCCTGGGATTGGATCGGACGATTATGGTCCAACAACTTCATTGGCTCTGACTCGGGTTCCAGACCTTTCAGCATTTGAACAGAATGTGGGAGGGGCTGGCGGGTCAGGCAAGGGAAGCAGTGCTTCACCAATACCGTTTATGGTGCGGGTGGAGACCTGCTGACCTCGACTGGGGATGTTGTCGGACGGTGGAAGGAATACTATGAGGACCTCCTTAATCCCTTTGTCACGTCTTCTGAAGATGAAGCAGAGGTTGAGGACTTGGTTCAAGTATCTCGGGGTCTTGGAATGTGAGATTGACAGTTGGATTGATGCAGCGGCTGCAGTGAGGCTACTGTGGACTGTTGTGGTGAAGAAGGAGCTGAGTCAAAAGACAAAGCTCTCGATTTACCGATCAATCTACGTTCCTGCCCTCACCTGTGGTCATGAGCTTTGGGAAATGACCGAAAGGACAAGATCATGGATACAAATGGTCGAAAAGAGTTTCCTCCGCCGGATGGCTGGGCGCTCCCTTAGAGATAGGTTGAGGAGCTCAGTCACACAGGAGGAGCTTGGAGTAGATCCGCTGCTCCTCCACATTGAGAAGAGCCAGCTGAGTTGGCTCGGGCATATTTTCCGGATTCCTTCTGGGTGCCTCCCTGGGGAGCTGTTACGGGCATGTCCCACCGGGAACAGGCCCCGGGGAAGACCCAGGACACGCTGGAGGGACTATGTCTCTCGGCTGGCCTGGGAACGCCTCAGGATCCCCCCGGAGAAGTGTGCTGGTAGAGGGAAGTCTGGGAGTCCCTGCTTGGACTGCTGCCCCCACGACTTGCCCCCGGAAAAGCGGAAGGACATGGATGGATGGCTGGCATGAATGCCAGAGTGAAACATTTAAAGGGGTCTGAATACTTTCCGTACCCACTGTAGCAGTTTGCAGTTGTCCAGTGTCAACTGGCTTATATTTTTGTGAAAATCAAATAGAACAAAATATATTTTTTTAAATATTTAAAATATATACATAAAAAAACCACACACAATTCAAATACAGACAAAACAGACAAAGTACAGACAAAGACACAGCAAATGTATGCAAGGGTCCAAGAGCAGCCGGCTGCAATGTCCCTAACCCTAACCCTTCTCTCTCATCCCACATTTCACTCTGCACTTTCCTGTCAATAAAGCCTCTGGGCAAAAAATCTTTAAAAAAAAAAGAAAAAGTAAATGGATTTGTTTGTTTTAATCTTGTTTCTTTTTCACTAGTAGCATGCCTCTCTCTCCCAGCTTTAGAGTGGAGCTTCACCAGTTCAGGTACAATTCATCTCAACTCCCAGTTGTAAATAAAAGCTGCCTTAAAGCTGTAGGACTGACTTGCTTTTTTCTTAGAGCATACTTATGAGCCACTCCCCTCAGGCAGAAGGCGTCGGTCCATCCAGACCAGAACCTCCTGCCACAAGAACAGTTTCTTTCCCTCTGCTGTTGGACTCATGAACACTTCTTAACACTGTCACTTCAATCATAATTTAATCACTCACTGCACTGTTCACTTTCTGCACTACATCTGTATATCTGTACAACTGTACATTTGTGTACATATTAAGCCTATATTTTATCTTTATCCTATTTTTTATTTTTTTTGTCTTATAGTTTGTTGTTATGACTTGTTCTTTGTTCGTTGCTTTATTGTTTTGCGTTGCATTGATCACCAAGACAAGTTCCTATGTTTTTGAATTTTGTTCATCGACAATGGCAATAAACCTATTCTGGTTCTAATTCTTAAACACCTAGCTAGTGTTACATAACCTAATACAATTCTATATTCTATTCTAGATTATTTCTGATGTTGATTAGAGAAATGTGTATTGGCTATGAGCTTGAGACATCCAATGCCAGTTGAATCTGTAAGTTCATGTCGCCGCCGCAGGCAAGAGTTCCTTTTAAGTGGTTTGCCATCAGATTTTGACGTTTTTGAGTAGACTACCAGTTTTGGTTCCTCTTCCCACTATAAGTAAGTCTACTAGTGACAATAGCTCTATAGTGTATGTCAACATTTTATGATTTGAACATTTGTGTTCTACCTTGTACCTCTGCTTGAGTGATATTATTTTAAAGTAACAAGTAAACAAGCTTATCTCCTCCCTCTGTGTTGTCTGTGTAGGAATTTTCCGCACGTCCATCTTCCACCACCACTCCTCTCTCTCCATCCTCCACTCCCTCTGCTGCCCGTGTTCTCACCCTTGTCACCCCCGCCCTCACCTTGTGCCTGGGGAGGGCCTGGGCCAGAGCGCTGGGGCTCTGGAACACTTATGGCCCGTGCGCAGGTTTATTGACAGAGCAGCAGATGCTTTTTGCCATTGTGTGCTCCATAACCGCGGGAGATGACGACGTTCCGGGGGCCCCTCCTCTGGATCCATACCATATCATAAATCTGCTCGGCTCCTTCAGCATCCGTCTCCATCTGCAGGAGCACATAACGTCACAGCGGCCTGATTTAAGACGGACATCAACGCAATGCCAACGACCAGTGCACAAAAGTTTGCATAAAGCGTACACAGAGCAAAACAAGTATTTTTAGTATGTCGCATTTATATTAACAGAAGTTGCAACTTTTAAAAAGTATTCTGTAAAAGTATTATTCACTGTGGTCAATGAAATTCAACAACAAATGTTAAAGATACTTGTAAAATTGACTTTTCAGCTTGTAATAATGCTGTTTAATAGTCACATACTACACCTAGAGTTGTGACGTGTTCATGAATGTTTGAATAACCCGACATATATGCACATGATATTTGGGCAAATTGATTCATGCCATCAAGTGATGCTGGAATCAAAAGGATCTATCTCCATGGAGACAGGAAACAGACCCCACCAGGCCAAACTATCCAAAAACGCTGTTAGCGTCACTACTTTTTGTCAAATTCTATCTCTGAATTTTTTGCTGAGTCACACTAAAATAGAGAAACACTGACAATAAGCTTCAGGTGGATGTCACTGAAAACATGTTAAAGACTTTACCCATGAGATGAATATTTCACCAAAGGACAGAGAGGTGAAGGTCCTTGTGTCTCAATGCTAATGTTAATTTTGAAGTCTATTCAAATAACACAAGCGGCAATGATCGGCCATCACCACACCGCCACGCCCCTGCCGCAACACCCCTGCCTCAACGCCCCTGCCGCAACGCCCCTGCCGCCACATCTGTGACGCTATCGCGTCTTCTCCCCTCTGCTTTACAAATAAACGGACAAGTTTGCAGCTTTTTAAGAGAAAAATTTGGATAACTTTTGATGGCCCACTACTGAAAATGAGTCTCACCAAATTTCAGGTTAATCGGGCAAACGCCCAAGGAGGAGTTCATAAAAGTATGTGTAAGCTTATTCAAATTTCAGAGATTTGGCAATTTCCCCATTGGAATAACATGGGAGGTTTCTGCCATCGCATGTCATATTTGTTACGGCTATGTCATAACAAATATGACATGGGTCTCATTGACTTTTTGATTGGGATGCCAAAATTTAATTTTGTGCAAAATGTCTTAAAATTTCAAGAAACTAAATATTTTACTCTTCATATAAAAAAAATATTTCACTCTGCAGGGGGCGCTGTCGCGCCAAATTATAAAGTTTCACTTTAAGTAGGCTTAGAGGAAAAGGTTTGACAACTGATTCAAATTTGACGTAATTCAGACTTTATCTGCATAAACTTTTGATGTCCCACTCCTCAACACCATTTTCACAAAATTTCAGCTTTTTCGGGCCAATGCACTGTAAAAGTAAAAGTACGACATTTGGAAAACCTCCCGAGACAGGCTTAGCAAATTTGTATCCAATATGGCCGACATTTGGTTGGGCGGACGGCGTTACCGTAATAATGTTTTTTTACTTCTTAAATCAATTCAATTCAATTTATTTTTGTAACCCCCGAAATCACAACAATGGTTGCCTCTGAGGGCAACAGTGAAAAACGGATAAAGCAATGTCCGTGAGGGCGAGGGACGATGTTCCAGAGTCCTCTATCCTTAGGGTCTAAGGCTTAGACCCTCCTTCTCGGCCAGGAAAAACTACAAAAAACCTCCTTGGGAAAAAGTAGAAACCTAGAGGAATTCCAGAGTGAAGGAGAGAGATGGACAGACGGACCCGAGGGAGACAGTGGAGCTGGACCTAATCAGGAGGAGAACCAATTCTTCAGGAGAACCAGCTCTTCAGGAGGAGAACCAGCTCTTCCAGGCAGATGGAGGACCGTCCATACGGGTTAGAGACCACTTCAACAGGAGAGGAGCATCTGGGTCCACAGGTCCTCGGGGATAGAAGGGAGTGAGAAAAAGAAAAAGAAAAGGCAATGAACAGTTTGCAAGTGGAATTAAATATCAAATATTGTTTGATAGAATAAGTAGTCTTTATCAGAGGATAGTGCTCAAGCTGCCATACTTCCCCCAGCATAGTTGCTCCTAGGGCAGCGGAGCTGAAACTGTAGGTTTGTATTTCTGTTCGAAACTGGCCTGACCATAAGTCATTTCAAAGAGGAACATTTAAGCCTGGACTTAAATGAAGAGACTGTGTCGGCCTCTTTAACATGGACAGGAGCTGATTCCATAACACAAGAGCTCTACCTCCTACTGTGCTTTTAGAGACTCTTGGGACCACCAGAAGGCTCTACCTCCTACTGTGCTTTTAGAGACTCTTGGGAACCCCAGCAGGACAGCATTTAGAGAGTGAAGCTATGTTTGGATGAGATGGTTCTATAGCATATTTGAGGTAGGATGGGGCCATGTCATTTATGGCTTTGTAAGTCAGGAGTAGAATTTTAAATTTGATTCTAAACTGGACAGGAGCCAGTGAAGAGACTCCAGCACCGGCGTAATGTGTTCTCTTCTTTTTGTTCCTGTTAGTAATCTTGCTGCTGCATTTCGAACTAGTTGAAAGCTTTTTATGGAGCTTTTAGGACCTGCTGTGAGCAGGAGTTACAGGAGAATCTAGACGTTACAAATGCATGGATGAGTTTTTCAGCATCGCTTTCAGGCAATATTCTTCTGATTTTACAGGCTTGATTTATATGAGCTTTAAATGAGAGCTCCTGGTCAAAAAAGACTTTGAGGTTTCTTACAGTAGAACTGAGGCAACACTGACATTGTCCAGTGTGACTGCTCTGATCTGCTCAGATAAAGCGTCTCATACATGTTTAGGACCAGCACAATGACTTCTGTTTTTTCAGGGTTAAGAAGCAGATAATTAAGTGTCATCCAGGTTTTTATATCCTTTACACAAGCACTAAGTCTGTCTACTTGATTGGTCTGATCGGGTTTCACTGATCATGTGACCTAACGGCATTATATAAAAAGTAATCAGAATTGGACCGAGTACTGTTCCCTGTGGCACACCGTAAGTTACTGGTTTGTTAAATTTTCCTACTACTAATTAGTATGCATGGGACGTGCATAAGTTGCGGAGTGCGTTAGTGAGTGTTTGGAAGTGGGCGAGCGCTCCGCGCTTGATTTCGTGTGCACTGTGTGCGCACTTTCGCAGCCGTGCTTCGCACAGCCTTGCGGAACTAAAAGGCTTCTCGCCAGCTTGTGGCGCTCGAGCCTAATAATGCATCACATTTATAGAGCCCTTTTTTAGACACTCAACATGCATTATTCATTCACTCTACACCTGATGGTGGTAAGCTACTATTGTAGCCAGCGGCTGACCCTGAGGCAGACTGACAGAAGTGAGGCTGCCACTCTGCACCATCGACCCCTCCCACCATCAACTACACCACAGCCATACTAAGCAATGTGGGTGAAATGTCGAAGAAAAGGAAACAACAGATTTCCTCCAGCCGCTTCACTGTGACTCCTGGTGTTCTCTGGTGTCTCCCCTCCAAGTACAAGTCTTTTGCTTGTTTTTTTTTAATTTATTGATTTAATAGAAGTTAGAATTATATTTGAGACACATTGAGCGAGCCAGCGTGTTACTGATCACAGAGCCTATTACAAGTCAGATCTGAGAAATGGCTAGCCCAAGGACATTAATTCAGCTCCAACAAACTCAAGTGCCTGTGATGAGTCGTGTGCTGTGATATCGAACAGCAGCGTTACCTGTTATGCAGGTATGTGAACTCTGTTGGGCCAAGAAGAAATTATCGAATATATAATTGCAGGCTGTGTTCCACTCTTTCCCAGATATGGGGGGAAAGAGAAGAGAATTGTTATTGAGGTTTGAAGAGGACTGCGTTTTCATTTTTTTTCGAATCCTCAAAATAAAAATGACACCAAAAATCTGATTTCTTAATTAAATTTCTCTATTTTCATCAATGCAACAAAATATGATACATTAGCATTGTAATAGAAGTTAAACTTAAAGCACCAAATATCGTATAGCAGAGTAGTCATGGTTAGGTCTAGATCAGACACCAGCTGGCTCACGGAAGTCAGAATTCCAATATGGCGGCGATCGAAACGGAAGGTACTGGCCCCAACATGGCTCAGGCAATAATTTTCTTTCTTGGGTCCAAATCCGCTCTCTTGTCCCTAACCCTAACCCAGTGTCTGAAGCGTATCATATAATTATTGTCTTTTAAGATAGTGATTTGGGCCGCCACATATTGGATTCTGTAACTTCCGTTCCAGTTGGAATTCTGACTTCCGTGAGCCAGCTGGTGTCTGATCTAGTGCTGACCGAGTAAGTCATTTGGTGCGTCACTCCATCCAGGGGGCGCTGCAGGGAAAATAAACATTTAATCAGGAATGCTCATTATGTGTTTGTAGCCTAGTCATTTTGATAGAAGGCTAATATAGCTAGAATAAACTTAGCCTTTGTTCCCTTTATATAAGGCTCCATTTTTGCGGCTCCAGACAGATTTGTGTTATGTTTTTTTGGTCCGATATGGCTCTTTGAACATTAAGGATTTCCGACCCCTGGCCTAAGTTAATGTGTTAGTGACTGTGATTGATGGTGGTGAGGGACCACAAGTGTCTGCTCCAGAGCAACAGAGGTACAGAGTATTATAGTTATGGACAAACCAAGTTTATTAATTGTTAGTATTATTAATCTGTGTCTGTGTCTCTCACCTTCTCTTTGTACTAATGAAAAACAATTTGAGCTTTTAAGTGTGAACTGCGTAACGTAGTGTTTGTATGATGGTGTACATGAGCGCCTGACAGGTGCAGACAGGTGCTGGAGCCTGCTGATGAGGCGATGGCAGGTGGGGGGGTTCATGCTGTTGCCGTGCCCCAAAGGCTAATGAGGAGGGGAAAGCCATGTGCAGTACACCATACATTCACCAATGTATAAGTATTATTGAGCGGTTAAAGAAGTTCTTCCTTCGCCTGGTTTTACACATTCAGTATCTTCCCTCATCATAGAGAAGTCAGTCCACCAGGCACCAGCTCATACTCGGCACTGCAGACACGCTGCTGGTCTTAGTTAACCACAGATGTTGTAAGTGACGTACCCATCGTTCTGTTAAGTTCAGGGTCATGGTATACTTAATGGTTCCTAAAGGACTATTTGTCCTCTGCCTTTGTCCAATTCTTCTATTTCTTAGGGCCACTAGTCTGGAGCAATGGGCGACCGCAGTGCAGCACTGAGGAATCCATCTCCAGATCTTTGGCTAGACTTGATTAGGAGTCAGGACTAACCTGACTGAAGCTAGAATGTGCTAAGCACTTTTGATTCAAGTTCTACACTGTATCAATCTGCGATCTTAACTGCTGAAAGTGATCGGGAAAAGGAGGAGTGTTAAGGCAATTACTCAAAACTGATTGGTCTACAGAGGAGCGGGCAAAGAAATCAAAGTTTTGTCAAATCCAGTGGCGAGAAAAGCTGTATGAATCTAAATCAGCGTTGCTTCTGTTGTTTTGGTCGCTTCACTTTTGGCTCAAACCACAATCCATTCCCTGTGGTTGAGCTGGTCTTCCAGTGGCGCGAGACCCAACGTAGATGCTGGAGAGGTACATGATGGTTTCTCATGAGTTTATAACTCAATAATGTCATAAGATTCATCCTGCTTGGAAAGGTAAGGTCAGGTGTACCTTAGAGCATTTTGTTTATTGAGCATATTTGCTGGGGGAGTCCAGAGTACATGTGGAGAACATGTCCACACGCTTGAGAATGGATCAGAGGACATAACATTTTTTTTCTTTATTTGGACAGTGCACACTAATTAACATGAGGTTAATGTTCCTTCTCATCCGTAGTAGCATGGAAGCTTGATGTTTGGACAATTAGCCACAAATTAACAAAGCACACATTGTTAAAAGCCACACAGACATTAATACATGAGTAAACATGAGTAAAAAGCAGCCACATAAGCACTTTGCGTAAACGTATTGCACAGAACAGCACACACAGGAAATACTTGAACTTCAAGATCAATCTATTGGTTTATACAATATTTGGTGTATACTTTCCAATTGAAAACAACCATGTTACTTATCCAAAGAGGGGAATTTAAGGCACAGCAGAGCAATATTTCCAAAGCCAAAAGCATGTTCATACAGAATGAGATCACAAAGTTAAGAGTTCCATGGCGTTGTTCCTCTGTGGGACCCATGACCTCATTCTGCACCTGGACTGTCCCGTGGCAGTGACACCCGCAGCCCCAAAAGCCCCTCCAGCCGCCCGTCCCACCAGCTACACCACTGCTTTCATGAATTATCAGCTCCATTTGTCACTCCAGACTGTAAACAAGACACAAACGAGGAGCTGGAGAGCGATTAGCGGCGAGCGGGAGACGAGGTGACAGGAAGAAGAAAGAACCAACCGCACAACTGCAGGGTCTGAGGGCACAGATGGGACACCACAGTGACACGGTTTCCGCAAGCTTTGTATATTTTGGAGTTCGTGGCATCCCCAACGCATGTTCCCCTTCTAATTATTCCAATTATCATGGCACGCGATGCAAACGTGATTAATAACAGCGACGATATTGTTGTGGCAATTAGCCATATGGCGCTGGGACTGTGCTCCGTCACCATTTTTCCATTAACATCTCCTTATGTTTGTCAGAGGCACGCAGCCATGACAAGCCCGAGTGGCACTCACCTTGCACTCCCCACAGAGACCTGCGGGTGGCGATGGGGGCGGGGACAGGGGAGGGAGGGGTCCGGGCTGGTCTGTTGTGATGATATGTCAATCCAAAAGCAAGTAATAGGTACGAGGGCCTATCCGGAGGGGATTAGTTTCATCTTGGGACGTCTGTAAAATTGAAATGACTCAACAATGTCCGTGTTACTATTTACATGGAGTACGCAATGTCAATAAACTACTTGTTTTTACGGACATTGGAATTGACGGCCTGATAATCAACTGAAAAAAACTTTAAATAAATACATTTAATAATAATAATAATACATTTCAAAAACACACAATCATTGGATGAGAGAATGGTCTATCGCAGAAATGTAAGTATTACTTTTATTCAAAATTGAACCAAAACGTAGAGACATTTTAAATTGACATTATCTTCATTGCATGGGAAATGTTGAGTGGAAAAGTGTAAAAATGCACATGAACGCTCACATGGGTCAAAGCTGCGTCCCGACTTCCACGCTCGTCATCACCTTTGGCGTGGAGACGGACAAACATCAGCTGATCTGTCATCTGATCATTTATGTCAATCATTTGAGCTCTTTGACTTTTTTAAATTAAGGGGTTTAATGTCTGTTGTCCAGAGAGCAATAAGTTCAAGAACGACCCGATACTTGTGTTTGATAACCATTATCTAGATAAAGTAATAATAGTGGGATGTTTTCTGAAACAAACATGTTATTTTAATGTCTTACTTACTAGTTAGCTCAATTAAAGGCTGTTAAAAAGCAATCTCTGTGATTTTATTATTGGTCACATTCATTCATTTTCTACTGCTTGTTCCCGTTCGGGGTCGCGGGTCACTAGAGCCTGTCCCAGTGACTTTGGGCCTTAATTATTGGTCACATCAAAATCACAAATTTCTGAGATAAAAGCACAACAAGTCAGAACTCGGGCATCTCAGGAGAACCTCATGGACGCAGCAAACAAACAGCCCAAACACAGGACTAGATTTAAGTTAGCTGAATTACAGTTAGTACAGTCCTATGGACAATTCACAGGGGACTAGAAACACAGACGTACACACAGTTTACCTAAAGGTCCATAGGTCAAACAAATCCCTTCTGAAAAGCGCACATGGCAGGTATCGCAACATTGATCTGATACCGACACAAATAGAAAAATAAATGTTTTGATGTTGTGCTTAAACACTTTAGCACAATATATGTCCTTAAAAATAAAGAAGGTTCAGGTGCAGTGTGGAGTGAAACAGTGGTTGTTATAAGCATTTTATCTTCATACTAATGGAGAAGAGATTTGACTAAAAACACAGAATTATGCAAACAATGAATGGTTTGGTATTAAATGCACCCATGCAGTCGGGAAACCATGTGTCCTCTGAAGTAATGCAACATAAACGTATTTTGGGTGTTTCAAACCAATGGAAAGTGAAACAAATGTTTGCCTTTCACATTAGAATTCTGTCATGCAAATACAGACATGACATTACATATAATCATGTCACAAAAAAATTACATTTAAAACAATAGGCTCGAGGTCCCTATACAGCAGACAATAAACAGTTGGGTCGTGTGGGGGGAGTGGAGCATCCCTGGGTAAGTGGGGTGCTTATTATCTGGAAAGAACTCATCAAAACATACAAACTAAAGGAAGCCAGGTTTAAGACTTGGATAAAAAGTATAAGTAAGTCAGTTGTCTTTGGGTTGCGCACACACACAAAAGTACCAGTGGCCCTCTACATGTGAATATATTTTCCCCAGTAATACCAGTGCTTCATTTGTAAATCAGACATTGCGAGAACTAAAGCTTTGGCATCGGGGTCCAGACTTTTCTGTGCCCTGAACCAATCACAATTTCTCCATGATGGTTTCTGCTTATTTTGAACCATTTTAGCCTTCATAGAGTCAATGGTCTCCAGAACTGATCATTTACATTAGAACATGAGATGTTTCCATAAACAGATCATTCATCTGTCCAGTGAACGACTGCAGGACCAGCCGCTGGACGTGGACACTGGTGTGTGAATGTGTGACTTGATGTAGAGCACTGAGTGCCTTGAAGGTAGAAAAGTGCTATATAAATGTGACCATTTTACCTGAGGTCACCGACTTGGAGGTGTCTTGTGTTCGAAGATTCAGAGCAAGAGAGCGTCCTGAGGAGTTTCAGGGGGTCGGTGTTCTTTGTCCCCTTTGGAACGAGAGGGGTCGCATCCCTGATGGGGGAGGGGCCCCAGGGGTCTACAGCCTTACGGCCTTATCGTGCTTTAGAGGTTCATAGCAAGAGGGGGTCTCGGTGGTCTTTCATCTGACCTCGGAGGTGTGGCTTAAAGTGGTAGTGACTTCAAATCTGGACTTTCCTCTCAGTCAATCTTATTGTTCTAATTCGGACAATTTTTAACTTAAACCAGCAAAATTAACGTGAAGCAAAGTACTACAACATTGTCAATGAAAACACATAATTTGTGCATTAAATATGACATAAACACATTTCAAGTACAGTTTGCAAGGCAAACTAAAGTAAAGCATGATTTTGTTACAGGATTCGATCACACAATGAAGCATTAAGTCTGTTTGGATGTGACATATAGTCAGTCTTTTTACTCCAGCAGAACAAAGAGAACAAACTGCTCTGTCTTCTTTTCAGATGTTTAGACCCAAAAGTGAAAGTGTTTTGGATTATGAAAAGGTGGCGTATTTTAAGGTCTTTTGGGACATGTTTCCTCTACAATTTCTCTTTTTTGACATTGATGGTTCTTGCAAAGGGAAAGGTTTGTCAACGACAGTGGCACAGAGATGGCCTCTTCTAACTCAATGGAATATTTGACTTTGGGATTAAAGGGATTTTAAAAGAATTGTATTCTGACGCAAATGTTTTCAAAATTTGGAAAAGTTATCTATTCTCAACTATTACATTTGGTAATAGATCATAAAAGATCAAAAGAAAACCAATTGGCTGTAATTTTTGGAACCACGCCACAAAGAAAGAATTTCAAATTGTTTTTGTGCTGGTGCGACAAACATCTCGATCAGTGTCTGCAGGTACGTCATCTTTTCTAAACAAACATAATTAGTGAAAATTTGGAAGTCGTGCCGGGGGCTAATTTGTAATTGTGTTAGAGGTTATTTTTGGTCAAAGATACACTATTATTAGTGCGGGCAAAGCAGCAACTTGGAGTAACTTGCACTGGGCACATTTAATCAGTTTAGTTTGCATAAGGCAAGGTCACTGGGTGAAATGTAATTTCACAGAAAAAACACCAGATGTCTCCCCTGAGGATTAGCGTTAGTGTTTAAGGAAGTGATTTCGATTTAGTTAGCGTGTAGCATCACAGCCATGGATCTGTTGGGATGGCAGAGTGGCATGAGCTCACTCCTGTGCTTCAGCTTGCATGGCTGAAAGACAACAGAACGTCACAGATCGGCTCTCACAGCAGTGCACTGACTGACTGTTGGTTAAATTGTATATATTTCGTATATATCATGTACTAGAGAGGTGTTATATCAGAGCATCGCGGCAATAATATGGTTCTCTACGTAATTTACGACCGTCTCTCTCCAGATAAGGTCTGAAATGTCAAGAATTTTTGCATTTTAGGAGAAGCTCCCTGGGTCTAATCCTAAAATAAACGCTTAAAGAACAAAATTCAGATGGTCGGACGCTTTTGTCCGTCTGAGTTTACGGAAAAAAGCATGTACTTTTGCAGGTACGGGACGTGTACAGGAAGTGATTTAGATTGACTTCCTGTTCAAGCCTTTAGCGTGTAGCGTCACAGCCGTGGACCTATCAGGGTCACAGAGCGGTGAGCTCACCCCTGTGCTTCAGCTTGCAGGGCGAAAAGACAACACACATCAACAAAGTGGGTCTTAGATTTTCAAACATTCTGGAGCATTGCTGCAATGTTCTACTAATTATGAACTGTGTAGAGGTGTTTTTCATCTACCGCAATAACATCTACTCTCTGGTTTAAGTTATAGACTGATGAAGACAGAAGTACAACAGTTAAGGTCACTGTGGAGGTCCTGCGTCAGTGCGCAGACTGTGTGTTCATTGTAGATTAGTATATTATCTATTTCCTTAAGTGTTTGGCATCAAAACTATAATCTACAAAGGCCTTACGAATGTATCGCAACACATAACAGGGATCACGCTTTGTGTTTAGGAGCTGGTGGTCACCAAGCACCACACACTAGGCACAGCATAAGGGCCTAGTTTTGTGGGAGGGCGAATGCATGATTAGCTTTGCTTTTTAAAGGTTTTTAGAAATGACCATTTTAGTTTGAATCGTCCCACACCGGGCGCACCATTTCCTCAACATTTTGCTTCTGCTCGGGTGACTTGAGTTTCACCAAGTTTCTTGAGTTATGAAAAGGTAAAGGTCGGACGCATATGTCCTCTACAGTTTCAAGGACGGCATTGAGCATATCTGCCACTACATGCACATTGTAACTGGGATTTCATTACTGAAATTGAAATTGCAAGGTGTTAGATTACTGCGTTAAAAAGATGATCTAATTACAGTACTTTATAATTTACTGCCGTACCGGGCTGTGTGCACAACTATTCCGAACCTATCACTCCTGTAAGGGTCTATACAAGCAGGACTTTGTTGATGCTGGTTATAGTATGTAGAAAAGGTTATTGTCTCCTAAAACATAAATTAAAATATTTCCATAACTCTGTATCATTTGTCCCTGAGTAGAAAACAAACACAATGTGCAACTCTCTGTAGTCTGTACTCGGATTACAGCTCCAGCCCAGCGCACACTGCTGAAGCGCTGGAGTCTTTCTGGTCTCTCTGGGAGCAGCTTTTCCACGCGTTTCCCTTGTTCAGACCTGCCGTAGTCTCCAGATGGCCATACAAATGCATGAGGTCTGCTGGAAGTGTGCGAGAGAGGAGCCACTTAGGCACAAAAACACAAACACACCCGCGGAGGAAAGAGATTGCGAGTGAACCAGGTACGAGCCCAGCAGCAGCGTCCTCAGAGGAGCTTCCACTCGCTCCTCCACTTCAGACGCTCAAGACTCGTTACGCTGTGCAAGTTGCCACTCAGGGCGGGCGGGCGACAAAGAGATGAGCTAAAGTTTACGCAGACGAGGAGGATCAAATGCTTTCAAACCAAGTTAACCCCCGTTAGTGAGTGACACGTGTGATTTAAAGAGAATAGCAGACCATGGCCAGAGTGGCTATACCAAGCAGAAGTGTTTACTGTCAGGGTTTGGTGTGATTGGAATTTAGTTCAATCAATAATCTAAAATAAATCTAAGGACTTGAATTCTAATTTCAACATCGTTCACTGTTAAGATTAAACGTACTTGAGCAAAATACTGCTAAAAGTACAAAGTGTTAGTGTAGCCATCCAAGATCCCCTTCAAGTTAAAGTAATGCAAAACTGCATATGTTTCCAGGAAAATATAAAGACAGATTATATTAAAAATACAGAAAAATCTTAATTATAAAAAAAAAAGATACATTCTAGAACTTGATGAATTGTTGAATTTTTATCTGCCGATCTAGTTTGAAACAATCTTTTTGGCAATAGACGAAAACTAACGTGTATATTAATAAGTTGTACTGGAGAGGAAACATGCATTTTATGTGGATAGGATTGACTTTTTTCTGTCCCAAAGGCTTTATTCCAAAGACTATTAGACGAGACAGTTTTGGTGTGAAATTGAGGAGAGAGGATAGAGACATTCGGCAAATTGTTGAACTTAGGAAGCAGACCCACAATGCCGCACTAGCAGCAACTATACTTAAGTGATAAACAGAATGAGTTAATTTGAAGGTCCAAAGTTATTACTCACCCATTGCATTTTAAGCATCCTAATGATGCACCGCACTGAGTTTATAAGCGCTTTTCTTAACTTTCAGAGCCAGAGCAGATAGAGTTTACCGTCACTGTAACATTTGCATGCTAACAGCACACTTCCTGTTTCACAAGGAATATAATACTAGAAGTAGATGCAGAGAGATCACAGTGATATTATTTTGACAAAACAAATTTTACGATTCCTGATTAAAAAAGAAACAAATCAGAGCCAGCCCCTTTAGACCACTGCACCATAACACTTTTTCATGAAAATCTGTATGATGCACGGAGGGCAGTGGGTTAGCTAGCTGCTAGGAAATCCTAGTAATTTCCACGTAGTCATTTTTTTCTCCCTGATACCAATACGGACCCCATTTTCAGCTTTGGATGATGACATTGTGCCGTGTGGAGCCTCACGGACCTGGAGGACGCACCAAACAAGGCTTAACACCACAACAATGGTAATGAATTTAGCACTTGTTCATTTTATTTATTGGTGTATTTGATTGGGACAGTGCATGCTAATGGACAGACATGACAAAATAACATGAATGTTAACATCCTGGATTGTAGCCGAAGCTAATTTCCATCTTTTATCACAAAATGCCAACAGCAAAGCAAATAAATGTATATTCAAAAAAATCAGCCATATATTCCACAGATTCCCACCTCAGACAGACAACAGTCGGATTGGACACGTCAGGTGGTCAGTCTGTGTGGTGTCACCAGGTAAGTGTAGTGTGAACCTTAAAAATGATCCTGTTTTGTACGGATCCAATCATCTTTGTTTTTTAGAATCTGACAGTGATGGTGGGAAATGATTTTTTTTATCAAGTATTTTTACAGCTTTATTGTAAATATTTTGAATGGACCATCTTGAGTTTTTACTTTTTGTGGTATTCAGTGCTAATGTCTCCAGTTATAATGTATTGCCTCGACTTGAAACCATTACAGAATTGAAAAAAGTATTCTGTTTACAAACTTTGGGCCCTTTAGAATCTTAAGACATCCACATTTTGAATGAATAACAAACACTTGATGAGGTTTTTATCATCTAGAGGCACTTTGGAACATGTGCTTGTATATAAGTTCTAATCACACATTTCCTCTATTATCTGTACTTATGTATTGACAAAAATCAATATGCATCACTCGACTTGCACGCCATAAAATATTTTCCTGAGTGCAGCGCGAGCCGTTAAATCAATACGACACAAAGGCGGCTGGATGGGGCCGGCAGCTTTAGTGCAGGGCAGGAGAGCATCTGAAGAGGGCCAAGATGGGGCTTTTCATAGCCGTAATTAAAACAGCAAGATAGATTCAGTAATTGAATGAAAAATCAAGATCTGAGCAACATCTGTGCCAGCCGCGTAAATCATTCCAACGAGAGGCTGGGAATGCTATAAACGGCGCACAAGCGGAGTCAGAGAGGCTCCTCAGGCCGAGTGGAGAACAGGCTGCGTGTGGTACTCCGGGCAGGGTTTATGTGGAGTGTGGAAAAACAAGAGGACATGAGTGGAATGTCAGTCACTTGCACACACC
Source organism: Eucyclogobius newberryi (assembly GCF_026437365.1). Taxonomy (NCBI): domain Eukaryota; kingdom Metazoa; phylum Chordata; class Actinopteri; order Gobiiformes; family Gobiidae; genus Eucyclogobius; species Eucyclogobius newberryi. The sequence goes on along the minus strand of NW_027315945.1, from coordinate 4,631,855 downwards.
GGGATAAGAGCTTGATTGGAGCAGAGAGTGGAGAAGTTATCACAATCTTGATTAGAAGAAGGGTTAAGGACAAATGAGTGAGGTGCGATGGATAGTTTAATGAAAATATAATTGACTTAGAGCCCAACGGGTTGAGACGTCGTCAGTGATCACGTTTAAATGCAAGGTAGACAGGATGGTGGAGAATCTCAAAGATTCCCCAAACAAATCTGGGAAAGTCACTACATTTAGATGCACAGAGAACCTGGAGTGCGCTAAACTAACAAAACTCAATTTGTCTTTTCCCCCAAACCTGTCAGACTACAGCAAGTTATAGAACCAATTAGGGGTGAGCAGTGGCTGAGAAACATGCAGGAGCGTCTAGAAATTGCGTAGTTCTAACTGCTAATAAAACAGCTATTGTACATAACACACACATACATACAACAAACATACACAACATTTTTGGCGACATAGATAAGCGACAACTCATGTATGATGAGCATTCAATTTCCAAACATGCTAGGAACTGGTTGTATGTGGGGTGAAATCTCATAAAAAGACAGATAGCAAAAAAACAAGGCTAAAGTTCAAAAGACTTTATCACATCTTTGCTATGCAAACATACGCACCAACCAGGTGATGATGAGGGACGCAGCCCCTCTCCAACGTGCACCTTTAAATTACAGTATGCACCCACCCAGCGCTTCTTGTATCGTTCTGATAGTTTTTACATTCATATTAACATCCCAGATCTAAACAAAAGCACACATGCACCTCTACAAGTGTTATTAGAATATTTGAGATTGAAATCAAGATGCCTCAATCGTAGTTCCTGGGTTTATATGCCTCACCAGACACTTCTTCCAGTTCCTCCAGTGCAATCTCAAGGCTTTCCCAAGCCCACATAGGACATAGTCCCAAGGACATAGTCCCTCCAGCGTGCCCTGGGTCTTCCCCTCTTCACAGTGGGACATGCCTAGAACACCTCACCAGGGAGGCATCACGAGCCATCATGAGATGCCCAAGCCACCTCAGCAAGCTCCTCTACTCTGAGCTCGTCCCGTGTCCAGGTCCAGGCTTGATGCAGCCATAAGGGCAACCTTATCTGCAAACAGCAGAGATGATTGACTTTTGGTCGGCTTCTCCTCTCCAGTCCCCCTTCTTAAACATAGGGACCACCTCCCCAGTCTGCAAATCCAGAGGCACTGTCCCAGACTGCCATGGGAGCGCACAACATGAGCTGTGGTGCGCTTGGCCTGCTAATAACTGTCAACTGCTTGAACATGTGCTGGAACATGGTGTTCGTTATGAACGAACTGTGACTAGCACAGAACTACAATAACTGAACACAGCTTGGGTTCAGAATGGGGGAGCCCAGTAACCCCAGTAGAAAAACTAAGGCCCCAGTTGGTCCGCTGTCCAATACCCCTCCAAGGGACTCAAAGAAGGCCAGGTACTCTGCACTGGTGTTCAGGCCGACACACCGGATCCAAAGGTGCAGGAACGTTACCCTCTCATTCACAGGTGTAAACTCCAACATTTGGTGTCCAAGCATTGGGGACATAAGTAAGCCCACACCAGCCCACTCCTTGGGCAGCACCAGAGTGGAACGTCCAATCCCTCTCGAGGAGATGGGTTCTAGAGCCCATGCAGCACGTGCACTCATGGAGGTGAGGCTGACTAAATCTAGTCAGTAATGCTCGGCCTCAAACACAAGCTCAGGTGTTTAGCGTCATGACTGGAGCTCTACTGTGCCCGTGCAGTCACAGGCTCAAAAGACAAGTTCACTTGGCAACTAACTGCATAGAAGCACAGGTCACACTGCAAGAACCCAGTTTATATTAGACTGCTCCAAATGGAACATGATCCCATTGGTTCACTGCACGCTCTCGCTACAGAAAGGGACAGTGTGCATTTACAAGAGCCAATCTGCTACAGGCTGCTGAGCTCCCTCCCCCAGCGCTGACCCCCCAAAGGAGTCAACAGCACGGTGATGCACATACCAGGCAGGGGAAGGTTTTACCACTGATATTTTTGCTCTATTTAATGGCTGCTCAGATTCAGAATGTTGTTTTGCAGCGCACTAACATGAAGCTAAACGGCTACAGCCTCTGGTTTTGCCTCAATGCTGATGCATGGGGAATGTTAGATTTTCCATGTGAGGTTTGGTATCTTCAATATAGTGTCCTTACTGCAGTTTGATTAGACTTTGGCTAAGTGTTGGTCTCACTGTATTTCATTATTTCATGAAGGGTAAGGATACAAAATGATCTGGTCTGGTACATGAATGAAGAATAGTGCATTAGATTAACACAATTTCACACCAGCGAGAGCAAGTGAGAGAAGGAACATAAAGTAGTCAGCACATATTGTATGTCTGCAGAGCTTCGTCCTTCTGCAGCAGAACCTCACTGATCTCAAAATGGTGTGAAGCACTGGTGAAGAATGTCTTCTGACCAACAATATGATATAAAGCTTGGATTCTGGTATTTTCAAAGAAAAAATAAACATAACATGTAACTGCACATGCAGCAAGGATCCAAATTCATACAAACCACTTCAGATGTGTAGGGAGACATCCCGGTTGTGCTTGTGGACAGTGGCTGGTACACTCCCATAACAAGTATGATAAAACTATCCTTAGATGTACAATAGATTCAAAAAGTTATTGGGTAAATGAAGTTAGTGTAATTGTATAAAAACCTTTTGGATTGAAGTCGAAAATGATTTTTATTGTCCAAGTGACTAAACCTGAAACTATTTTTGTTGTGTAAAAGTGAATGTAGCTCAGTTCTACCCACCACATTTAATAACCATCGTAGATGGGAAATTTTAAGTGTTTGAGCATTTGCCAAAAAGTTATTAAAAAAGTTCTTATGATTTTACTTCTCGGCAAACTTTGTCGCATTACATATTTGGCTCAACATTTATTCCACATTGTAACCGAACCTTTTGAAATGTGTATCATTACATACATGGCTCATTTTGCCAGAGATTGGAGTCTGAGTGGAATTCCAATTTGAGCTCGGCCTTCCCACACTAATCTCATTTCTCCCACACCAGACCAGCGTCTCCAGGCTCTCCTCGCTGTTCCGTCCCTCTCGATGCCGAGCACTCCGTACAGGCACAGTGTGAGAGGGGCACCCGTGGGAGACAATCCGGTTAAGCGTGTCGGTTGTATCCCAGGTGAAAAACACCACCCACAGCGCGGCCTCATTAATAAAAGATTTCCGAGTGCCCACAGCTGCAGTAAATGACTCATCTGAAGTCCTCTCTTTAAGTTGACAGGTGCACAGGGGGACAGGGTGAGGTGTGTCTGTGTGCATCTGCAAGATAAATATATGGATCAAATGGGTGGATTTAAAGTAAGGTTGTAAGTAGAGGTGAAAAGATTATTTGATGTGTGTGAATTATGTTAAATTGAATCATTTAAATATGTTTTGAAAATACTTTTGAAAATTCCAAGCTCAGAGTAGAAACTGTAGAGCCCAAAGGCATAAAACAACTTTTGGACCATGGCCTTCACTGTACAAGGCACCAAACAATGTTACTCTTTACATGTAAAACTGAAGGGAGAAACAAAGTGGGTCCTTTTTATGTGTCTTTTATATTACATTGTTACATTGATGTTGACTGTCTTTTTATGTAAAAGCCCAACTTGGGACAAACATTGAGAATTAGCCCTGGCTGCAGTGTGACATGAGCTCATGAAACACACTTATCCCTATCAAATAAACTTAAATGAATAACTGGTGCAGTAATCAGAATCAGAATATGTTTTATTGCCACTGTCAGTTAATCAAATTCAACAATGAATGATAGTAGTAAAATATAAATACATAATATTCTTATTTATTTAATATCCTAACTCCTAACATACGTAGCAGCAAATTTTATGTTCTGACCCATCAATTGTTTGATGTTTGATTGTTTTGACTTGTCTAGTACAGGGGTTCCCAACCAAGGGCCGCGGGCCATCTGCTACTGGGTCTCAGAGGCAAAAACTATTATTAAATGTACTTTTGTTGTTTTGTTTTACAGTATATTGCTATGTCGCTGTGTTTTACTATGAAAATATGAAGCCAAATAAACATCAAGTATCAGTAAAAATTACAATTACACGTTTGATGCTTTTGTTTCTGGCCCTGCCCCCTTCAAGCAATCCTTGTAAAAAAGAAATCTCCTGATTGTACTGGCCCTTGTGAGAAAAAAGTTGGGGGCCGCTGATTGAATGTATTGGGCCAATGATTCAATTAAAAGTAAACAGTAGGGGGGACAAAGCATAGCCTTGCCTCGCCCCGATTTACTGAGTCAGTGGGTCTGTCAAGTGGCCGTTCATTTTATTTTTGGTGCTGGACCATCGTAAAGAATCCTCTTGTCCTGGGTTTGTCATTTGTTTATTAAATATGGGAGTATTTGTTCCATTCTTTTGGACATAATTGAGGTATAAATACAATAGTCCACATTCAAAATCAAGAGGCCAATATGAAGTCAATTGTCCCCTTTTAAGGTATTAAGGCCAACACACCTTGACAGCGCGATACGATTGAACCTTGTTGAATTGGGACACGGCTCAACGACTGAAAACTCATGCTTTCCTCACATCTGAGCTGAGCAGAGACAGATCTGTGCTCTTTCCTCACATCTGAGCTGAGCAGAGACAGATCTGTGCTCTTTCCTCACATCTGAGCTGAGCAGAGACAGATCTGTGCTCTGTGACCGACAGAAGGAGTTGTAAACTTGGAGTAGAGGGATGAGAACTACAGCAGAGGCAGAGAAAGCACCTGCTCCTCGTTTAATATGTCTTAAATTGAGTTGTACATCCTGGCTGCAAGGCCCGTGGAGCGATGGTGACGTCGTCAGCTGCGCGCCTCCAAACGTTGAACCAGGAAGTGCGGAGGCTGGCGAAAAGTGTATATTTATCATCGTAGGTCTGAAAGAAGTCCCACTTTGACTTCCGCCCGCTGCAGGCTGGGTGCATTCCGGTCTCTAATGTCTGCCTGCCTGGCGACGCGGTGGCTGCCCACGAGTCCGAAGGTTCACTGGTCCGAAGGTTCACTGGTCCGAAGGTTCGCTAGTCCGAAGGTGTGGGTCCGCGCAGCGGGCTCTACTCCCTTTGCCCTACACACTGGCTTTTAAGACTTTTCTAGTGTTGATGCACTTTTTATGATTAAACTCACGTATTTTCCATAACCGACTTGTTTCTGTGCATAGCCTGAGCTCCTTATCGTATTATTAATGAATGAATTAACTCCGGGATTAAACTGTTTTCCAGTAGCTGCTGCGCGGTCAAATAGCCCAGCAGTTTCAGGAGCCGCGGCACAAAATAGCATAGCAGTTTCGGCCGCCACGCCGCAGACACTTCGGTCTTCAAAAGCTGAATTTCCTTTTTGACTATCAATCCTACGGTGATCGGATCACGCGTATTTCTATACTTATGATCAAATGAAGGCATAAAGCGGAGGATTCGAGATGTTCCCTTGTTATTTTTATATACACAGTACAACTTGGGGTGCCACCTGTGAGCAGCTGGTGCACAAAACGTTGTGACGAGCCCCAGTGCGTGTCTTCGTGCGCATTTTACAGTTGACTACATCCCGATGCCGTCTATGCGCCTTCACTTTAGCTCTATGAGGAACTTTCGGACTAGCGAACTTTCGGACTAGCGAACCTTCGGACCAGCAAACTTTCGGACTTGTGGGGGGTAACCGGCGAAGCGCACGGGAGCACGCACTGGCGGCGCGCGGAAGCGACGCATGGAGCTCACGGCGCACAGGGGCGCATGGGAACTGTGGGCCAAGAAGCAAGAAGCAAAGCGCATGGGTCCCGTTGCTGGAGGAGAGGTTGGTGTGTGCGTGTGGACGTCCCGGAGGTAGGGGTCCACGGGAGAGGCGCGTGCGGAGGAGATGGTGTTCGGAGGCATGGATCACTACCGTGAGTGTGCGCGGCAGAGAACGGACCTGCGTTGGCCGTTCTTCTGGAGAACGTGCTACTGGAGACACGACTGAGTTCAGACTGGGAACAGGTCAGAATCTGATGAGAAACGGCTGATGATTTGTTCAAGCGAACGCTCTGGCTCTCACTGTCGAGAGAGCAGAGACAACAAGAGATGCTGGGATTGGCCTGAATATATATATAGGCCTTCTGGGTAATTAGAGGCGTGGTTAAAGAGTGGAGGTGTGGTTGCTGGAGAAGTAAGAGGTTGAGGTGTGGTCCTGCTCCCGAACCCCAGTTAGCGATTAACATCTCATCAACTACACTTCTGAGCACAACTGGACCACACCCATGACCCATGAGCGGTTTGTTTTTCCTGTATCCATGAAGACCGTGTAACAAACTAGCTATGGACCTATGAAATACTACAGATTTTAACTCCACATGCAGCAGAAACCCTTCCAGAGGAAATACTTGAAATAGCCCTCTCATGACCAACTGAAACATTAGAGCGGAGTAAGAGTGAGACTAAGAAGAGAGTTCACATGTGTCCTCTGGATGCCTGGGCTTTTGTCCTGAGAGCTGTTTCCCTGATCAAACTGTCCATTCAATTCAATCATCATTTGAATCTTTCTACACAAAACTGAAATCTTGGGACATAAAGAAGATGACATAAATCATTTTCTGGACACCCTCAATTTGCCTGGAATGACAGAAGAGCAAAATAAAAAAATAAGAGATGTTGGAGATGCAACGTCCAATCAAGAGACTGAAGAACAATACGTGCCCGACGAGTGATGTAAACATTTACCCCTTTGCTTTTAACAGGGTATTTAAAGAAAAAACATTGGCCCAATTTATCAAAAACTATTCACGCTGTTACAATTGATGAGATGGAACATAAATTTGTCTGTTATGCAGACAGCATTCTATTATATTTGACCAAACAAGAAATACCCATTGTGATGCATTTTCTTCAAAAAAGAATGGTCCAATGTCTGGATACAAATTAATGTACATAAAACAGAAATGATCTCATTCTGGCAACCCTCTCTGACATCTCCTATCTATTTAAATGGAACATGTAATCTCTTAGATATTTAAGTATAGTCCTCCATAAAGATTTATTAACAATTTTGGAGAAAAATTATAACCCTCTTTTTGCTACTATAAAAAAAAAAATCTGATGGAGTGCACTGTGAGTTCCCATTCTTCCGCCTGATTCAGACGTTGTTCAAATGAAATCTACGTATGATTATGATGAGTGTGTTACATTGAAAAGCGTGTTCCCGGGGCAGGCATGATCCCCAGTCTAATTATTCAATAATCTAATGACACAATTGGTCACAGCGAGCAGTGGCAGCAGATGGCGCTTCACACACAGCCCCCTCACGTGTACAAAACCACTTTGGTGTGTAGGCCGAGAAGAGGGGAGCGGAAACAAATATGGGAAAGGATACGTTAATAACAGATGGAATATTATACACTTGGGTTTTATGCGAGCATGTAAAATTGTCAGATATGCTGTTGGCAATTTGTAATTATACGTTTAAGATTTGGGTTTGCGGGACTCAGCTTGTTCTAGTAAATTCTAATCTGTCATAGTCATTCAGTATGGAAATGATCAATGATAAAGCATGGCAGTGTTAACAGAAATTACATTAAAGTGTTAATAATGTTAGCTATATGTCAGTCAGTCTTTTCATTTGAGTTAACCAACACAAACGCTCAAAAAACACAGTGAACAACAAAACAAAATTCAGAAGCAAATATCAATGATAGACTTTTAAAGTCTAAACCAGGTCTAATCCGATCTAAAGCACATCTGATTGATACTGGCTGCTGAGTCCTAACCCACACATGTTGTTATCGCAGTCTTTAAGGCGTTTTGCCCAATTTCAAATAATGGTATGGTGAAAAAGGTATGGTTTAGTTTTACGTGTTCGACTGTTTCAGCAGAGCCTGTGTGGCAGGGGGCGTGGCAGGAGGTGTGTCAGTGTTTTACTCCATGCAAAGCAGGAAGTGCACTATTAGCATGCTAATGTATGTTAGCTTTATTGTGAGGAAAAAAATCACTGTGTTCCAAAAGTTGTGAAAAGTACTTATAAACTCATTGGAGTGAATAATTTGGATGCTCAGAATGCATTAGGTAAGTGAGCGATACATATGGACCGCTGCAAAAAGTTTAAATTAACTAGTTTAATTTTATACTGTACAACAGCACCGTTAACAGTTGTCACCCTAATGCATGGAGATGGGAGGATGGACACAACCCCAAAAAATGATTAAAGGTATTTAGTGATCATTTACAGACATGTAGAGCATTATTTTATATTTTATTCCGTGTAGGAATTGACCTGTAAGTCAACTTAAAAGCATTGTACCTGTATTTAATGTGTTCAGAACTAGTTTGTTTTATTCGGTTTGCAGCAGTCAAAGTTATTTCTCTCCCTAAATATTCACCACAATGACTTTATAAGTGCTTTCACAGTTTTAACAGTCAAACAATCCTTTGCATTTTAACAGCGCACTTCCTGGTTTGCGGATGATACAAATGCTTTGTGCAAACCGCACACAGTGGTCTCATTCTATGTGCTATTTTTTACAATGTTGCTTTACATTGTACACAAGCAAACGTTTATTTCATTTTACATAAAATAAACGTTTGCTTGTGTCTTTATCTTCACCCAGTGGGACAGGTCTTGCGCTGTGTTCAGGATTGCCCCTGTCTCTCCGTGAGTCCCCGGAGGTCCTACTGTCCTCAGGGCAGCTGCAGGCTCCGGCCCACACGTCAGACCAGGTTTGTGAGAGACACTGTGCTCTGTGTGATCATGTGGACAAAATTAGCTATAGAAAATGATCTATTGTGACGTTTTACGCTTCCATATTTGTCTGAACTGTTTGAAACCCGAGCAGGGCCTGGAAAAGAGATATTGAGCCTCGGTGGGAAGGTAACGCTGAATTAAGGTTTTGGATTCATTTAAATGTCAAATACATACAGAGGCCAATTTGTGCCATGGCATTTCATGCTTTGTAAGTTAGGTTCAGTCTGCTCTTTACATATGGTAAAAGGAAACAGACACCGGGTCAAACATGCAAACAGGCACAGAAAGGCCTGTGCGCCCTATGACTTACATTTTACTACACTGCTGTGAGGCAACAGTGCTAACTACTCAACCAACTTGTCTTGTTCCAAGTCCGATACACACACACACATCTGAAAGAGATATCTGAGATATGGCTACACATTTTCAATTCATAATTTTGACCATAATCGAGTTCACCAGCAACTTTGAATTATTCATTATTTGCCTGTGGCAATTATTTATATATATATATATATATATATATATATATATATATATACATATACACGCTCCTCCTCCCTATCTCTTTAGTTTTTTGCAGTTCTTTTGAGTCCTGAACAGATTGTCTCTATACTGCAACAGAGGACATAAACGCCAGTAAAAGAGCAGAGGCACTAAGACATGCTTGATCATCAGCATTAATTGGATAGTGAGGGAGGATGGAAAAGTTTGGCCCATAAAAATCGAAATAAATAATAGCTAGGTGCAAGTGTGCGCGGATGCCGTCTGTAGGAGCGCCCATAAATCGCACAATAATGACATGCTTACCCATAAATGACTAAACAAGGGGCCATTACCGCACGCATGACTTCTCCTCTCGTCTGTGGAGCAGATGTTAATAATTTTTTGTATAATGCAGAAGGAGAGAGAGGTAGATGAGGGGGAGAGGATACATCACGAGTCAGAGAAGGGTCAGCCATGTAAACAAGACAGAACAGAGAGGAGCAGGAGAACAACAGGAGAGGAGCAGGAGAACAACAGGAGAGGAGCAGGAGAACTACAGGAGAGGAGCAGGAGAACAACAGGAGAGGAGCAGGAGAACAACAACAGGAGAGGAGCAGGAGAACTACAGGAGAGGAGCAGGAGAACAACAGGAGAGGAGCAGGAGAACAACAACAGGAGAGGAGCAGGAGAACTACAGGAGAGGAGCAGGAGAACAACAGGAGAGGAGCAGGAGAACTACAGGAGAGGAGCAGGAGAACAACAACAGGAGAGGAGCAGGAGAACTACAGGAGAGGAGCAGGAGAACAACAGGAGAGGAGCAGGAGAACAACAACAGGAGAGGAGCAGGAGAACTACAGGAGAGGAGCAGGAGAACAACAGGAGAGGAGCAGGAGAACTACAGGAGAGGAGCAGGAGAACAACAGGAGAGGAGCAGGAGAACTACAGGAGAGGAGCAGGAGAACAACAGGAGAGGAGCAGGAGAACTACAGGAGAGGAGCAGGAGAACTACAGGAGAGGAGCAGGAGAACAACAGGAGAGGAGCAGGAGAACTACAGGAGAGGAGCAGGAGAACAACAGGAGAGGAGCAGGAGAACTACAGGAGAGGAGCAGGAGAACAACAGGAGAGGAGCAGGAGAACTACAGGAGAGGAGCAGGAGAACTACAGGAGAGGAGCAGGAGAACAACAGGAGAGGAGCAGGAGAACTACAGGAGAGGAGCAGGAGAACTACAGGAGAGGAGCAGGAGAACTACAGGAGAGGAGCAGGAGAACAACAGGAGAGGAGCAGGAGAACTACAGGAGAGGAGCAGGAGAACTACAGGAGAGGAGCAGGAGAACAACAGGAGAGGAGCAGGAGAACTACAGGAGAGGAGCAGGAGAACTACAGGAGAGGAGCAGGAGAACTACAGGAGAGGAGCAGGAGAACTACAGGAGAGGAGCAGGAGAACTACAGGAGAGGAGCAGGAGAACTACAGGAGAGGAGCAGGAGAATAACAGGAGAGGAGCAGGAGAACTACAGGAGAGGAGCAGGAGAACAACAGGAGAGGAGCAGGAGAACTACAGGAGAGGAGAAGGAGAACAACAGGAGAGGAGCAGGAGAACAACAGGAGAGGAGCAGGAGAACTACAGGAGAGGAGCAGGAGAACAACAACAGGAGAGGAGCAGGAGAACTACAGGAGAGGAGCAGGAGAACTACAGGAGAGGAGCAGGATAACTACAGGAGAGGAGCAGGAGAACTACAGGAGAGGAGCAGGAGAACAACAGGAGAGGAGCAGGAGAACTACAGGAGAGGAGCAGGAGAACTACAGGAGAGGAGCAGGAGAACAACAACAGGAGAGGAGCAGGAGAACTACAGGAGAGGAGCAGGAGAACAACAGGAGAGGAGCAGGAGAACTACAGGAGAGGAGCAGGAGAACAACAGGAGAGGAGCAGGAGAACTACAGGAGAGGAGCAGGAGAACTACAGGAGAGGAGCAGGAGAACAACAGGAGAGGAGCAGGAGAACTACAGGAGAGGAGCAGGAGAACAACAGGAGAGGAGCAGGAGAACAACAGGAGAGGAGCAGGAGAACAACAGGAGAGGAGCAGGAGAACTACAGGAGAGGAGCAGGAGAACTACAGGAGAGGAGCAGGAGAACTACAGGAGAGGAGCAGGAGAACTACAGGAGAGGAGCAGGAGAACTACAGGAGAGGAGCAGGAGAACTACAGGAGAGGAGCAGGAGAACTACAGGAGAGGAGCAGGAGAACAACAGGAGAGGAGCAGGAGAACTACAGGAGAGGAGCAGGAGAACTACAGGAGAGGAGCAGGAGAACAACAGGAGAGGAGCAGGAGAACTACAGGAGAGGAGCAGGAGAACAACAGGAGAGGAGCAGGAGAACTACAGGAGAGGAGCAGGAGAACAACAGGAGAGGAGCAGGAGAACTACAGGAGAGGAGCAGGAGAACTACAGGAGAGGAGCAGGAGAACTACAGGAGAGGAGCAGGAGAACTACAGGAGAGGAGCAGGAGAACAACAGGAGAGGAGCAGGAGAACTACAGGAGAGGAGCAGGAGAACAACAGGAGAGGAGCAGGAGAACTACAGGAGAGGAGCAGGAGAACTACAGGAGAGGAGCAGGAGAACAACAGGAGAGGAGCAGGAGAACTACAGGAGAGGAGCAGGAGAACTACAGGAGAGGAGCAGGAGAACAACAGGAGAGGAGCAGGAGAACTACAGGAGAGGAGCAGGAGAACTACAGGAGAGGAGCAGGAGAACTACAGGAGAGGAGCAGGAGAACTACAGGAGAGGAGCAGGAGAACTACAGGAGAGGAGCAGGAGAACAACAACAGGAGAGGAGCAGGAGAACAACAACAGGAGAGGAGCAGGAGAACTACAGGAGAGGAGCAGGAGAACAACAGGAGAGGAGCAGGAGAACTACAGGAGAGGAGCAGGAGAACAACAGGAGAGGAGCAGGAGAACTACAGGAGAGGAGCAGGAGAACTACAGGAGAGGAGCAGGAGAACAACAGGAGAGGAGCAGGAGAACTACAGGAGAGGAGCAGGAGAACAACAGGAGAGGAGCAGGAGAACTACAGGAGAGGAGCAGGAGAACAACAGGAGAGGAGCAGGAGAACTACAGGAGAGGAGCAGGAGAACTACAGGAGAGGAGCAGGAGAACAACAGGAGAGGAGCAGGAGAACTACAGGAGAGGAGCAGGAGAACTACAGGAGAGGAGCAGGAGAACTACAGGAGAGGAGCAGGAGAACAACAGGAGAGGAGCAGGAGAACTACAGGAGAGGAGCAGGAGAACTACAGGAGAGGAGCAGGAGAACAACAGGAGAGGAGCAGGAGAACTACAGGAGAGGAGCAGGAGAACTACAGGAGAGGAGCAGGAGAACTACAGGAGAGGAGCAGGAGAACTACAGGAGAGGAGCAGGAGAACTACAGGAGAGGAGCAGGAGAACTACAGGAGAGGAGCAGGAGAATAACAGGAGAGGAGCAGGAGAACTACAGGAGAGGAGCAGGAGAACAACAGGAGAGGAGCAGGAGAACTACAGGAGAGGAGAAGGAGAACAACAGGAGAGGAGCAGGAGAACAACAGGAGAGGAGCAGGAGAACTACAGGAGAGGAGCAGGAGAACAACAACAGGAGAGGAGCAGGAGAACTACAGGAGAGGAGCAGGAGAACTACAGGAGAGGAGCAGGATAACTACAGGAGAGGAGCAGGAGAACTACAGGAGAGGAGCAGGAGAACAACAGGAGAGGAGCAGGAGAACTACAGGAGAGGAGCAGGAGAACTACAGGAGAGGAGCAGGAGAACAACAACAGGAGAGGAGCAGGAGAACTACAGGAGAGGAGCAGGAGAACAACAGGAGAGGAGCAGGAGAACTACAGGAGAGGAGCAGGAGAACAACAGGAGAGGAGCAGGAGAACTACAGGAGAGGAGCAGGAGAACTACAGGAGAGGAGCAGGAGAACAACAGGAGAGGAGCAGGAGAACTACAGGAGAGGAGCAGGAGAACAACAGGAGAGGAGCAGGAGAACAACAGGAGAGGAGCAGGAGAACAACAGGAGAGGAGCAGGAGAACTACAGGAGAGGAGCAGGAGAACTACAGGAGAGGAGCAGGAGAACTACAGGAGAGGAGCAGGAGAACTACAGGAGAGGAGCAGGAGAACTACAGGAGAGGAGCAGGAGAACTACAGGAGAGGAGCAGGAGAACTACAGGAGAGGAGCAGGAGAACAACAGGAGAGGAGCAGGAGAACTACAGGAGAGGAGCAGGAGAACTACAGGAGAGGAGCAGGAGAACAACAGGAGAGGAGCAGGAGAACTACAGGAGAGGAGCAGGAGAACAACAGGAGAGGAGCAGGAGAACTACAGGAGAGGAGCAGGAGAACAACAGGAGAGGAGCAGGAGAACTACAGGAGAGGAGCAGGAGAACTACAGGAGAGGAGCAGGAGAACTACAGGAGAGGAGCAGGAGAACTACAGGAGAGGAGCAGGAGAACAACAGGAGAGGAGCAGGAGAACTACAGGAGAGGAGCAGGAGAACAACAGGAGAGGAGCAGGAGAACTACAGGAGAGGAGCAGGAGAACTACAGGAGAGGAGCAGGAGAACAACAGGAGAGGAGCAGGAGAACGACAGGAGAGGAGCAGGAGAACTACAGGAGAGGAGCAGGAGAACAACAGGAGAGGAGCAGGAGAACTACAGGAGAGGAGCAGGAGAACTACAGGAGAGGAGCAGGAGAACTACAGGAGAGGAGCAGGAGAACTACAGGAGAGGAGCAGGAGAACTACAGGAGAGGAGCAGGAGAACAACAACAGGAGAGGAGCAGGAGAACAACAACAGGAGAGGAGCAGGAGAACTACAGGAGAGGAGCAGGAGAACAACAGGAGAGGAGCAGGAGAACTACAGGAGAGGAGCAGGGGAACAACAGGAGAGGAGCAGGAGAACTACAGGAGAGGAGCAGGAGAACTACAGGAGAGGAGCAGGAGAACAACAGGAGAGGAGCAGGAGAACTACAGGAGAGGAGCAGGAGAACAACAGGAGAGGAGCAGGAGAACTACAGGAGAGGAGCAGGAGAACAACAGGAGAGGAGCAGGAGAACTACAGGAGAGGAGCAGGAGAACTACAGGAGAGGAGCAGGAGAACAACAGGAGAGGAGCAGGAGAACTACAGGAGAGGAGCAGGAGAACTACAGGAGAGGAGCAGGAGAACTACAGGAGAGGAGCAGGAGAACAACAGGAGAGGAGCAGGAGAACTACAGGAGAGGAGCAGGAGAACTACAGGAGAGGAGCAGGAGAACAACAGGAGAGGAGCAGGAGAACTACAGGAGAGGAGCAGGAGAACTACAGGAGAGGAGCAGGAGAACTACAGGAGAGGAGCAGGAGAACTACAGGAGAGGAGCAGGAGAACTACAGGAGAGGAGCAGGAGAACTACAGGAGAGGAGCAGGAGAACAACAGGAGAGGAGCAGGAGAACTACAGGAGAGGAGCAGGAGAACAACAGGAAAGGAGCAGGAGAACTACAGGAGAGGAGCAGGAGAACTACAGCAGAGGAGCAGGAGAACAACAGGAGAGGAGCAGGAGAACTACAGGAGAGGAGCAGGAGAACAACAGGAGAGGAGCAGGAGAACTACAGGAGAGGAGCAGGAGAACAACAGGAGAGGAGCAGGAGAACTACAGGAGAGGAGCAGGAGAACTACAGGAGAGGAGCAGGAGAACAACAGGAGAGGAGCAGGAGAACTACAGGAGAGGAGCAGGAGAACTACAGGAGAGGAGCAGGAGAACTACAGGAGAGGAGCAGGAGAACAACAGGAGAGGAGCAGGAGAACTACAGGAGAGGAGCAGGAGAACTACAGGAGAGGAGCAGGAGAACTACAGGAGAGGAGCAGGAGAACAACAGGAGAGGAGCAGGAGAACAACAGGAGAGGAGCAGGAGAACTACAGGAGAGGAGCAGGAGAACTACAGGAGAGGAGCAGGAGAACAACAGGAGAGGAGCAGGAGAACTACAGGAGAGGAGCAGGAGAACTACAGGAGAGGAGCAGGAGAACTACAGGAGAGGAGCAGGAGAACTACAGGAGAGGAGCAGGAGAACTACAGGAGAGGAGCAGGAGAACTACAGGAGAGGAGCAGGAGAACTACAGGAGAGGAGCAGGAGAACAACAGGAGAGGAGCAGGAGAACTACAGGAGAGGAGCAGGAGAACTACAGGAGAGGAGCAGGAGAACTACAGGAGAGGAGCAGGAGAACAACAGGAGAGGAGCAGGAGAACAACAGGAGAGGAGCAGGAGAACAACAACAGGAGAGGAGCAGGAGAACTACAGGAGAGGAGCAGGAGAACAACAGGAGAGGAGCAGGAGAACAACAGGAGAGGAGCAGGAGAACTACAGGAGAGGAGCAGGAGAACAACAGGAGAGGAGCAGGAGAACAACAGGAGAGGAGCAGGAGAACAACAGGAGAGGAGCAGGAGAACAACAGGAGAGGAGCAGGAGAACAACAGGAGAGGAGCAGGAGAACAACAGGAGAGGAGCAGGAGAAAAACAGGAGAGGAGCAGGAGAACAACAGGAGAGGAGCAGGAGAACAACAGGAGAGGAGCAGGAGAACAACAGGAGAGGAGCAGGAGAAAAACAGGAGAGGAGCAGGAGAACAACAGGAGAGGAGCAGGAGAACTACAGGAGAATGGAGGAAGGTCAGCCACCTGCTCGTCTCCATGGAGATGTAAATTTCTTTTCCTGGAATGTTCCATAGTCTCAAAAGTATTTCATTCCGTAGAAACAAGCAGGTGACGCCACCAGGCACTTACTGGTCAGATCTGTTTCGGGGCGAGCCCACTCACAATAAGAATGCAGGTTTTCGAGCAGTAAAAATCATTGTAATTATTACAGACCCTCCAAAAAGTGAAAAGTTACATTGCGAAGCTTTAAATCTACTTGAGTAAATGGACCGGAGCACCACCCGCCTCTGCTAATGTCCTATGCTCCACATTCTCTACAATAAACACATAAATGAGCCCAAATACAACCGCCGTATTAATGAGACAAATATAGTCGTCTGGAATATAATGCTTTGTTTATGGCCTTTCTTCTGACATTTTATGATTGCTGTTGTAATTAGAGCAGGTAGATTATTGGAGTGTGTTATGAGACTATCTCCTTTATCACCTCAAATAAATCCTGAATATTTATCCGCTGCCTTCCAGATAAACAATGGTGCGCTTAATTGCTAGAAGTAGAAAACACAGAGGTAAAGTGCTGTTTGTGTGTCTCTTGCTGTCTGACCTCCCACACGCTCCCTGGAGGGGGCGCTGCACACTCCTCAAACCTCTGAACCACAGCCGCCTGCCCGCCGCCCGCCGCCCGCCGCCCGCCGCTCGCCGCGTCTCCGGATGCTTGTAATGGAGACAAAAATAACATCAGGTGAAAGCGTTGGCCAAAGAGAGGATTTCAACCAGGACACAGACAAACAAGGAGTGTGGAGGCTTGAACAGACCAGTGTTTCTCAAACTGGGGTATGTGTACTGGGGGTATACAAGCTTGTTCTAGTGCAGCGGTGGGCAAACTGCGGCCGGCCCGCCAAACATGCCAAGTAATATTTAAAAACTATTTTTTACCCTTAAGTATCTGTCTGCACTTGTATCCTTACTACATATGACGTGAAATGAATTAAATAATAGATTCAAATAGCCTATATTTGACAGAAAAGTGATATTTTATTTGATATTTAATTTTTTGAATTAATTTTTTTACACACCAATGAGCCTGCCCTCTGCTACATGCCTGGATTCCAATATGGCCCTCGGAGGAAAATAACTGCCCACCCCTGTTCTAGTGGGACGTAAACTCTTCTTCCGTTCTTGTCATCAGTGGTGACTCACACCGCAGTGTCGTGAGTTCGATTCTCAATCGTGACATTTTACTCCTCTCTCATCCCCCATTTCACTCTCTACTTTCCTGTAAATAAAGCCTACGGGCAAATTAAAAACTTAAACTGTTTTTTTTTTTCTTCATAATTTGTGTTTTTCTTTTGAAATATAAAAAACACCTTTTACTTAAATTTTTCCAATTTGTTTTAGATTAGCTTCCTCTTGATGTCTTCAGATGGTGGACCTGGTTGGTCGTGCTTCTCTGTGCCTTCACCCAAACAGAGTCTGCTTGGAATATGTTGAAGAAAGACATATTATGGCATATTATGCCTTTAATTTGTTTTTCAAGTTTAATGAATAAATAAAATAATAAACAAACATAGAACAAACAAAAAAATCAGAATAAAAACAGAAAAAGACAAAAAAATAAATAAATCATGGCACATTTAAGTGAAAATTAATGTTTTAATGGGTCCACAGAATTAAGTCCAGTTCCATGTTTGTGTCAGCTATTTTTGTGATGGCCTTTTTCCTGCTATCAAAAGTATATTCCAAAAGTATCCACGTATTGTGTCCATGACAGGAGTTTTGAGGATGATTCTGGTCCCCGGGTAACACCTAACTAGGGATGGGAGTGTTGCTATCGATATATATCGATACTGCTATGCAAATATTGATACTAATTAACATGTGCAAATAATAAGTCAAGGCATTTATTTAAGTTTTTTTCCCTCAAAGTACTTTGTATTGTATTGAAAATGTGGTCACTACACTTCACTGATGCTGCTGGCAGCTTCACGTCTCTAACTACAGCACTTCCTGGTCTTGTTCCTGGTCTAGTCCCAGCTGCACGAGGGACACTGAGGGGGAAGCCTAAGCCTTGCTAGCACTGCTAACGTTATCACTGCTAACGTTATCATTGCTAACGTTATCACTGCTAACGTTATCATTGCTAACGTTATCACTGCTAACGTTATCACTGCTAACGTTATCACTGCTAACGTTATCACTGCTAACGTTATCACTGCTAACGTTATCACTGCTAACGTTATCACTGCTTCCTGCAGCACAGTCCAGTAAACCTGATGCTACAGTCCATCTATAGCTAGACTTCAGCACCTCCAATGAGCAGAGCCACCACTTCACTTCACGCAGCTATCCCTGTCGTTAGAGAAGGAGCCAGGGTTCTGACGGGACATATGACGGTAGTTGGAGCCCTTCACGGTCAATAGTTGTTTAACAGGTTACTTCAACGCAGTACTTTTTTGTTAAACTCCTTTTTTCACTCAAGAAATATCATAATTGTGCACGTGAGGGCCATCTAGATGCGCAATTTTATAATTACAATTATAAAACAAGGCAAAACTAAACATGCCAATTAACCAAGCAAAATGTCTTCACTCAGTTAAGCACTTAGTGATGGTTTATTGGTTAACCATGGGTGGCTCTTGTGGAATGAGGCCGGTGATAGTGATAACCATGACCTCAAATGCAGCTAGTCTTCAGTAGCTCAGAGTCTTGGTCACAGAATATGAAGTGGAAGAACATGCTTACATCCAAAGTGTATCAGGAAAACTTACATTGAGTCGTAAGTAATTGATTTGATTGAAATCAGAACTGTAATATTCAACCTTTAACATGTTACCTTCTCAGCACATCCATACAATCCAATGTGACTGTAGTGATATTTTAATGGATCCATGAGCACACTTTGAATACGTCGTTATGATTCATTGCTGTGATTGGTTAAGCACAAATTACATTAGGCAAGCACTAAATAATGCTTCGCCCAATCAGCTTGAATTATTTCACTCACTGTACTGTACCCACCTTTTCCCGATCGCATTCGGCGAGAGATTTTCCTGATTGATTCATGTGTAAAGCGCCACCCATCAGTCTGTTGTGAGCCAGGTTAGTAATGTATTGTCTTTATAAGCTAAATGGTTTGTGGCGTTGGATAGCAGTTACATTCACTTGTCACTTTTTGAAGGTATGTCTCCCAGATCTGAGATAAAAAATCCAATTTAATACAGCTTTTACTGACGATTACTGATGATGGAGTGAAGTGCACACGTAGTTGTCATTTGATGTTTTGGTTCTGACAATTCTCAAATCAGAAATGAGCCTCTTCTGTGTCTCAGGCATTGCAGTGCCAGATTCAAAGCTGAAATCCAGTGAGTTTAAACCTGTGCTTTGTCCTCGCTCTGATCTGAACGGTCTCCAGCTGAAGTCCAGCACCTGCACCAATCATGACTCAGGGCCAGTCTGGCCTCTGCTGCTCAGTGAGCCTGGGATTCTGGAGAAGGACACTTGGCTGTGTCCTATAACCCAAGATCAGTGGTAATTGTTAATCTTTTGTTAAAGATGAAAAGCGCCACCCACATTAAAAAAAAGCATCTTTTCGAGAATCAACTTTTCTTTTCATTTTTTTGATTTATAACTATAAAAACAAACACAAAGAAAAAGAACAGGACCAGAGAGAAAAGACTTCAACCAAAACAAGCAGATATCTTCCAAAAACAGAGCAACAAATAAAGAAGGGAAATTATGAAAGAAAACATCCCAATTAGTCCATAGTCTGTCTAATTTGTCTATTTTCAAATTAAGTCCCAAAGTAGTAAATTTTTGCTCTTTTTGTATTAAACATTTTGACCTTCTGACCACATTACAAAAAACATTTCTACGTGAGTTACAACAATTTGATTTAGTTCATTGTGATTTAAGTCATTTTATTTATATATTTTATAAAAATAATAATGATAATAATAATAATCAAACATTTTTCAAAATAAAACATAAAAACTAACTTAAAGGTTGAATGGATGATTTTTTTGGCCAAAATCTGAGTCTTATTTCCTCGTGGCGTGGACGGCCGATTAGTCCTGCCACGTGTCAATCATAAAACGCACCTATCGTTCACCTGCAGCCGCGTGCGGCTCGTCCCACGTTTCCGCGCGTCTAATTGCATTGATCTATCATAATATAGTTCCCTCAGTGTACGGGACAAAATGAAGACGGAGAAAGACAGTTCGAGCTGACTCAGAAGTGGACAGAAATCTACGGGAGACGAGAGATGTGATGTGATCCGTTGCGCTAATAAACAAAGGCACGTGTGTGTTGTATCAGTCCACACGGGGGAGTGGCATGTGCACGGGGGAGTGGCATGCGCACGGGGGAGTGGCATGCCCACGGGGGAGTGGCATGCGCATGGGGGAGTGGCATGCGCACTGGGGAGTGGCATGCCCACGGGGGAGTGGCATGCGTACGGGGGAGTGGCATGTCCACGGGGGAGTGGCATGCGCACGGGGGAGTGGCATGTCCACGGGGGAGTGGCATGTGCACGGGGGAGTGGCATGTGCACGGGGGAGTGGCATGTGCACGGGGGAGTGGCATGTGCACGGGGGAGTGGCATGCGCACGGGGGAGTGGCATGCGCACGGGGGAGTGGCATGTGCACGGGGGAGTGGCATGTGCACGGGGGAGTGGCATGTGCACGGGGGAGTGGCATGCGCACTTCCGCCTGAGTTCTCAAATCGCCGAAAAATCGTCCATTGCGCCTTTAACCTAACCAGAGAGCGAAACATCCATCAAAAATTAAACAAATATCACCTCAACATTTAAAATAGTAAAGTATAAAAACAGTGCCAATGAGTTCTGAGTCAGTCAAATTTGTTGTTTTCCAAATGTAGTTTGAATGTTTTTCTTTCCATTTGTCTCTTTCCTGTTCTTCTGTCAGTGCAGTCCTTGGTCGGTGGGGGTTGTGGCATCATCCATTTCTTTGTTATGGCTTTTTTTCCCCGCTGCCAAAAGCACATTCCAAAGGTATCCATTCATTGTGTCCATGACAGGATAGTGGCAATGTCAAAAACTGTCTGCAGTGCATCCTAACAGGACGATCCAAAACGCATGATAGTGGTTTGCCTCCTGCTGCCACATCCTCTCCAACAGTCTGCATTTCCCTGTGAGTAATGGGCACTTGGACATGTTCATCATTCCTCTTGATTTCTTGATTATAATAACTCTAAAGGATTCTTTCAACTCATCAAAGCTCTTCAGATGATTCTCCTTTACAATCTGGTAAAAGACCTTTATACCTTTTGTTTTCCAGACTTAAAATCTTGAGTCTGTGCTATTAGGTGTAAAATTTTGATCATAAGCCAACCAATTTAAGATTTTAACATTTTTGTTTAGTTTGTATGTTTTGATTAGCTCCTTCCATGTTGCAAGAACAGACTTCACCCAGGGATACTCCACCTCCTCCAAATGACTCAACCGCCTGTCTTCTGCCAGCAAGGTCTGCACAGGAACACCAATCTCAATATTTTTCCATGCCTGACCCCCATTTCCAGAGTCAGTGGATCCGTCAGATGACCATTGATTTCAATTGTGGATGTTGGATGATCGTAAAGGGCCCCAATCCTGGTTTCAGCTCAGCGGCTACTGCAGCGGATACGGCCGGGGCTATGGCAGCTATCATTTCGGCTGTAAGAGACACGCTGCATTTCGCGTCTAATTTCGAACATCATGAACAATAACGTTATATTCTCTCCCCTTCCGATGCAAAGAAGTCATGAGAATCTTTCCCTTGGCCAGCGGGACCCCATGTCTCCGGCGGGGAGGGACTGTGGGCGTAGTGTTACCAGACTTGTGTCATCCGTGTTTACGCATCCCTTGTTCTTCCTCTTTGTGGTCAAACGATGATTTTTAAGCCAAGTTTTCTCAGCAGCCGTGTGGGTCAGCTCAAAGCGCAGTAACCGGAAGTCTCAAATAATCAATTTTAATAAAAAACTCAACTCATTTGTCAAAGTGTGGATAAACCTTGAGCGTGTTGTCGACGCATCAGCCATCTCCTCATTTGTCCAACAAAACGCTTTGCACCTCGCTCAGATCATCTGATTCATTAGCGCTGCACACCACTCTGTCTGTGTGGCCTTCAGTTTAAGTGCACCACTCACAGCAGTACTTATATGAAATGAATTCTTTAATAATTAAGAAAGCTTTGCAACATTTGCATCTCTTCAAATTAAGGATCTTTCACGTGTCAACAAATGAAGCTTTTAAGGTAAATGATTACTTCAGAGTTCATCTAATTATCTTTGCATTAATCAAAACATACAGGCATAAACAGAGCGCAAACTTCCAAGTGCACTTATGATCATCAACAAACCTAGATTTTGGAGTATTAGATGTGCTAGGTTCTGCTTTATGTGTTAACGTTCTTCTGTCCTGTTTTCTAACAATAGGAAAAGCTCTATTGTTGCTCAGTGATGGGGCAAGCATTGTGCCTGCTGGGGTACGGATTAAGGAGTAGTAACAAAGCATGGGGGGGGGGGAGCTGCTAGCATTGAAGGTGGTTATAGTTTCCTTTTGAATTTAATTTGAGAACTGAAATGATCAGAATGTATCAGGTGAAATTTGGGTTTTGTTCATACTTAGTCCAGGACTGTTCCATTGTAGATGTTTTGATTCTTAAAATGTCTCTTTGAACAGAAATTGTAATTTAATACAGGTATAAGTTGCCAGAAGTTTACAGCAGTGCTCTTTTACTTTGCTCACATGAGAAACCAAGACAATCAAATGCTAATCAGGACTTAACAGTGGTGAAGAAAAGGCAGTCAGATCACAATAGAACTGTATTGTTCTGAAACAGGATAGAACAAAGGCTTAGATTCTAGTGAAATCCCTCCAGAGGGCGGGGCTTAGTTAACTCAGAGCAGTATAAAATCTACTGTCTCAGACCAGCTCCTCAGATTGAAAATGACTTTCGAATGGAACTCAAAAGTTCTTGATTTTTGAAACTAGTTGACTGCCTTCCTTTGCTCTTGCTCTTTTACATCCTTATATGTATTATACTTGTATGTCAGGGTGTGATCTCTTTGTTGATCTTTATTTCTTGTCTTTAGCCTCAATATTATGGAGCATCTTGATACTTCAGTCATGCTTAACATAACTTACATGCAAACTGTACAGCGGGAATAACATCTGTCAAAGTTCATGTCTCTCCCTAAAAAGTACCAAGAATAGTATTTAAATATCTATATCAATTTGTTTTATTGTCAAAAGTCCAAGGTTTTATCTTAAAAAGGAAGAAATCAGATCATGCAGGAGGAGATTTTCCTTTATTATCTTTTAAGCATCAAGTATCAAGTTAAGATTTCAGAATCGTGACAACACTACTACAAAGAGTTTGGCCCTATCCTCACTCCTCCACAGAACACACATTAGTTACTTGTGCAGTTGTAGACAGTGGTGCAGGAGGAGCAGCTCCCTGGGACATTCCTCCAGTGAGAGCAGCCTTCCCCGAACTGGATCCCAAACAACTGATCTCTTTAATTACAATCTGAGTCCAACCATCTGCAGAACACCTCACGATGCGCCGCTCCACCACGCACACACAATCCTCACGTACACTCTGAGCACAGAGGGAATACGGAGCGGAGCAGAGAGCGTAGTGTGCAGAGTTTTCTGATTTTAGTGGATGTCAATTCACTCTGGATGATGAAGGATGTGAAGATGTGATGGGTTTGGGTGAACATTTAAATGTCCATTGGGAAATATTAAACACTTTTGGACAATTTTGCGTTAGTATTTTCCCTTGAGGTAATTTACTAACACGGTGTGGAAAACAAGTCGGGAACACTTTATAGTAAGCACACTTTTATTAGACTTAATAAAGCTTGATAAAGACATACACTAACGCCTAAAGCTTTTTTAAAGCAGTTTCATTGCTTTATTAAGGCTGACAATGTGTGGTTATTGTAAAGTGGTTCCAAAATCTGGATTCTTCTGGGATTATTGGTATTAGTAACATGAAAAAAAAAAACTGTAGATGAAAGAAAATCTGCCCTAGTATTTACAATTGCGGTTGATTTCTCGTCACACTCTGGCTAATCAGTCTTGAGCGTTACAGACATTTGTAAAATAAAACAAATTGCAAGTCATCAATGAGCATCTTAACACTATACATCTGTCGTGAGGTTTGAACAGGCAAACCCTGTGTTGGTGGGTGAATACTTTGCACACTATGCCATTGGGCCAGAGGTATATATCTTTTTAATCAGCATTAGAGTTGTACAAGTGTTTGGAGAACAACACGCAGGTGTCCAGAGCTTCTGACGACTGGCCACTGTTATCACCTTTTACAAAAATTAGCTGCTAATTAGCTTGAACTAGCCTCAATTAGTGGTTGTTGTAATGGTTCATTGTTTAATTGGAAATACAATTAACACCTCTGGTTTAAGTTATTGTGAGATGATAAAATGCATTGTATGCCTGGGCAGAGATTTAAAAGAAAATACAGAGTAGGATAAATATCCGAGTTCTAGATCCGCAGATTGAGAATGACTTTCGGATGAAATTCGAAATGTCTTGGTTTTCAAAAACAGTGTCCAGATGACTACAACTGAATCTTTTTCCACCCAAAGTGGACCGTGAGAGGTTCTAGTTCCCAAAGCGGTCTGGCTTTCTTGGGCTCAGGTGGACTTTAGCTCAGGAGGATTTTATAAGAGAAAACGTAGACTCAAAACAAGATGGCAAATAGCATCATTTCTCACCATCGCTGACTTGAGCATATTATGTGATAAAGCACTGTATTTCCACTGATACTAACTTATAATTATAGACTAGTTTCTTATGAACAGACCTCTGTTTTGATCAGATCTTGACAGTTTGGGTCACTGGTGTTAGCGTGACGTGTCAGAGAGCATCAGGGGGAATGGATCAAACCAGATTGTTTTGTTTAATACTTATGCCTCAAAACAAACAAAAAGATGTATTATCCTGTATTTTGGTGATCTTTTTCAGTATATTATTCACCTTATTCCAGAAGCATTGCAGAAAAAGATTCAGTTGTGGTCATCTGGAAAAAATAAAACGTTTCGACCTTCATCCGAGGGTCATTCTCAATCTGTGAAGCTCGTCTGAGCACGACATACGACAAATCTGTGCTTTGTTGACTTGTTGGTCACATGAAAATTGGACATTTTACACAAATCAGTCAACTTTATAGCATGTTTTAGCGTTCTCCATTTAAACCAACAGAGTTCCTGTTGGACCGGAAGTGCGACGATAATGGAAGTGGTAATCAGGTGGGAAAAGAGGGAAAAGTGAATAAGGTCAATCAAAAAAAATGATAAAAAGGGCACTTGAGGGACAAAGGGGGCAGGGGCTCGGGCCCCTCCTTCAGGATCAGCTCAAGATGAACCAGAAGAGCAGAGCCAGTTGAAACACTACTTTGTGTGTTAGTAGCAAAAAGGTGCTCTCACAATAAAAATCTGCCAGCATTTGGTTAGTGTCAATGTGAAGCCCTGTGTGTGTCATTAGCATAGCCTTATCACCATTGTAATCTCATATACTTTTCTCTATACAGCAACTATATTGAACATTTGCCCTTTATGATCAGCACAAAATGCGAGCTGATTACATGCAAAAAAAAACTCACACAGAAACGCATGTCAGCTGTAAAAAAAAACATCCTGAACCGTGTAGAACAATGTTGTTAGCGCAGGGCATGAAAACAGATGAATTCAGGAGCGACTCTGCGAGTGCTAAACCTGTCGACTTCATTTGTGACGGACTTGGCGCAGGACATATCTTTGGACCAAGAACAGGCACTGGCAGCGGAGAGAGTGCCAGGTTTGTACCTCCAGAAGTCTCCAAATCACTTCCTATACCTGTGCTTTCCCCCTCCTCACCCATTAATCCCTGCACATCGGACCACTGCCAGGTAATTACTGTTTAAAAATACTTCTCCCCCAAACAGACAATGGGAGACAGAGAGAGCGTGCGAGGAACAAAGCGCGTGCTAAATGGCTGCTCTGTTCTGGTGGAACTGGGCTTTGTTAGCGTGCAGAAAAAGGTGTCGCAAAAGAACACAAAATCCGAGTCTGTTTCATATTTAAATGCGGCTGTCACGCTCCAGTTTCAGAGCCAGAATGGGAAAGTCAGTTGTGCTGCAGTGTGGGGCCTGGATCAAGAGGAAGAACTAGTGCAATGTTAAAAACCATTAGTACCTCGATTATAGCCCGCGTGCCTGACCCATATGTCATCTAGTTCAGGAAAACAACTTTTACTACTTACAGTATAAAAGCAGATTTTTGTGGGGGAAGGGAGACTGAGTGATCATGTCAATACATTTCAAATGCCCTTTTGCTCAAATAGGAACTAAAAGAAAGCAACTGCCAGTGATAGACAATAGTGCTGGGCAGATCAATACCAAAATGAATATCAATACTGACTGGTGTGTTGATGTATGGTTCCATCTGCCAGATGTATGTTTTATTATATATGTTTTAAACATAATAATTAAAAATAAAAATCTATTGTTTATATTTTAGTTTCTTAGCACTTATGTTTCATTATAGATCACGTGTCATCAGCATCACAAGGATAATATGGTATTAGAATGGATATATTAATAGTGACGATCAAGATGGTATCAAAAGCATTGATTTTCATTCAGAAATATCAATATTGAAATTTCTAATAGTTTTTATTAATTCATTATGAATTTGTCCATTTCACCTACAATATATTTTACTTTATTTGCAAATATTCAAACTATTTACATACAAGTTCAAACTGGGTTAGAGCTAAGATAAGGGAAGCTTTACTTTAAGGAGTTTCAATGCATTCGTAAAGCTGTGTTGGATCATTACTGTGTTACTACCTAGTATTTGCTTGATATTGGAACAAAAATCACTGGTACAACCCAGCACCAGTAGACAGACAATTTGAGCCAGTCAGAGAACTGCCTCTGACGATCCCAGGCAGAAGTTCCTCTGTCATGTTCCACACCACAGCGGTGTAAAGGCCTACAGTAAAACACATGCCTCAAATGTAAGAACTAATCTATTTAAATGAAAATATAACGCGTTCAATTTCTCCATGCAAATTAACATTTAATCTGAAAATCAATTATTAATGGTCTTGAATGAATAAAGATTCAGTTTTAATACCTCAATGCATATTTTTAACCACATTCCTACACAGTGGTTTCACTTTAAAAGGTCAATAGTGTTCAAATATCTCACGCAGTTAATAGTTCTCTGTTAGTGAGGAGTTTTCACACTTTCCTAATTGCAACTCCAGATGCACATTAGCACATGACAAGGTTGCCCCCCGTTTTAAATGATCTCATTTACTAACAATTTACATGCGTTAACAGTTCACCACCTCGCCAGATAGCACACGTCATTACGACATAAGTTTAATAATTAGCAGTGTTTTCTTGGCTTCTCATACTCCTTCTCTTCTGTACATTAGTAATGGCAACAAAGCAACGCTCCTGTCATTTTGTGACTGGAGCGTTCGCACCTGTCCAGCGCTCGTGAATGCCACCTCTGAACTGTTATTACTATAGAGATGGTGTGTTCACCGAGTAAAATGTGCAAAAATGACTTATGAGCCAATGTCTTTCCTTTACCAAAATTCAGTCATGCTTCTAAAATGACAAAAAATATTTGCTATTACTGAGGATTGATTTAAACTGTATGCTCCTCCTAGACCGATAAGGTTCATTAGGTCTTTGCGTTATAATAAGCACAAAAAAACTTGAAACATATTTTTTTTAAAAAGAAAGAAAACCACAGAAAGAAATGACAGAAGCTCCAGGATTGAACTAAGGTGCGTTCACACACATTCTTGTCCCTGGATTAGCCCTGGCCTTATTTTGTTATTTTTTCATATATTGTTCTAGTTTAGTTCTAGTTTAGCACAAATTTTGAATGCGGTCTTTGTGTACGGGCTGAAACAGGGCTAAACCAGGGCTGAACCTTGCCTGACCAGCCGTTCCCAACACGTTTTGACCAACTACTTATCAAACCTGTGTGTGGGTCTGGGGCTCGACCGCTGCGTTTCAATTTCTAGGGCGGAGTTTAGAGCAGAGACAGAACCAATCACATAAACCCAGAAGTGACGCAAAAAACGTGACACGCTTAACCGGATATTACGTAGCCCGTGTCAACAAGGCGTGTTCCACGTTCTCCGTCCTGAACGCAGAAAATGTCTCCTGAATCGGGATGACGCCCTTCGTATAACCGCATCTAACGCACGTTCATCACGGCGAGTAGAGCGGACTTTCCTGATTGTTCAAACCGAAGCGAGAGCAGAAGTAAACACTGGGTCACGAGCCGGGTCACGAGCCGGGTCATGAGCCGGGTCACGAGCCGGGTCACGAGCCGCGTCCGCCATCTTGAAAGTTTTGGAACGAGGGTGAAGAGCTACTTCAGTATCTCAGTGTGACGTGTTAAAACCTCCGACTGGGATTGGATCGGTAAATGGACCGACGACTTCATTGGCTCTGACTCCGATTCCAGACCCTTACGCATTCGAACAGAATGTGGGCGGGGCTGGCCTGGTCTCTTTCGCCCCTCTTCCAAAGCACCAGTGCTGCTCATCCACAGAAATGTCTCTGGGAATAAACACAAATAGCTTCTAGGGATCTGCAAAAATAGCATGTGGAGGGAAAAAATGACATTCAAAGTAAATCAAGGCAGTTAAAGTGAAAGCATTCTGCTGTCAATATAGAAAAAAAACTTTTAATATTTTTCACAACCATACAGTGCCTTGGTAGCCTGTCAAAATATCACAATAAGCAATAATAATAAAACTTTATGCTACTAACTCATCAAACCCACGTTCCAGATATCCTTGTAAACTCTTTTCAAAATGTATTCATAAATAAATAGCAGGATGAAACACTTTACTACTTTTCTAAAGTCAGGTGTCAGAAGTTACCTCCCTCTACAGCTCAAATATTATGGTACCACAGAAATGCAAACAAAATAATGTACACAAGATAAATATTGAGTCCCAAAAAATATTGTTCAGCTTTAATTTATTGATTGATAAGTCGACATGGTAAATATTGTGCCTATTGGGCCTATTCCCCTGTCATAGGCCCTGCCCTCAGAGCAGGTCCCACTTCTTTGCATCTCTACTTTCACCCAGGTGCCTTCCCAACCATCTTGAAAGTCTGATCAAATCAGGCATAAATATGGTTCCGCTCACGCCTGATGTCAACAAAGCTGAACTCTGCCAGCACAGAATTGTGTCACACAGGAGTTCCAACTCTCCTGCCACACCAACAAAGCCCTAAAACAAAAAGGGTTGAGGTGTCAGTGCAGTTTTAGAGATTAAATAGTTCCCCACAGGTTGTCTTTGGGGTGTTTTCATCATTTGAGTATGTATCCTTTAAAATGGAGCTGAAACAGTCTCTTCATACTCTTCATTGTTTTCCCCACCTAATAACAAAGGGGGTTAATATTTCAAATGTCAATGTGGTCGATGCTGCTCTGTCATTTCTGCGTCTTTTTTGACCATTCTTTGTTTTGTTGTCCCAAACCATCGGTTGGTCAGTTGTTCAGAGACACATAAATCATCTCGGGCTTCAAAATCCCCCCTGCCCAGACAGAGGGGGATCTACAGTGGGTGAATGATTTAAATGCTCACTTCTTGAGGTTTGATCGGTCACCTGCCCCTCCCCCTGCACAGCTGCATGCTCCCTCTTCCACAGCTGGACAATGCCCTGCATCTGTTCCTCTTCGCTTATCTGCCCCGGACCATCAGCTCCCCACTTCGCCTGGACTCACCCATCCCCCCAGCACACGGTCCCCCTGCCAACCACTGACTGTCACAGCAGCACAGGTGAGGAGTGAGCTGAAGAGGATTAAAGTGAGGAAGGCAGCAGGACCTGATGGCATCAGCCCCAGGCTCCTTAAGTCCTGCGCAGATGAACTGTGTGGAGTTGTGGAGCATGTCTTCAACATGAGCCTGAAGCTGAGGGTGGTACCACAGGTCTGGAAGACCTCCTGTCTGGTACCTGTGCCTAAGACACCGCGCCCCAAAGACCTCAACAGCTTCAGGCCAGTGGCTCTCACGTCCCACCTGATGAAGACACTGGAGCGGCTAGTCCTGGACCACCTCCGCTCCACCGTGAGCTCAGCCATGGACCCGCTGCAGTTTGCATATCGGTCTGGCATCGGAGTGGAGGACGCCGTCATCTCCCTGCTGCACCGCTCTCTCTCTCACCTGGAAAAGCCTGGCAGCTCTGTGAGGATTCTGTTCTTCAATCTTTCCAGCGCCTTCAACACCATCCAGCCGCTGCTCCTGAGGGACAAGCTGGAGACGGCTGGTGTGGAGTATGACCTGGCAGAGTGGATCCTGGACTACCTCACAGACCGACCCCAGTTTGTGAGAGCCCGGAACTGTGTGTCTGACACTTGGACCTGCAGTGTGGGGGCGCCCCAGGGCACTGTCCTCGCGCAGACTTCAGACATGACACGGACAGCTGTGTCCTGCAGAAGTTCTCTGACGACTCTGCCTTCATCGGACTCATCACGGACGACGATGACGAGGAGTACAGAGGACTGGAGCAGGACTTTGTGGACTGGTGTCAGCGGAACCACCTCCTCATCAACGCGGGGAAGACCAAGGAGATGGTGGTGGATTTCCGCAGACGCCACTCCACTGCCCCCTCACCAGTGAACATCCAGGGACGGGACATTGAGAGAGTGGACTCATACAAGTACCTGGGTGTTCATCTGAACCACAAACTGGACTGGACTCATAACACAGACGCACTGTACAGGAAGAGCAGAGTCGGCTCTACCTCCTGAGGAGACTCAGGTCTTTGGGAGTGACAGGGCCACTCCTGAAGACCTTCTACGACTCTGTGGTGGCATCGGCCCTCCTGTATGGTGTGGCCTGCTGGAGCAGCAGCATCACAGAGAGAGAGAGGAAGAGGCTGGACAGAGTCATCAAGAAGTCCAGCTCCGTCCTGGGCTGTGCTCTGGACTCGGTGCAGGAGGTGGGGGACAGGAGGGTCCTGGCTAGATTCACATCTATGCTGGACCATGAGTGTCACCCCCTGCAGGACACTCTCTCCACTCTGGAGAGCAGCTTCAGTGAGAGACTGATCCACCCTCGATGTGTGAAGGAAAGGTTCCGTAGGTCTTTCCTTCCTGCTGCTGTCAGACTTTATAACAAAAACTGTTAGTACTGAACACTCGCAATACTGACCTAACCTAATACTGATGTGCAATTCTGTCGTATGTGTAATTGCTGTTGGAATTCATGTGCAATTCATGTGCAATTACTGTGAAATTCATGTGCAATCTATGTGCTGTCGTGACACATATTCATGTGCAATTACTGTCGGGATCACATGCAATGGTATTTATGTATTTATTTATTTGTCTATGGGAGTTTTTATTTATTTATAGGAGATCTTCTACTGAAAGTGTTTTTCAGACTTCCTATAAGTGATCTGTTCTTCTGTATCTACCTCTGTATCTACCTGCGTTGCACCAATGAAATTTCCCCATGTGGGACAATAAAGGAATATCTTATCTTATCTTATCTTGTCATGAGATCATCACCAGTCTGAGTTCATCTACATGCTCCCTCCATGTGTGAGCCTCCAGATTTCTAAAGTCTGTGCTGAACAGTTTGTTAGCACAATTCACTCACATAGTCAACATGTCGCTTCAATCTGGAACATTCCCAATGTCTTTGAAAACTGCGGTCATAAAGAGCAGGGGTCAGGGGGAGGGGGAGGGGGGAGTGGTCATAAAGCCTCTCCTAAAGAAGAGCAGGGGTCAGGGGGAGGGGTCATAAAGCCTCTCCTAAAGAGGAGCAGGGGGAGGGGTCAGGGGGAGGGGTCATAAAGCCTCTCCTAAAGAAGAGCAGTCTTGATGCCGCAGTACTGAGTCATGACTGGTCCATCTCTAATCTGCCATTTTGGGGCAAAGTCTTTGAAAAGGTTGTTTACAACAGTCACATTAATAAACAACTCATTTGATGTTTTTCAGTCAGGTTTTAGACCTCATCACAGCACTGAGACTGCTCTTGTCAAGGTGACAAATGACATCCGCCTGAACACTGACACGGGCAAAGCCTCAGTCTTATTTCTGTTCGATCTGATGCTGCTTTTGACACTGTCGATCATGGGATCCTCTTACAGAGACTAGAGGACTGGGTGGGCATCACTGGCCCCGCCCTAAACTGGTTAAGGTCCTATCTGGAAGACAGGAAGTACTTTGTTGAAATTGGTAGCTGTGTCTCAGACCACATGACCCTGACCTGTGAGATGCCCCAAGGGTCAGTCCTGGGTCCCCTTCTGTTCAACCTCTACATGCTGCCGTTAGATCAGTTGATACGCAGCAAAACTGTGTCCATTCACAATGATGCAGACGACACTCAGATCTATGTTTCACTGTCGGCAGGTGACTATGGACCAGTAGATTCACTCTGTCACTGAATTCAACAGATCAGTGTGTGGAGGCAAAACAACTTTCTCCAGCTGAACTCAGACAAGACTGAAATAATTGTCTTTGGTCCACAGAAACAAAAATAAAGTGTTAGCGTCATCTCCAGAGTCTTGTTCTGGAGGTGACTGCTAACACTTGCCTCTTCTTGCCTATACCTCAGATGCTTTATTTTGACTGGCTTTTAATATTTATGATTTAGTTTGTCATTTTTTCCTCAACTTAAGAAATGTGTCTCAGGTGTCAGGTGCATGTACACAGCAGAGTCAAGACCAGAGGAGGTATTGTGATGGTGTTGTTTCAAACTGAATATTATATTTTATGCCTCGATGTCTCAAAACCTGTATTCTGCATTCTACAAATGCCTGACTTATGGATCTTTAATGCCACAGTGTACTTTTCCATCAATGTGTATTTTACAGATAGGAGCAAAAATGTTGAAATGTAGAAAAATTGACTCAAGTAAAAGCATTAACTATAGTGATTTTGATGATAATTGTGCCATTATTGTGATCTTTTCTCTACAGTAACAATTTGAATTCATTTCTTAATTTTTCTAGAATTTTCCAGTGATTTTATGAACCGTATCTATTTGATAGCTCAAAGCCAGAACTCAAATACTTCAGGCAGAATGTCACCAGGAACCTGCTAAAAAAAATAACACCTCAAACGAATAAAAGTACTTTCTACTTTTCAATTTTAAAATGTAGTACAGATAAGTACAGATACCTGCTCTCAAATGTAGTAAAGTAAAATTAAAACGTATGTACTGTATAAAATTGCTTTAATAAAGTAAAGATACCTAAAGATTACAGAACTTAAAATAAGAAGTACTTTCTGCGCAAGTTTATTTATTTAAGGATAGCCCTTTGAGATGATCCATCTCTTTTTCAATGGACAAGTCTTTCAAGAAAATAGAATCGCATTCATTTAATATTTAGAAGGGAAAGGAAAGTTGAATGAGGGTGCATTTAAGTGCCAGCTTGACTTGTAACTGCCTCACATTTTCCATTGCATCCAGTTGAATGTGTGGGAACCATTTAACAACATATTTACAGTATTTTTTACTGTGCATGTTGGTGTTGGCATTTATAAGACAAATGCAATCAAATGTCCATCTGGGGAAATATTTCAAAACAGAAAAATACATCAATCACAACATCAAACTGAACATAGTAAGTGTAGGCACAGGTTGCACTTTGGCTGGTCACTCCCGCGCACAAGCAGCCGCCATGGAACAGGCCCGTGTGCGGATGTGCGGAAGCATCTGGAAGGGTCACATTCAGCAGTGCTGTTATCATGCACACATATGTATTTAATGCATGCATATGGATTTGTGACAACACTGGCAGACGGAACCATGAATCCACCGGCGCAGGCTTTTGTTAATTGAAGGATCTGTCAGTTCCCCAGGGCTGTCAGAGTAGTCGCAGATGCACTCAAAGTCAGCTTCATCAAATTAATGGACTATTCTGAGCTGCTCATACCTCTGTAATCCATCTTATGTTCTATATCCTTGAGAAGTGTGCACCGGAGTTTGGGTGACACATCAATCACTTTCAACTCAGTTCTTGTGTTGTACAAAAGAATGAAAGGAACACATTTGAAACACAGAATAGTGTTGGTCCTGAGGATTTGGCCCAATACCTCTTGACAGTCAGGGTCCTGTAATCCAGCCTCGTACACGCAGAGATGAAGATCCCAACTCACGACTCCTTTCGGAATTCACTTCTGAGACTCATGACTCGAATTGGGGTTCAACCAAGACGACTCAGACTTACAATTCTCAAGTCCATATATCTGCCTACCTCTGTTATAGAGATTTTAAACAATGGCTTTTATCCATCCATCCATCTTCTTCAGCTTTTCCAGGGCCGGGTCGCAGGGGTAGCAGTCCAAGCAGGGACTCAGAGACTTCCCGCTCCCCAGACACTTCTTCAAACTCCTCCGGGGGGTTTTCGAGGCGTTCCCGGTTCAGCCGAGAGACATAGTCCCTCCAGTGTGTCCTGTGTCTTCCGGTATTTCCACCTCAGTTGGCTCCTCTCGCCGTGGAGGAGCAGCGGCTCTACTCCGAGCTCCTCCCGTGTGACTGAGCTCCTCACCCTATCTCTAAGGGAGCGCCCAGCCACCCTACGGAGGAAACTCATTTCGGCCGCTTGTATTCGCAATCTTGTCCTTTCGGTCATTATTCAAAGCTCATGACCATAGGTGAACGTAAATTGACCGATAAATCGAGAGCTTTGCCTTTGCCCTCACTCGTGAACAAGACCCCGAGATACTTGAACTCCTCCACTTGGGGGCAAGGACTCCCCACCCACCCGAAGAGGGAAAGCCACCTTTTTCCGGTTGAGATTAAAGGCCTTGGATTTGGAGGTGCTGATTCTCATCTCAGCTACTTCACATTCGGTTGAAATCCGTCCCACTGCATGTTGCGGGTCCGGGTTTGATGGAGCCATCAGGACAACATTGTCTGCAAACAGCAGAGATGAGATCCTGTGGTCCCCAAACAGGGAACAGATCTGACTTACTGCCGACAATGTGAACACAGCTCCTGCTCCGGTCATACAGGGACCGGACAGCCCTGAGCAAAGGACCCCGGACCCCGTACTCCCGAAGCACCCCCCCAATCCACAAAGCACATGTGGACTGGTTGGGCAAACTCCCATGAACCCTCGAGCACCCGATGGAGAATAGAGAGCTGGTCCAGTGTTCCACGACCAGGACGAAAACCGCTCTGCTCCTCCTGAATCCAAGGTTCGACTATCGGTCGGATTCTCCTCCAGGACCTGGAATGGACCTTATGGGAGGCTGAGGAGTGTGATCCCTCTGTAGTTGGAACACACCCTCCGGTCCCCCTTCTTGAACAGAGGGACCACCACCCCGGTCTGCCAGTCCAGAGGCACTGTCCCCGACCGCTACACAATGTTGCAGAGACGTGTCAGTCAGTCCTACAACATCCAGAGACTTTAGCCCTTCCACCGAGGAGTTTGCCAACAACCTCAGAGACTTCAGCTCAGGTGATGGACGAGTCAGCCTCCGAGTCCTCAGTCTCTGCTTCAGTTCCAAATAATTTTAAAGCTGTGAGAATTCTCAGGGGAAATCTGGTACAGGCTGATTCTACGTTGCAAAACCCTGCTGCAAAACCAATGACTCAGACTTGCACTGGGAGACCTAAGGACCTGTTTTGGACTTGACCCGGAGAGGCACTTTGACTTAAAAAAATGTGACTTATCTACTGCAAGGAGGTCTGTGCTTCCAGGTATCGCCTCATGAGCACATGGTTGTTTTGATTAATCAGAGGTTGTGAATGGGACGCTTCTAATACTGACCACTGCAGGTCTGTGATGTAGGTCACATCAAGTCTTATTTCACTGTACAAGTTAAAATGTACCATGTTCAAAAGCAAAATTGCTAATACCAGGGGAAAGGGGATACGCCTGGTATACGCCAAGTCCTGATTTATAAAACTTTCCATGCGCTGTCCATCATGCAGTTTGTGCTTTATAGATCACACCTGCAGCTTGAATATGCGTATGTGAACCCACGTCACGGAGCGCAGTGAGCGTGTGCAAGTGACATGGATGCCCTTCCTGACAGAGCGAAAGCAGCGGGAGAGATATGGATGGATCAGCAGCAGAGGAATAAATGCTTTTTTATCTGTAGGGTCACAGACACAGACTGATGCGGTCCCAGTGCGGAGAGAGAGGGGGCACACGGCTTCATATGTGTCATGTGAAGTCCTGAATAATGAGCGGAATAAACAACTCTTCTCTGTGTTCTGGCAACTTCTGTTGAAATGTGATCATCTCTCTGAATAAAATGATTTTAGGCTTAAAGATGCCAACTTGCCAATTTCCTGAATCAAACCATCTTCACTTCTGCTCCTCTCCACGAGAGTCATCTTTGTTAGTCCAAATAATACCTCCACTTTGATTTGGTTCATTTATTTCGTGAACACCACGTTTACGTTAGCCAACACTACAACGTCCCCCTCGGTCCCACCCAGACACGTATAACAGGTAAACAGAACAGTATCGCCCCCTAGCTGTCAGGCATGAGACGTGAAACTTAGAGAAGTGAAACTTAAGAAACTAACAAACTCACTCTCTTTATAAAAAAAAAAAAAAAACACATAGCAACACAACATAACATGAGTGTAAGTGTTGTTGTTGAACAGTTATTTAATAGTCCAATGTCCTTCATGGAGAGCCTTAAGAAGCATGGCCGAGGAAGCTCCCTTTTTAGTAAGGCAGTCTGCAAGCTGCTCTTTAGTTTCAGACCACAACACTTGAAGGACCTTTTCAGTTTGAATTAGTTCTTTGATTGAACTGATTTCTAAACGCAGTCGTTTTTCTGTGACAAACTTGGTCACGTCAACAAGAGAAAAGTTATCAGTGACACAGATTATTGGTACAGGATGTTCAGTGCTACCTGCATTAAGTTCAGAGAACAATGTTGAAAGACAAATTGCATTGTCAATTCCCTCTGACATTGATAGAGTTTCACCTGCAAGTGTACTTCTAACTATTCTCTTGATTCTCTTTGACTGCCATGAGATAGGAGAAAAACATCCATTGTCACCCATCAAAACAATAAAGTGCCCACCTTGAGTTCCTCCATCTGACAGATTACCAAAAGATGCATCAGTGAAAGTAACTAATTTTAAGTTACTGTCTTTACCAAGATGCTGGAAATTCAACTCAACAGACTTAGCCTTCAGTTTGCACACAACTCTGTTTGCTTCATTAATAGTCTGTACAGTAGCCTGTTTAAGATTTGATGCTAAGTTACTTGCATCAAACATGGCATCAGGTCTGCTCTGTCTGGCAACCCACAGAAGTTGCCCTATCTTAGATCTGAGCTGATCTTGTTCTGCTTCAGTGAGGGGTGAGCCTGTCTCTGCTGCCCGTGAGGGTGTGAGAGGTATGGGATGTAAATGTTGAATGTATGTCTCTTGGTAAATTTGTACCTTTTTACCCAAAGTAACCAACTCCACACCCACATAAGAAAAGCTATCCTGAGCTTCACGACCAACATTGAACTTTGATCTGAGATGAGGCATGACAGTCATAGAAAACATTTGTGTACCTCCCCAAATGAAATCATCAACATGACAAGCTAGTACACCAGTTACATTTTTGTTCTCATCTAACCAGTAGAAAACTGCAGGGTCAACTTTAGATATGACAGCTCCTGCTTCAATCATTATGCTTTTCACTCGGTTATACCAATAGAGTGAGGCATCAGCTTGACCATACACACATTTTCGCAGTTTCCAAAGTACACCAGTGCTATTAGCCTCTGGAGGAGGTCTGATGAAAATGTCTCTAGATAGTTCCAGTCCTTGTAAGAAGGCAGATTTTATGTCCATTGAACGAAGTTGCCATTGTTTCTGACAACTGACTGCCACTAAGAGCCTCAGGGACTCTGAAGCACAGGTTGGAGAGTCCTTTTGTAGCTCAGAAACGTGTAGCTCCTCAAATCCTCGTGCAACAAGCCTGGCTTTTGGTACTAATCCGTTCTCAGTCTCTTTTAGAGTGCACACCCACCGAGTGGAAATGCACTTTTCTCCTTTGTCCTCAACTTCCTCAAACATGTCGTTTTGTATCCAACTTTTTATTTCATTGGACTTGGCTTCATCAAATGACAAATCCTTAGTGACAAAAACATCCTCGCATGTGTCACCACCAGGAGCCTGAACCTGGACTTGAAGATCTTCCAGCTGTAACAGATCCACTGCTTCATTGTTTCCCGCCACCTCAGCAGGCTCAAGCAGCTCAAAGTTATACCAGTCATTATATTTTCCGGTGGCTTTTCCAGCACGTCCTAACACTTTAGCAGTACGTGAAACACCACTCTCTGCGTTTCTGAATGTAACAATTTGGCCAGTCTTTATATTTCCAGCACCCCGTCTCTCTGCCCCAGCATATTCATGAGCGGGTGGAGGATCATTGTTTTCAGCATTTGTCTCTTCGGTATCCTCATTTATGTCATATGAGTGTTGTTCGTCCTCATTGTTTTCTTTATCACAGATGGTCTGAGGTTCCTCATGTTCCTGATTGGCTCTCCTCAGCCTAAGTCGGTGAACTCTGACACAGGTGCCACCGTGTCTAACAAAAACAACAGCACCGTCCTGCCCAATGACCACCGCAGGCCCTTTCCACTCTGGACAGTCCACACGTTTGTAAAACACTTTGTCTCCCTGTTCATACCTCTCATCGTTGTGACGTATCTGTTTCTTTAGCGCTCTCCGTATTCGTTCGGAGCATTCTGCTTCTGTAAAGGCCTTCCTTGCAGTGTGCAGAGCTGAAATGTGTTTGGCAACCCACTCACTTTTAGTGGTGCCCTCTAGAGCAGGTGGTCTGTCAATCAACACCGAAGGTAGGTTAGGATTCTGCCCAAACACAAGCTGATGTGGGCTGTAACCATGGACACTTTGCATACAGTTCTTTGCCATAAGAGCCCAGTCCATGGCAGTGCTCCAGTCACATCTAGTAGTAGTTTTCACTTTGAGTATGATCTCTGTTGAAGTTTGGTTGTGCCGTTCTAACAGCCCTTTACTCCAGGGGCTGTATGCTGGTGTGGTTTTTACTTCAATATTAAAGTTTTCAGCCATGTCTCTCACTTCTTCATTATTAAACTCCCCACCATTGTCACTGAACAACTTTCGTGGTGGGCCGTGCACACTGATCCAATCATGAATAAAATGTTTAACGATCTCAGAGGATTTCTTGGTGGTCAAGACACTTCCTGCACTAAATCGAGTGAACTGGTCAATGATATGTAGGTACCACAGCCCTGGCTCAAGCTCGTGCAGATCTACAGCTACAGTCTCATACGTTGAAGCCAGTGGTAGGCCAGCCGCAGGTTTGGGTTTGGTCTTACAGTACTTTTGACATGCTTCACACTGACTTACAACCTTTTGTAGTAAGCCAATGCATTCTGTGTCTTTGTTTCCAGAACTACTTAAAAGCCTCTGTAGTTTATCAGCAGAAGCATGCCCAAACTGCTTATGAAGTCTGAGGAATAAAGTCTGGCGGTAATGCAACAATTGGATGCCAACCGCCATAAAACAACAACAACAACAACAACAAGTTTCTCTAAAACTTTTGTCTTCTCGCTTGTGTCCATTTTGTCTGTGCTTGTCAGCACTTCTTCCTCAGTAGTTGTTAATATCTGATCAGCATTTACAAAACATTTATCTTCACTGTCGATTATGTTCACACAGTAATGTCCCGAGCTTGTAAAGTCCAGTTTGATGGGTTGATTGAACATCACAGCACTGTCATTTTCCATGTCCAGAACTGTTCCTGCCCTTTTTAGAGATGTCTTGCTCAAAAGCAAGGGGATATTAACAGGGACAACTTCGGTTTCTATATTACACTTTGTGGTGCCAATCTTAGCTGGTATCGTAACCTTTTTGACAGAGTGCACCACTTTTCCATCTCCAAACTTGAAGGGCCTATGACTTTGTGTTTCAGTTTTTATCATAGACTTTATGTTTTTCTTTCCAGACACATTAATGTAGTCGTCAAGCCACTGTTGTCCACACACTGTCCTAGTGCAAGCAGTGTCTATTATAGCGGAGCCAAAACATTCAGTCATGAATATTTCTGCATCTGTTGGCGATTCTTTAGTATACAGTGTAATGTTACACTCTTCCACGTTTGTCTTTTCTTCAATTATTTGAACACTCTCACCTTTGTGTGGACAGTGTTTTGCCCAATGAAACGTACTTTGGCATACAGCACACTTTGACCGCCGTCCGAACTTGTCCAGCGGGTTCGTACCGGGCAGTGGAGTTTTCGCTCTGGAACCCTGTTGCCAGGGCCTGTTTTGACGTCGCTGCTCCGTTGCAAAAACAGATTCTTGACTAATTCCCTCTGTAGTGGCAATCGTTTTCCCGCTAAATATTCTCTTCAAAGCGGACTTCATAGAGGCGAATGTCAAATCCGTGCACGCAGTTAGAGCCAGCTGTCTGTCCGTCGTATCCAAGCACGCGGTGTCCAGCAGTTTAAAAGCCAAAACTGCATCGGGAAGCTCCATGTTGTAATTGCGCATACGCGAATATCGCTGTTCGAAATCAATAATATAGTCCACCATGGACACGTTTCCGCTTTTCATCATCCGGTCAAAGTTCGTGTACGCTTCATAGATCCGATCTTTTTCTTCTTTTAGGAACAAACTATCAAGTTTACCAAAAAGAGTGGCAATTCCCGTGTCTTTGTTTAAATCATCAACCGGAATTTCCATCGCCGTCTCCCGTGCTCTTCCAGATAGCGCCAACGCCACGGCAAGAGCTTGTTTTTTTTTCTCCAAATCAGTAACTCTAATCCACATGCCGACTTCATTCTTCCAGCTTTCATAGGGTTTTCCCTCTTCAAACGATGGCGGGACTCTGTAGTTACTAACCATCCTCTGCTACCAATGTTAGTCCAAATAATAACTCCACTTTGATTTGGTTCATTTATTTCGTGAACACCACGTTCACGTTAGCCAACACTACAACGTCCCCCTCGGTCCCACCCAGACACGTATAACAGGTAAACAGAACAGTATCGCCCCCTAGCTGTCAGGCATGAGAAGTGAAACTTAAGAAACTAACAATCTTTTCCCCATGTCTCCAGACTTTGTGCAGAAGGAAGTCTCAGTTTGCACAGATACAAGAAAATTCCTGCCTCCTCATGAATAGACCCGCTGTGCCAGGCTCCATGCAGATGTGCAGATTGTGGATGGTTTGAAACTGAGTGTCCTTCTTTTTCTTGTCCAAAAACATTGCTGCTTAAAAGTCTGATTGAACTAAACTGGCAGAGCAAATTTTAGGTAATGAATTTATATTAATTGAAACTGCAGTCTGCCGTGTAAGAATGCATGAAACTCAAACCTTAATCCGGATTGCATTGATGTTAGTATACCATTTTTAATTTTTTAATTTAGTTAATTTTTTTGTATTTCTGTTTCTGTAATTTCTTTGTGATTTTAATGCATTTTTCCTGCTGTGAAGCACTTTGAATTGCCTTATATATAAAATGTGCTCTACAAATAAACTTGCCTTGCCTTACCATGTTCTAAAATAAATTGCTCTGAATAAATGTTCTTAAACTATTCATATTATAGAAAAAGGTTGTTCAAATCAATTGTTTCTCCTCTTTTAAAGACCAGTGTTACTCGAGCCAGCTTCCATGTAGGAAGAAGTGAGTTTGTAATTCTTAATAAATGATATATCGGTGTAATCCCTCATTCGTCCAGGCGTGTTCCATAGTAGAAAAAACTTCAGTTGTAGTCATCTGGACTCAGTTAGACTCCAGATGACTACAACTGAAGTTTTTTCTACCAATAAATGATATAGTTCTGCCAGGGGAACATCAGGATATGTGCTGCATATTATATATCATATATTTTCCATACTATCAAGCTCAGCACTGGTACTTCATTTAAATGTTCCAATGATTTGGTATACATCTGATGGTGTAATTATTTTGAATGAAAAGGCGTGTTGAGGTTTGTGATTTTGACATGTTGCAGCTGGATTTGGTGTGGCATTGGCTTGAGAGTGCACTTTTAGGATTTGATAAGATTTCATCTGCATCTGCATTTGTACTAACACATACTAATATGAATCAGAAGAAGCTTTTGAAGCAGAACCACAAATGTAACAAGGAAGACTGTATTCCTTTTTCCCGTCTTATGTCTGTCCTTGTCAGCCAATCACACTGCAAGGTTTTCATCTTAATCAATGTCTTCTCAGATAATTCACATTTCACACCACTTGTTCGATCTTTGTTTTTTATATTCCAAGCCTCCTCCATTGCAGCAAAACACTTTATTGATGTTTCTTTCAAACATTTCATCAAATCCTCGCTGTCGATCTAGTTTTTAGTCTCTTCTGGTTGACTTTGATGGATTCACAAACTCACTTCTTCAGCACACAAGTCACTGGTGAATAGCACACATTAATGGGGCTGCATTCTGTTGACTGATGTTAATACTGAGGAGTTATGTCGTAATGATTGTGATTTCCCAGCGCCCGGCAACACCCTTGGGTCCTGTCGGTGCTCGTCTGTCATGGCTGTGTGAGCACAGAGCACCCTGTCAGCAGGACGGGTGCTCAGGTGTGGGGCAGGGGCCGTCTCTGGAGCGCAGCTCCAACGGGGGAAATCAGCCGCAAACAGCACCCAGAGAGAGAGTTTGAGAGTACACAAGAGGAGGAGTCAGGCAGGAGGATGGGACTGATATGGATTCAGCCTCTGCAAGTGAAATGTTGTAAAGAATGTGAAGTAGACAAATAATTATATATACAGCTTTTTGTTAGTGGTGGTTTACAACTGCACTGGTGCAGAGCTTCTCGCCATTTGGTGGACTTAGGTATGAATTGGGGAGAGTAGAAGGCCTACTGAATGATGAATGATGGACTGTATACAATCAAACTCTGCTGCTGCAGGCAATAAAGGAAGAACTGTTAGATTGTTGTTGGTGTTAGCATTACTGTCCCGTCTCCATTTTGTAGAATCAGCTGGGTCAGCAGTTCTATGATCTCTGGGCAGAGCGACCTTCAAGTGAATAATAGTCTGCTTAACATCATCAACCCGAAACATCAGTTTATCAGACTAATGCAGGCGTAACTTTCACCAAGTCCAGTTTGAGTAAATGTCCACAACATTCTATATTATAAATTTGTATATATATATATATATATATATATACATACACACATAGATATAGATATTATAATAATCATGATTATATTATAACATAAAGAGTATGATAATAGGCCTAGTTATTTTTCATAATTTACTACATTAATGATTGTATGTTTCATTTTGCCACATGCATCAATAGCTCACCTCACTCAGAAATGGCCTCAGCTCTTCTCCAGAGTTCCCCTTTTTCAATTACAACTATATTTACCTGATCTCGCACTTCTCGTTCCATTAAGAGAGCATGAATGCTTCTCTCCACCGACCTCTATTCAAGAATTTAAATGTAAGTTAAGTGACTGGTGTGCAGTATTACGGTCCTCTGCATAAAGCCAGCCAAAGATAGAAGTGTTAAGAACCTGTCAATGGATGTTTCACTATTCACAGCAATCTTTCTCTACAGACCACTTTAAATAAGTCAGATATGTTTGTGTGACTCAACATATTAAGAATGTGTTAAAAAGGACTTGGTGAATGGTTTGTCTGTGTGTTATTTAGGCGGGGAAATAAATATTTTCAGCCTACATTTTCACTGGCCATTTTATCCAAAATCACAACACCGATGTGGCACCGAGCAGTTAGCCGCTCTCTTTAAACACCTACCTGCACATTTCATGATATAAAACCAACAACACCAGAGCACGACACAAACTCAAAATATGCAGTGCAATAAGACGCACAGGTTTGTCCACTTTGACTAAATAGGAGGCAATTCCAGTCAGTTACAAGCATTTATTAACTACTTAATTCACACTTTAACATACTTTGTTAATTATTTCAGATATAAAACAAATGAGTTGACTTTGAATTCATTAGTTGTATTATTGTAGAAAAAGCTTCAGTTGTAGTCATCTGGACTCAGTTTGAAAAAAATATATTTTAATATATAATAATAATAATAATAATAATAATAATTATTATAAAATATATTATTTTTTCAAACTGAGTCCAGATGACTACAACTGAAGCTTTTTCTACTATGGAACACGCCTGGACGAATGAGGGATTACACCGACGTTGTATTATTGTCTTATATTATTGTATAAGTCTCTCCATGGCCTAACACCACAATACATCTCAGACTTGTGTGTGTCTTATGAACCATCTCAGACTCTAA
The DNA here is from genome assembly GCF_026437365.1 of Eucyclogobius newberryi. NCBI lineage: Eukaryota > Metazoa > Chordata > Actinopteri > Gobiiformes > Gobiidae > Eucyclogobius > Eucyclogobius newberryi. Next base: position 4,587,714 of record NW_027315945.1, on the reverse strand, counting down.
GGGCCTCAGGGACCGGCCTCCTGCTGGTGCCAGAGTCAGGACTAAACATGGGCCGGCCTCCTGCTGGTGCCAGAGTCAGGACTAAACATGGACCGGCCTCCTGCTGGTGCCAGAGTCAGGACTAAACATGGGCCGGCCTCCTGCTGGTGCCAGAGTCAGGACTAAACATGGAGCGGCCTCCTGCTGGTGCCAGAGTCAGGACTAAACATGGGCCGGCCTCCTGCTGGTGCCAGAGTCAGGACTAAACATGGACCGGCCTCCTGCTGGTGCCAGAGTCAGGACTAAACATGGACCGGCCTCCTGCTGGTGCCAGAGTCAGGACTAAACATGGACCGGCCTCCTGCTGGTGCCCAGAGTCAGGACTAAACATGGACGGCCTCCTGCTGGTGCCAGAGTCAGGACTAAACATGGACAGGCCTCCTGCTGGTGCCAGAGCCAAGACCAGACACGGGGAATCTGTGTTCCAGGTCTATGGGGCAAAGGTCTGGAATAGCCTCCCCAAAGTTGTGAGACAGGCCCCGCCCCGGCTGTGTTTAAATCTAGCCGCGCCTATGACTGACATAATTTTACCTGGTTTTAAATATTTTAAAATACTAAATTCATTTTATATTTGTTATTTACTCTGACGTACATTGTTTTATATTTTTATAAATTGCATTGTGTTTTTATTTTTTTAATTGTGTTTTAAACATTGTAAAGCAGTTTGAATTGCGGTTTGTATGAATTGTGCTTTATAAATACATTTGATTTGATTTGATTGCACATCCAATATACTGAATAAGCTACATAAAGCAGGCAATGCAGGTGTTTCACTCTGAAAGGCAGCGGCGGGTCATTGGCTCAACCCGAAGCCTGAAAATGAGAAGTTTGGATTCATTCAAAAGTCAAATAGTCGTTCCTAATATAAGCACTTGTGGCATAACCGGCTACGACACTTCAGACACGAGCTTCAAAAGATACGGTGGCCACCAAAGCACCGGACGACAAGCGCCATGAAGCACACACACACACACACACACACTTTTCTGGTGGAGAATGTGTCTGTAGTATAGTAAGTGTATTTATATATAGTACGTGTATGTATATATAGTAAGTGTATGTATATAGTACGTGTATGTATATATAGTAAGTGTATGTATATAGTAAGTGTATGTACATAGTGTGTCCTTCAAATTGGCTAATATTTTAAACTTTATTTAATTGTTTGATGCTATTCATAACCGGAACAAAAACTGACAACAGACTCTGACACAAGACAATTTATCACAATTGACTTTGTTTTCTTTAATGTTAATGACTTTTTTTATCACAATAAGACACAAATTACACTCTGAACTATTTGAATTTAAGGCTTCAAGCTTCTGTTTAATGTATGAATAACATGTAACAAGTATTTCAATCTTTCTTTAACAGCAAAACAATTATAAATAGATTAGATTACTTTGGTTTTGATATAGTCGTGGTTATCGATGCCATTACAGCTCATACACTTTGCAAGACTAATGTTTTTCACCCTACTACTTCACTGAACAAAGTGTCTTGCTAAAGGGTTAAACAATTACTCAAACACGCTGCCTCCTGCTGTCACTCTGGTCCCGGGAATAAAGTGGCTCCGCTAACTGTCATCTGTGTAAGCTAACACTGCACACATCTCTATTAGAACCAGCATGAAACGCCAGAAAAAAGAGCACGACAAAACGGAGCCCAAGAGAAAGAACAGACAGCGTCCAAATCAGAGGCGATAGCTGGCCGTTTGAACTCGCTAATTGCTTGGCCACTCCAATCGGCAACACACGGCAACACAAGTGTTTATCCAGAAACCAAACCGGCGCCGCTTCCCCCGACAACAGAGAGCCAAGCGCAACTTCACAAGGTTTTAACGCCTGAAGAGAAGAGCGCGGACACGAAATTATCAGGGGTAAACAGCAGGGTGTGAAGAAAGAGCTAGCTACACAGGCTAATTCTGACACGGAAACCTAGCCAAGTTTACACAGGCGTCTATACCCTGGGCTACACTGATACTCCGGCGCGAGCTGCGTGTAGGCTAGCCCGACCGAGACGCGCTTTCATTTGGGATTGAAAGCATTAAGCCGACAGTGGCGCATGCATTTTGTTGTGTCTGTGCGTGGAGAATGTACATATTTTAAATAGGACGAGCTCTATTCTGGAGCCAGCGCGGAAAATGGGCAATGTTGAAACGCTATATGACAGACAAAAGCCCGTGGAGGAATATCAATGGGAAGTGTACAGCGGTTTTATTGGTGTTTCATCATTGTGGCTTGTGGAGATCAGAGGAGAACAAACATACCAGGAATCAATGTTCTTTTTTTTTATTGTTTTGAGGAATTTTGCGAAAAGTTTAGGCTGGAGTTTAGGAGATGATTTAAGGCGAGATGCTGCAGGTGGAAAGAAAACAAACCTTCAATTTAGAGAAATCTGTTTGAGACTTCTTCTGCAGTTTACTTACATGTGAGACAGAGGTGTCCAAACTTTCTACACAGAGGGCCGCATTTTGAAACTCATACGGAGCAGAGGGCCACAAACAACCCGAAAATGTCCAATGACAAAGTGAATCAGTTGAAATTTTACATTAGACATTGTTTCGATGCCTCCACCTTCAATAAGACTTAGGACATTATTATTAGAGATAATAATATAATAATAACTGAGATAATAATAACTGATAATAATAATAACTGAGAGATAATAATAACTGGAGAGCAGCTTCAGTGAGAGACTGATCCACCCTCGATGTGTGAAGGAAAGGTTCCGTAGGTCTTTCCTTCCTGCTGCTGTCAGACTTTATAACAAAAACTGTTAGTACTGAACACTCGCAATACTGACCTAACCTAATACTGATGTGCAATTCTGTCAAATGTGCAATTGCTGTTGGAATTCATGTGCAATTCATGTGCAATTACTGTGAAATTCATGTGCAATCCATGTGCTGTCGTGACACATATTCATGTGCAATTACTGTCGGGATCACATGCAATGGTATTTATGTATTTATTTATTTGTCTATGGGAGTTTTTATTTATTTATAGGAGATCTTCTACTGAAAGTGTTTTTCAGACTTCCTATAAGTGATCTGTTCTTCTGTATCTACCTCTGTATCTACCTGCGTTGCACCAATGAAATTTCCCCATGTGGGACAATAAAGGAATATCTTATCTTATCTTATCTTATGAATCAAATACATTCTCCAGTTTTGAGGACATAAACTGTGACAATGGAGACAAGCTGGTCGACCTCCCAACAAAATGATGGCATCTTTATCTTCTGTCACTGTCACTGTCAAAGAAATGTAAACACATTTGACTTTTGGTGTTAACCTCTCGGTATGATCCAGCCTCTGAAGTTATAATTGTGCTGCATACGTGTTTGTAACACAGCCAATACACTTAAAAGGCATGTTTGAATCTTTGTTTGAAGCCAAAAGACTCAATAATGATTTATATTTCACTCAGATTTCTCTATCTATACCAGACTCTTTTGATTCCCATTCCCAGCCAGCTGTTTGATGGAATAAATCAATATATCAAGATTTGTGTGGCAAGGAAAAAACTTGTATCCGGTTCCAAACTCTACATTTATCAAAAGAAAAAGGAGGCGGGGTTTACCTTGTCTTTACGTGACTTTATTTCAGCTCAAATCAGAGCGTTGCTAGTGTGACCCAGAATATGAAGCTCAATCGAAAAATATTGAGAGTTATGTTGTGCCAGAGGTTCCTGTGCAGGCCGCACTGGCAAATGACACATGGATGGGTCAAGTAGAGAAAGATAAGAATGATAATGATATAATCTTAAGCTTGATGACTTTACACTAAACAGCACGGATCTGACATTTACTGGATAACAGATTTTTTTTTTTTTACCAGATTGTAAAATAATATCACATGAAAAAATATGATATGTTGAAGAAATCTTTTGGCTTGGAGATTTTTTTTAAAATAGATATTTACAAATAAGGAGTTATTATAACCAAGAAATTAAACAAAGCAATGATCATTTTAACCCTTTGATTGAAATCTTTCTTAAGGCTTAGAAATCAGAACTTTCGAGGGGAATAATATCTAAATGATATAATGCATTAATAATCTGGCCAGCCATTCGATTAAATATATTGATAACAAATGGGAAAGAGAAGGCCAAATAAAAATACATTAAGACATTAAGAATACATTGAAATAGTGATACTTTGTTTTACTCTCTGGTTTTGTTCTATGTTCTGTATCCTGTAGGTTTAACATTTAAACCATTTGTAATCATTAAATATTACTCTACGTTCACAGTGCAGGTCAAATCAGATTTTTTTGCCCATGTGAAAAGCACAATTCAGATTTGTTTTAATTTCGACCCAGGCCACTTTTGTGTGTAAAAATAAATCCGTCTTCAGTCTGAACGCTCAGGTCTCGTTCATCTGACCTCAACGTCGTCAATAAGCAACATTTCCAGGATCAATTCAGTCGAAAATAGGAGGAGAGGGTTTGTACCGTAATCGGGCGTTTGAGATTGAGAAGGATTTGGCGGAGCGAGGAATTAAGAGCTCCTGGCTGCAATTCCAGCGGAAATAAAAATACAAACCTTCATGCTAAATTTAAAGACACTAAGGACATCAACAAAAGAGTAAATTTTTCTTTTTTGCACTTGCAGAAGCTGCATTCCGTTTTGTATTGTGAAGGACCACATAAAAAGCATAGTTTCTAGCTCTCATAAACACGTTGGCACATTATTAATATCCACATTCATTCATTTGAGGCCGCTTTCGATGCAAGAAATGTGTGTGAGAAAGTCCTGTTTTTACAATATACTCTTTTGGAGAAATGTTCTGAAATGAGAGCAAATCTTCTGGAAGGATTTACGTGAGTGTAAGATAAGTGTCCCTATTCGCTGAATCCTCATTTTGATAAATCTCACTTCAAAATGTTTGAGCTCCATCACTCTCTGACTCGATCTGCTCTGCAGTGATGTGTTAAGGTAAAGTTCACCTGAAGTGCTTACATCTGAGTTCTGGAGCAGACCTGACATTACCTGGCCCCGCGGCAGTCGTTTTTGAAGCAAAACGCAGCAGCAGCACGACGAGCTAATATCCCGCCCACACAGGAGGCATCGTATAGACACGTATGCGCCCGCTAAAGCAGCTCAAGCACTTCCACCACAACACAGACTTCAAAGTGCACAGTGAAACTTTTCTCTACCACCAGAGTTCTTCATGTCTTCATTTCTTCAATGTTCCACTTTATAGAATTAAATGTATATTTGTGGATGTGTAAAAAAATGGTCAATTACTGTTTTACTGCGAAAAGAAAAAACACCTTGAAAAACACGTTGTCTTACTGCGAGTGTCATATATAAGTGTAAGGCACAGATGTTTTTTGTTCTGGTCATTTCAATGTGAAGCTGTTTTTATAGATCACAAATGTAACATGAAAAGTCTCGTTTGTAAAATGTATATACATATGTAAATTGTCTCCATGGAAGTGTCATGTCGTACTTATCCATTTTTGAAGTTTATAATTTGACTTCCTTGGATTGTAAATCATTACATCACACTGGGAAATCCCCTGACTGTTACCTAGCAACCAAGTTTGTCTTTGTTTTTCAGTGCACTCAAAAGGGCTCTGTTTAGTAAAAAAATATTAAGTACTGGGGCTTTTAATTTTATTTCCCTGTGATAGTATTTATGATTAATCTGTGTGTGTGTGTGTGTGTGTGTGTGTCTGTGTGTGTGTGTGTGTGTGTGTGCATGTGTGTGTGTGTGTGTGTGGGAGTTTGTGTGTGGTGTGTGTGTGTGTGTGTGTATGTGTGTGTGGGAGTGTGTGTGTGAGTGTGTGTGTGTGTGTGTGTGTGTGTGTATGTGTGTGTGTATGTGTGTGTGTGTGTGTGTATGTGTGTGTATGTGTGTGTGTGTGTGTGTATGTGTGTGTGTGTGTGTGTGTATGTGTGTGTGTGGTGTGTGTGTGTGGGAGTGTGTGTGTGTGTGTGTGTGTGTGTGTGGGAGTGTGTGTGTGTGTGTGTATGTGTGTGTGTGTGTGTGGGAGTGTGTGTGTGGTGTGTGTGTGTATGTGTGTGGGAGTGTGTGTGTGGTGTGTGTGTGTATGTGTGTGTGTGGGAGTGTGTGTGTGGTGTGTGTGTGTATGTGTGTGTGTGGGAGTGTGTGTGTGTGTGTGTATGTGTGTGTGTGTGTGTGTGTGGGAGTGTGTGTGTGGTATGTGTGTGTGTATGTGTGTGGGAGTGTGTGTGTGGTGTGTGTGTGTATGTGTGTGTGTGGGAGTGTGTGTGTGGTGTGTGTGTGTATGTGTGTGTGTGGGAGTGTGTGTGTGTGTATGTGTGTGCATGTGAGTGTGTGTGTGTGTGTGTGGTGTGTGTGTGTATGTGTGTGGGAGTGTGTGTGTGGTGTGTGTGTGTATGTGTGTGTGTGGGAGTGTGTGTGTGGTGTGTGTGTGTGTGTGTATGTGTGTGTGTGTGTGGACCACCTCAAGTGAATAAAGCAATGTATACACAACTAAAATACTAAATGAAAAAAGAAAGACTCTAGAGAGCTCCAACATACATACACTTTATTAATCTTTAATATCTCTTCCCCCCCTAACCCCTCCTCCAGTGATCACCCCCTGCCCCTCCCCCCTACCACCTACAGCTAGCATACATCACAACACACATGCTAAACACCCCGCACTACACAAACAAGCTTTATTACCACTGCAGGCGGCTCATGCTATTTATAACACTCCCAGCTGACAAAAAGGTGAAGAACTCAGGCCAAGTAGTAATGCAGTACACAGTAGTAGAAGTAGACGTAGTATTAGTAGCGTTAGTAGTGCTGGTAGTGTTAGAAGTGGTAGTAGTTCTTGGTCCACGTTGTCTTTGGAGCGTCCTTTGGCAGTAGCGTAAAAGCAATCACACTCAGACATCATCAACACAATCTTTATACTGTGAGATTTGCACATTGATACAGCCTTACACAAAGGTGACACAGGTGTACAGAGGCAAATAGACAGGCCAATAGGTCACCCTTGAAAAATATATTTGATTCTCTTTTTTTTTTCTTATCTTAACTGGTTAAATAAATGTTAATACAATAAAATATAAGTGTAATCATAGTAGTTGCAGTAGTAATTACGTCATAAGGCGCTGGTACAGCTGGCAGCCCGGTGTAAACGCTCTCTCTTCTTTCTCACACTTATTGTGCTTTATCTCCTATATTTTGTAAATATAGTTAGTATATTTTTTCTATTTTACTGTACGATAGGGACACGCGCTGGAATAGTTTTTTAATTCAACTGTTTTTGACTTTTTTCGGCTGGATTTGAGCGTTTTTCGTTGCGTTCGTCGTGTTGTTGTGACGTGAGCTAGCTCCGAGCGAGCCCACCAGCCCCCCCCCCCCGCGCCCTCCGGCCGCGCTAAAGTACGGCGTGTCGTCGGTACACGTTTATATACACGTTTATATGAAAGAGGAACTTCACGAACGATCGGGACACGCACTGGAATCGCTTTAAATTAACTTGTTTTGACTTTATTCGGCTGGATTGAGTGTTTTCGTCGTGTCGTTGCGATGTGTCTTGGCTCTGAGTCCCCCGGCCCCGCCCCCCGGCTCCGGCCCCGCCCCCCGGCTCCGGCCCCGCCCCCCGGCCCCCCGGCTCCGGCCCCGCCCCCCGGCTCCGGCCCCGCCCCCCGGCCGGTGCCGTACCGCGTTTCCACAAAGGAGGAACTCATGAAACTGCGGAGAACAGTCGTCTTACCCGGAGATCGTCACGTTATCCCGGCGCAATACTGACCTAACCTAATACTGATGTGCAATTCTGTCGTATGTGCAATTACTGTGAAATTCATGTGCAATCCATGTGCTGTCGTGACACATATTCATGCGCAATTACTGTCGGGATCACATGCAATGGTATTTATTTATTTATTTGTCTGTGGGAGTTTTTATTTATTTGTAGGAGATCTTCTACTGAAAGTGTTTTTCAGACTTCCTATAAGTGATCTGTTCTTCTGGATCTACCTCTGTATCTACCTGCGTTGCACCAATGAAATTTCCCCATGTGGGACAATAAAGGAATATCTTATCTTATCTTATCTAGTAGTCCTGGGATTGAACCGCTGGTAGCAGTGTTTGTAGTAACATTAGAAGTAATGCATGTAGGAAGGGAATTTATTTTATTATTTATCTTTCCTACAACTGAGGACATTCTGTAATATTTCTAGGATTTGGGAAAATAAATACAATTGCCTGATTCAGTGGACGATGCTGTCCATGGTGCTGACCCACTATGTTTCTAGGCTCAGCCTCAACTAACGGGATAACAACTGAAACAAAGTCCTCTGCAGTCAAATTCAAAGATTTGAACTTTATTTGATTAAATACAAAGCAGATCCTAAACTTACAGCAGTGATTTAATGTGTCATTTGATTTCAATTAAATTTATTGTTGAAACTCCCAAAATCACAACAGCAGTTGCCTCGGAGGGCGACAGTGAAAAATGGATTAAACAATGTTCATAGGGACTTTTCAATGTCCCAGGGTCCCCTGTCCTTAGACAAATGCCCCAGGGTCCTCTGTCCTTAGACAAATGTCCCAGGGTCCTCTGTCCTTAGACAAATGCCCCAGAGTCCTCTGTCCTTAGACAAATGTCCCAGGGTCCTCTGTCCTTAGACAAATGTCCCAGGGTCCTCTGTCCTTAGACAAATGTCCCAGGGTCCTCTGTCCTTAGACAAATGTCCCAGGGTCCTCTGTCCTTAGACAAATGTCCCAGGGTCCCCTGTCCTTAGACAAATGTCCCAGGGTCCTCTGTCCTTAGACAAATGTCCCAGGGTCCTCTGTCCCTAGACAAATGTCCCAGGGTCCTCTGTCCTTAGACAAATGTCCCAGGGTCCTCTGTCCTTAGACAAATGTCCCAGGGTCCTCTGTCCTTAGACAAATGTCCCAGGGTCCTCTGTCCTTAGACAAATGTCCCAGGGTCCTCTGTCCTTAGACAAATGTCCCAGGGTCCCCTGTCCTTAGACAAATGCCCCAGGGTCCTCTGTCCTTAGACAAATGTCCCAGGGTCCTCTGTCCTTAGACAAATGTCCCAGGGTCCCCTGTCCTTAGACAAATGTCCCAGGGTCCTCTGTCCTTAGACAAATGTCCCAGAGTCCCCTGTCCTTAGACAAATGTCCCAGGGTCCTCTGTCCTTAGACCCTCCTTCTCGGCCTGGAAAAACTACCAAACCTCCTTGGGAAAAAAAAGAAACCTGGAGGAGTTCCACATGAAGGAGAGATCTGACTCCTTCAGACGGACAGGAGGAGGTGAGAGAGACAGTGGAGCTGGATCCACTCAGGAGGAGAACCAGTTCTTCAGGAGGAGAACCAGTTCTTCAGGAGGAGAACCAGTGCTTCAGGAGGAGAACCAGTTCTTCAGGAGGAGAACCAGTGCTTCAGGAGGAGAACCAGTTCTTCGGGAGGACAACCAGATCTTCCAGGCAGATGAAGAACCGTCCATATGGAATAGAGACCGCTTCTCCAGGGACTGGACTGCCGAGGACAGTGCTCAAGCTGCCATACTTCCCCCATAGTTACTCTGAGGGCAGCGTTCTTGCATTCTTGAGTCCACTCTTTCATTTTGTCATAATTTGAGCTTGATTGAAAAGCCGTCAAAAAAGTGAAAATATGATGGAAATAATGTGCTTAATTTGAGTTGATTTGACTAAGTTAAGGCACAAAGCTCATATGACTTGTTTCAATATGTTTCTGACTCATTTTGATTCATATCGGACACGGGATGATGGGACATTGCCAAGTCCCGACTTGTTTAGTCTGTTTTTCACTGTCGCCCTCCGAGGAAACTGCTGTTGATTTTGGGTGTTACAAAAATAAATTGGATTGAATTGAATATAGCTTGGGTGATTTATTAGCTCGAGGAAAATAGAACTTAATACTTGAAAGTAAATGAATGAATTGTAAAGTAAAGATAATTCTATATGAGATTTGGTTGCTAAACACCTGCTGTTCTGCCATTTCCATTTGTATTTTTAGCAACTATCACAGACAGAATAATAATTCTATTCTAATTTTAATAAGATTATATTTAAGAAGCACACATTAAGGACCCCGTCTCTTTTTTAACAATGCCATTTTATTGGTTTTGGGCCTCTAAAAAATGTACTTGGTATTATCGTTTCATTCAAATTTTGCGAATTCAAATTAGCTTTCTAGTTTTTATTACTATTCATAGCGCATTATAAACTGTAATAGGTTAAACTACAAATAACTTTTATCTATTAAAAAAAAAAAAAAAAAAAAAAATTATGGAATATTTTAATGGGACATTTTAGTTTATTTGTAACAGAAGTGGAAGGGTTTTATAGGTGCATAACATAATTTAATGGTCCTAAAAAGACACTACAGCAGTAAAATAATGTTTAGGCAGATTTTTTAGGCAGGTCACAAAGGGTTAAGGTTTGTATAAAAAAATGCTAATGTTCTTTCTTAATTTCATTCTTCTTCTTTACAGTGCCAAATATGACAATATGATCGTGTCTATTTATTCTATTTAAACAGTTTTCTTTGAGCCTGGACTCGTGGCCCGGTGCTGTGCGGCAGGTGCACCCTGCGGCCTGTAGGGGGTGCTGTCAGTCTGCACTCTCCTCTGTCGCACTCACTGTGGAATCACCAGCTTTTTTAAATTCACTCTTTTAATGTCATTTATGCGACTTTTCCAAACAAACTTTTTACACATAAATTACGGACAAATGTGCTTCATTTAAGTCCCGATGAGACTTCCTGCCTCAAACATGTATACATTTTATAGAAGAACATTATTCTTTGTAAAGCAAAGTCTGACCATTGAAGCACTACGAATTTAAATGCGGTGAGTTAAATTGACTTTACTAACTTGTGGACTCATTTGAAATTTGTGTGTGTGATTTCATCCGAAAATTAAAATGTTGAATTGAAGTTCATTTTTAGTATTGTAATAATTATGGTGAACAAAAACATTTGAAAAGATCTTCATGGCCGCATATACAAAACTATGTGATATTTGGAGGGATAGAAGACAAAACATAGAACTAAACATTAAACTAAATTAAATATTAAAACATTAAAATAATAATAATACAAATACTCTGCGTGTTGTGGATTTTTATCCGAGGCTAGAACTTTATCAAATCCGTCTCATAATAATTACAAAACTAACTGATTATTAAATATAAGCTATAATTTTCACACAAAATATAACATGTAATAATAAACATTTGGCTATAAATAATGAATAATTTATTCGTGCAATATTGTTACATGTAATAATTAACATACATGTTCTAATTACAGCAACATTTTACAGTAATAATCCGGATCATTGCCGGATCACAGTCCCTCAGTTTCTAGATAGTTCTTCCTGGGTTAAATAAATAAATAGATAATTATTTAAATAAATAAACATACAGAAATCCTTGACATACTTTGAATTAATGAGGGTAAAATACATATGAAATCGTATTCATCCTGGAACACAAAGAACAGGATTACAGACTTTTGAACATCGAGGCATAAATAGTTTTCCGTCTTGGTCTGAATCTGCCGAGAATCAGTCCCGGTTTAGATCCGGTTTTGTTCTGGTTTAGACCTGGTTTAGTCCTGGTTTAGTCCTGGTTTAGTCTTGGTTTAGACCTGGTTTGTTCCTGGTTTAGACCTGATTTAGTCCGGGTTTAGTCCTGGTTTAGTCCTGGTTTAGTCCTGGTGTAGTCCTGGTTTAGTCCTGGTTTACTCTATGAATCTTTGCAGGAGAAGTTCAGGACAAATGAATTTGTTTTTGGGATCAGAAAGTCTCCAAAACTACAACACAAAGTGAACAATGAGACGGGGTTTAGCAGCCGTTTGATGCAGTCGCACCTGAAGACGACTGCAACCCGAAAATGAATTATATTTCAAAGATTTTTTACATCATTTTTATTAATTTACACTTTTACTTTGCAGTTATGGTTTATTTCCTAAACCAAAAATATTAAATTAATGCCCATTTTCTTTCATTAATCCGTTTAGAGTGTGTTCTGTGTTTATTAATCATGGACAAAAAACAAGCTAATCATTAACACGTATTTAATAATCATTTACTGGGATTATGGTAACTTCATGTTAATGGTTGTTGTTGTTTTTGTTAATAGTTAGTTATTGATTAATAAACATCAATAAATACTTTAGTAATGCCTTGTAAATTATAAATAAATAATATAATTAGTAACGATTAAACATGTGACAATGATTAGTTTATTTAGTCGACTATTAGTTAATGATTAATACACATTTCTAAATTCTTTGTTTATCTTATTATTAAGTTTTACCAATTCAAATTGATGATTTTAGTTAAGAAATCTATATTGTTGTCAATTAAAAACACATCATATTTTCTTTACCTTGAACTTGAGCATGACATACATTGTTGTGTAACTTTTAATTAGAGATAATAAAAGTCACGCTCAAAAGCAGTGTGACACTTCCTCTCACAATGTGTCAAAAACATTCTTAATTAATATTTACATTAATCATTCTTTTGCACATTACAATTTCAAACATAAGAATGAACATTTGAAAGTTCTCGGTCGCAGCCTCTTCCTCCACACTCACACTTCTCCTGACTTACTTATTCCGAGTGTGCCTCATGAATTATTGAGCAGAACACAATCCCCCTTGTTGATTTAAATATACATATGTAAAAAAAATCATTTATTCTAAGAGGCTCTATAAATCAAACGTATTGGCGGATAAGTGAGGTTACTGCGCCACCAGGCCAGCTGCTGGTAATAATGTAATGACGTTTTACAGGCACATAAAGACGGCAAACAGATGTGGCATTAAGGATTATAAAGTTGGTAAAACTTTTAACAAGTGCTCTGTATTTGGTGGTACATGCACTGCAGCCGTGGAAAAAAAAAAAAAAAAAATACACATCCTTCATTTGTGGAGCTATCAATCACAGCCTCACTCCCCCGGGAGCCTCACATGCATATTTATCACCCCTCTCCGCAGAACAGACTCGTCATGTACCACCTCTCCAGGACTCCTCCCCCTGTTGAACAGCCTTTCCAAGACTCCTCCCTCTAAAGCCGTGTGTCCATCATGTAAGATTTATGGATGTCACAAACATGAGGAATTTGTAGTTGTGAGACAGCTCAGAGCCACACTGAGCTCCAGGCTCCAGGCTCCAGGCTCCAGGCTCCAGGCTCCAGGCTCCAGGCTCCAGGCTCCAGGCTCCAGGCTCCAGGCTCCAGGCTCCAGGCTGCAGGCTCCAGGCTCCAGGCTCCAGGCTCCAGGCTCCAGGCTCCAGGCTCCAGGCTCCAGGCTCCAGGCTCCAGGCTCCAGGCTCCAGGCTCCAGGCTCCAGGCTCCAGGCTCCAGGCTCCAGGCTCCAGGCTCCAGGCTCCAGGCTCCGGGGGGGAACTGGTTAGCTGCTAGTGGTAGCGCTACATGCTAGTGGGCTTTTGGCATTTGTAAAAGTTACTGAATCAAACCGTGAAGTGGAGATTACAACTCAGTTCACATGTTTGTGTTTACACTGGTCACATGTTTGTGTTTACACTGGTCACATGTTTGTGTTTACACTGGTCACATGTTTGTGTTTACACTGGTCACATGTTTGTGTTTATATGATCAATGTTTTTGAGGCAGAATATTTTCCTGACGATGGAAGATGTTTTGTCGAGTGTGTTTTTCACGTTTACTGGAGGAGAACGATGTCTGAGATGGAGCCAAACAAACATGGAGGCCAGCTCAGAGTTCCTTTGTTGTTTATTATTATTTATATCATAATTACTGGGCTGTTATCAACACGAAACAAAAACTGACACAAAGCTTGACTTCTCTAAGACAGATGAAGGACACTTTTTCACTTTAGTCACAGAATATTGTGATATGATTCAATCGATCAAACTTTAAAGGAGCTAATTGCCACTTAATATCAAGGGTAATATCTGGGGATTTTCTATTTGTGGATCACTTTCAAAAAGAGTAATATTTGCTCAATGATATTCAAAGTCTCCATTTGCAAAAACAGATGTGGCATTTTTTTTTAAATGATCACAATTGACTTTGTCCAGTGTTTTCTCAAACCAAATCTATTTAAGTGTTATACAAATATTATTCCGTCCCTTAATATTAGACAATGACATAAGTAGATCATCATTTTACTTGTAAATCACATGTTTGATCTAAAATAACTTCCTGTTTGTTCTTCATAGTGACATTTCACTGTAACGAGCAGTTACAAATCTTTAACATGTTTAAAAAAGTGTCTTTGGAGATTTAATCTTTCAAATGATTGCAACTAAGCACAGAACTGTGGGCGGGGATAAGGGGTAGGTGAAAACAGGACTTTTCTGAGCACTCAATTACACAAAAATACCACTTTGAGTAAACTAAGGATGAGGAAACACTGTTGTAACCAGGTTCATTCAAGTGGATTTGCATCACACTCCCTTTAATAAAACAACTTTGTGACATATTTTCTTATTGGAGGAAAAGAATATTCCAGAATGACAAGGCTTTATCGTCACTGTATAAAAATGGATTGATTGAAGTGCACAGCGGGTTGAACACATTCATTCACACACAACACATTATTAAACACGGCCAGAGCTTGAGTTGATCCTTTTAATAAATCCCTCTGAGCGAAGACGCCGTTTGAGTCGTGCGCCCCGGAGTCGACGAGGCGGCGGCCCCGGCTCTTATCCTCCATTTACACCATTTACATTTCTCTCTCTTGTTCTTACATTATTGCTTTTCCTCCCGCCATCTTTGAACCCAATCTCTCGCCGACTCTCTCCTTTTTGTCCTCTCTCCTCGTCCTCTCGCTCTTCGTCGTGCCTGAAGCGCAGACTCCCCCGGCGCCGAGGGGAGACACGGCGCTCCACTCCAGGCACTGACTTAATTGATTAGAAAAAAACCTCAAATGTGGATTATTACGGAGAAACATGCAGCAGAAATAATCACCTTTCAAAATGTGGGCTGGAGGGTTGCACAGTGTTAAACTTTGATGTATTTATATATATTATTTTTGCGTGCAACTCGTTAAATAGTCTTTGTTCATGCTTTAGTAAGGCTAATTAAGGTGTATCTTTTTTAAAGTGTTACAGCGCGTGTATTGAAGGTGAGATCATTTTGGTCAATTCTTTGCCATTTTTTGGGCAGTTTTCCCTCTAACTTTTCACACTGTCCAGTCTGCACCTGAACCTGTTCTATTAATTACTTTAATCAATGTTTTCACCCACAGAGACATAAAGGAGCTACTACAAACCAAACTTTACATTATTGGACTCAAGAAGAAAAATTTGTTCATATCCAACTCCAAGTCTGATTTATTCACGTTTTCGGTCCAAAAAAATTTGCTAAATTGGAACGTTTATGCCAATTTTCAGTCAAATCTAGTTTTACTCAAAAAACATCCAAAAAACCCCGGTATTTAACATTTAAACTCGGCTCTATCTATTATTCAGGTTTTTATGTCCCAACTATGTGTACTTTTGGTCACTTTTACAGATAAAACTGCTTATTTTTGTATGAAAACATGACATGGTTAAAACATTGTATTTTATTCTTACATTTCTGTGAGAAAAAATACAATTTCAATATGTCAATTTGAAAAGAAGCTAAATTTAAGGTTGTTTCCCCATCCCCTGCAGTACCTTAACCAGCCACAGGACACTTTTGTAATAACTCACCCTTATGAACAAAGACTTCATTCATAATGTACTTTACTAAGAATGTTTTAAAACTACTTTGTTAATACATTAACCCTAAAAATATATCTCTATTATGAATTATGTGTTTGTTCATGCTTCCTTAAGATTAGATTGTGTTTTTTTACATATATATAGGGTAAATTAAATCATTTTCTTATTAAAAAAATATGTTTTCCAATTCAAAGCAAATAATATCGGCCGCTAAAGCTGCAAGAAACGTCGCAATCGAGTCAGAATCACACTTTGAACAGTCGCAATTAATTGAAGACCTCCGCAAACAACAGTATTTCCTTCTCATTGTGTAAAAGCTGTTCATAGGTTTGGACTCAGATTTCAGTCTCAAATGTCAACGCTCCTGGACGTGTTTAAAATGTGCACTCACTCCAACTTTTCTGATATAAAGCGCAAATCTAATCTAAGCGCAATCACAATGTGTGTCAGAGAAATTGCAATCAGATATTTTGCCAAAATTGTTTGCCCTATCTGCCAATTTAGTGTTTAGTTTTGAGACTGTATTAGCTGGAAACTACAAAAGAGGAAGGAAGGAAAGGAAGGAAGGAAAGGAAGGAAAGGAAGGAAGGAAAGAAAGGAAGGAAAGGAGGTTATTTTGTAAAGTATTTATAATAAGCACTAGTTTTTTTTCCCATAAGCACTTAATAAGACATTTACGAGTATTTATTGAAAGCAGTTTATTAAGCAGCTCATTAACACTCTTACAAACATGTTTTTTTGTTAATAACATATTCATATTTATCTACAAATGCTACTAATTGTATAAGTGCTTATAAATGAATAACTCATGCTTTATTATTTTAATTATTTAACATTTTAATGAATGCCCTATAAACAGTTTACTATTGTAAAGCATCACCAAACAAAGAAAAGAAGAAAGAAAGAGAGAAAAAAAAGAATTCAAACAGTTTCAACTT
Source organism: Eucyclogobius newberryi (assembly GCF_026437365.1). Lineage (NCBI taxonomy): Eukaryota > Metazoa > Chordata > Actinopteri > Gobiiformes > Gobiidae > Eucyclogobius > Eucyclogobius newberryi. Next base: position 4,571,071 of record NW_027315945.1, on the reverse strand, counting down.
TTTCTTTTTCTGCCGCGATGACAAAACTTGTGGTGTATTTTTGCGCTGGTTTGTCACAAACCAGCGCGGTTTGTGGAGTGGAGGCGCCACATTACATTTGCCTCTTTCATGTCCTTTCTCCGCTCTCCAGCGCTTCGACACGAGACACCTGCCTGTGCCACGCCCGCCTGTGCCACGCCCGCACTCACTCCTCTGGGGGAGGGGCACCGGGGGGAGGAGACACTGAGAGGGAGGAGGGAACACTGAGAGGGAGGAGGGAACACTGAGAGGGAGGAGGGAACACTGAGAGGGAAATAAAAAAAAAAAAAAAAAAAAAATTGCTGCCGTTTACGCAGATAAAAGTCCGAATTGCATCAAATTTGAATCCGTTGTTAAGCCCTTTGCCCTAAACCTACTTACCTACCTAAAGTGAAACAATTCAATTACAGAGTGAAATAAAATTTTATATGGAGAGTAAATTATTTAGTTTTTCAAACTGTTCAAAGTAAATGAGACCCACGCCATATTTGTTTCGGCGTAGCCATTGCGACGACAGAAACCTCCCATGTTATTCCAATGGGGAAATCGCCAAATCTCCGAAATGTGAACAACTTTATACTTTTACAAACTCCTCCTGGGGCGTCGCCCTGGGGCGTCGCCCGACTCATCTTCAGGAGTCGACCATCAAAAGTCATCCACATTTGTATTCTAAGAGTCACGGTCTCTGGCCCTGACTCTTTATATGTGAGGCAAAGGGGATTCAACTGTAGGTGAAATAAAGGAAAATTGCCTTTTGCGTTGTCGGGGGGCGTGGCGGCAGGGGCGGCGGCGGCGTGGCGGCGGGGGTGTGGCGGCGGGGGCGTGGCGGCGGGGGTGTGGCGGCGGGGGCGTGGCGAGGGCAGATCACCAAAGAAAAGGGTCTTGAAACTATATTTAAAATTTAAACAAATTCCATGCATTACACTTCTTGTTGTGCTCAGTTACTTTGTTATTTATTAATGCAATTGTCACTGTTTTAAGTGTGTTTCAGATGTGTTTTCATAGACACACAGTCCAATAATTATAAGATACATTGTAGAAATATACAGTTCTAAAATAAATCAAAGAATGGGCAAAATCATTTAAAAAGAGAGAGTTTGAAAGCTGAGTTCGGACCCTCATGAGTTCGGACCCTCATGAGTTCGGACCCTCCTGAGTTCGGACCCTCCTGAGTTCGGACCCTCATGAGTTCGGACCCTCCTGAGTTCGGACCCTCCTGAGTTCGGATCCTCATGAGTTCGGACCCTCATGAGTTCGGACCCTCCTGAGTTCGGACCCTCCTGAGTTCGGACCCTCATGAGTTCGGACCCTCATGAGTTCGGACCCTCCTGAGTTCGGACCCTCCTGAGTTCGGACCCTCATGAGTTCGGACCCTCATGAGTTCGGACCCTCATGAGTTCGGACCCTCCTGAGTTCGGACCCTCCTGAGTTCGGACCCTCATGAGTTCGGACCCTCCTGAGTTCGGACCCTCCTGAGTTCGGACCCTCATGAGTTCGGACCCTCCTGAGTTCGGACCCTCCTGAGTTCGGACCCTCATGAGTTCGGACCCTCCTGAGTTCGGACCCTCCTGAGTTCGGACCCTCCTGAGTTCGGACCCTCCTGAGTTCGGACCCTCTGTGCAGTTTGGAGCGTGTCAGCCGAGGACTGAGGATTGGATTCAATTAAAACACAGAGAGTTACAGTCGTCCAAATGGGCGGTGATCAGTTCATGCACAACTTTTTCAAACTGATTTGTGGAAGTAGTTTTATCATTTGACCAAGAAGCTTTAAGTGAAAGAAGCTGTATTTAAGGACTGCATTTATCTGCTTTTCAAGTTCAAACGAACTGTCAATAAAAACACCAAGACTTTTAGCAGCCTTGAAGAGTCTTTTGGACTTCTTGTAACCTGATGTGTATTTTAGTGTGGGCTGCACACGGCACACTATGGGGGACAAGTGTGGATGAGACAAGAACTCACCGCTCACCTCAACTCACTGGACAATACCAAGAGTAAAACATTCACACCAGAAGAACTGGACAGAGAGAATGAATTTTCCAAACACATTTGATGAGTCTGGAGATGATCTTTGGATCTCTACCTTTGACAAAGTCACAAATCTGGGAAATTTGAAAGCAAGTGTTTTTTGAGGCTCAATGAAACAGTGAATGAAGCTAAACATGTCCTTTAATATCCCAGAACTACCAGAACACAGACGGAACCCTTTCATTTCTTCAGATTGGGCCGTAAAGACTTATAATTACTCTATAAGGAGGATGAGTTTGAGCGTGCAGTACATGCGTGTTCCCTCCTCCTCCTGCAGCCTGTTCTCTGATCCTCAGTCCTTCACAAAGCCTGGTCAGGTCTCACAAAGACCACATTGTAGCGCTTTAGAAAAGACAAATAACTATGTGTCATCATCCAAACGACTCCTCAGATCCTCGCTCACTCACCGCCGCAGCGCAGGTGCGTGAAAAATGGCACAGCCTGCGCACAAAATGAATTATTAATGACACATTTAAGTATTATAAGCAGAAATCAATGAGCATACCTGCTGTAATTAACATGCACAATGTTGTTCCATAATCCATGGCTGTATAATTATGCCCCTCTATTCCAGCACACGTTAGCATTAGCGCCGTCTAAAGCACAACACCTGTTTATCTGCCCGGCTCTTTGTGCTGGAAGTGCACACGGAAAAAAGTCATGCTGCAGCTTTGATTTCACTCAAAGCACCTTTCATTTGATTAGTTTTACGGATTGTATTTGTTAGCTATCCTTTTTCTGTTTGATCAAGATTATTACAAACAGTCTTTATTAATCTATAAAGTAAAATACTTATCAAACCAATCCGAATAATATTATCAAAGAACACATTTTATACAAAATTCACTTTTTTGAGCTTTTAAACTTGTTAACGCTCTAATTCTCTCATCAAAACACATCTGAGTTGTTGTTAGTTTCATTCACTTTGTTTCATTGAATCTTGTTTCCGAGCTCGTCTTCTTCTCTGACCCTCACAAAAACACTCCATTTCTTCTTTAAAAACACAGCATGACATCACCAGGTGAACATTTTAAACAAAATTCAGATGTCCATCGCTACAGGCCTTAGGCCCAGTCCCAACGTGAGTAAATGCAGCGGGGCTCGCACGGACCTGCTGCACGGCCCCGCTGCACGGGCCTGCTGCACGGACGGACCTGCTGCACGGGCCTGCTGCACGGACCTGCTGCACGGGCCTGCTGCACGGACGGA